>NC_090451.1:559689484-560000450 GCF_031143425.1 Pleurodeles waltl
TGCTTAAGCCAACAATATGGGTATTTTCCAACTTCTTTTATTTTTTCTACTTTTTTAGGTTATTCTGACTTAGAGAGACAAATGAAGTGAATAGAAACAACAATGGTGAATGCAGGAGAGGTGGACATAGGGTCTCAAAACACAATGGAGCCAGTTAGTATCCTGCTTTTTTAGAAAATGGCTTCTTAGCACAGGCGTCCTACGTCTTGAAGAGTCCTTGCTTTACTCACTGGTATGTGTGTTTATTTTAAGGGTTTTTTGCCCAGAGACCCTTTCTTTTTCCTTGCCTACTGGATCCTTCGGCAAGGACTATTCTGGCTGATCTTAGTGAACAGGGCTCTTCCACTTCTGAGTTAGTCTACCTTATCCTTCAAGTACGCTAATTCGTGGTTAAAGCCTTGTGTTTTTGTCTTGTATAATAAGAAGTGCAGCTGTTGCTTAAGTTACGACTTGGGTGTAACTATAAAAGGTAAGCTTTCCTATCCACAGGTGACACTAGTGAACTTGGTTCATTGCACCA
Organism: Pleurodeles waltl; assembly: GCF_031143425.1. Taxonomy (NCBI): domain Eukaryota; kingdom Metazoa; phylum Chordata; class Amphibia; order Caudata; family Salamandridae; genus Pleurodeles; species Pleurodeles waltl. The sequence continues at coordinate 559,690,005 of NC_090451.1, forward strand.
GCGAAGAATGTGAAAGACAGCTTATTATAGACCCACAAAACAATATTCAATGTGTAATTAAGATAGAGACATTGCTTTTGGGTTGTTAACAATCCTATAAACGGATCAGGGGCACTGTGGAAACAGTAACAACTCTTATTTTGTTATTCACAGTATCACACACAGACAGTGTACTAAAGAGAATGGACACTTCTAAGTATAAAGTATTCATTACAACAGGAACAATCTGTTTCTTAGTACGTCTAAAACAGCTCCACAGAATATTATAAAAACAGCAAGAAGACACGTTATCAATAACGAGAATAAAATAGCATGATTTAAAATGTCATCTTAAACCTAACACCCTAATGCCTTCTTTTAGGAGCTTCACTAAGAGCATGGAAGGACAAATGCACTGCAGCCTTCCTCAGGACTCAGCTTTTATCGGCTTCAGGCAAGATGTAGCACAGTGGCAATAATCTGGATGAAGGACCTCTTCTGCCAACTGGTAGTCCTTATGTACTAAATCTTATCAGAAATGTACATTTCTGACATAAGTTTAAGCATGTCTGACAAAGATTATGTGCATCAAGATGTTTCCTTATGAACATATAAGATAAAAGGATGTCAATTCAGATGAAACTATTTTGGTTATATGCCTCTATGTGTGCTTATTTAACCCTGACATGGTTAAAAGTAGATCTCTAACCTAGACAAATGGTGCATCAACTGTTGTATATATGTCATCAGTTGGATGGCTTGACTCTTTCACAGAGCTTAGGAAGATAAGGTCAGACAACATCTGAGTCTAATGGCAGACATCACAATGATTTTGCATAAATCTGGAAAGATGGCGACTTTCATTGTTTAAGAGTGAGAAGATGGTGACCTCTATTAGCTAAGATGAGGTCGGACCATAGTGACTTTATGTCAAAGCAAGCATGCCAGAGACCCTAACACACTAGATCCCCAGATCCTGGTGCCGCTGCACCTGCTGTGTTATTAGCAGCTATACCCCCTTTGTTTAAAACAGTAATCTCAGGTTACATTTAATGCTGGCCATTTCAATCATCAATTGCAGAGTTACGTCTTTGTACCTAAAAAGCACATACACTAGGTGACTGTCAAGAGTAAAGAACAGATCTTCTAACAAAAAAAAAAAAAAAACAGAAACAATAAAACACACAAAACCAAAGCAAAAAGACAATGGGAGTCATTCATTATCATTCAACAGTAATTACATAAGTTAAGTAATTATAGCTGCCAACCTACCCACGGGGAACCAAAGGCCGCTGTCACGTAGATAGCTGTTCAGTGATTTCCTAGTGACTCCAGGTTCTACTGTAACGTAGAAGTCTTCAGTGTTTAAATCTAACACCTGGTCCATTCTTGTCAGATTGAAGCAAACACCACCCTGTCAGGAAGAGGAAGAAACACCTGATTGATTAAAACCAACTGTATTTCCTCAATGGTAGTCTATACAGCACTGCATAGCACGGTTACGGAACTGTCCGCTATTTGCATGGGCAGTTCTGGGATACCAATAAAATGGTGTGCCTCTCAGCCCACACTTGTATTAAGTAGCATCAATGAGCTCCTTGAGTCTATGATAAAGTCATCCTAGGGAACTAAGTATTGCTGTTGTCAGCAGTGAGACCTAACATAGGTGGGTTCTCTCAATGCATGCTCGTATCAAGATGGGAAAACATCCTTTCTATCAAGAATTGTTTTGTATAGGGTTGAAAAATTTTATAGCACAGAAAAGAAAATCTGTTGATCACGAAAAACAAGTAACAGCTGATATAAAGCACACACACCACTGGGGACCATACAGGACGTACATTATTGTAGGCATATGCAATGGTGACACCATATGAGTTTGATGGCCGCATCTGAGGGAGTGAAAACATGCACAGTGCAACCCTTCAAAATACTTAATCTCTAGGTCTATAGTATATTGTGAAATTTAACTGCCCCCAGCTCAGCTAGTATCCTTCATGTGAAAGGATTCTGGGTTAGGGTCTGGGCTGCTATAATGTAGGATAATTGACTCCCAATCTGTCTGAGTCCCAGGAACAATTAAACATATTCTCAGTCACTACCGAAGTAAATTTAAAATTGAGGGCTTTCCCAAGAATGTCATAGAATCTTCAGCAGCTCATGGTCTCGAAAGCACCTGCAAATCCCTTCTGATCAGACCATATCCACTTCGTTATGCCGTTCACTAGAGCACACCACAGAGGCAGAACCCAGTTAGTCCCTTACATCATAGTACACATCGAAAGAACTCAGAAACAGCACAAATTAATTCCAAATCCACGGTTAGGCACTTAACATCAAGTTAATGAACCAGAACCCCATAAAAAACCTACAGGTTGCGAGGAAAACAACAAAGGAAACCATACATGCCCAGCAAAGACTTTGTAGAAGCCCCTCATATGTCAAAAGATGTGTGCATGTTAACATCCTGAAGATAATGCACAAGCAGGAATCTGTACACATCTCAACACTTTTCATCACACTAGAGAGAATGGAATGCATGTACAATTACATGTCATTCACGTATCAAATGCAGGTGTACATGCCCGGGGTCAGTAGCGCTGTCATCTAGGCACAATTCCAGATTTGATTACACAATATACAAGATCATATGTGTGATATTCTAATGTCCATCTGATGTTTTCTCCTGTGTGTGTGCAAATCGCTACGCACCCTCAACACACCATACCCTATTCAAAGGTATATGCAAATGAAATGCAAGATGGTGGTTGTCCAAACCGCTGCAAACCAGCAGGAAGTATCCTCAGAGCTCTACGGGACAAATACAACAATCTGACAACAGTTAACCGAGAATAGAGGACAGCTAGGACTAGACCCAAATGGCTGTGTGTGTTCATAACAGGAGGGTAAAGATTTAGAACAGTTACACGATACTAGGTATAAGCATTAACAAAATGGCAAACAAAGCTATTATTAAGGGTCACATAGCAAAATGGGCTGGACAAGCAAATAGCAATGGCTTGTTTGTGAAATGGACTATTTCTTCTTGAAGAGGTGGCCTTTCAGAATCTTTCTGAATCAGAGAAAGTTAGTTTTGTGCCTGGGAGTGAGTTATGTTTGTGCATAAAGGGTTCTTGCAGCAAATTTCTTGAACCTGAATGACTGAATAGAAAATATATTCATTTTTGCAAATCGTAGTAATTTACTGATTTATGGAAGATATACAGGGACTTGGAGATTGTTGTTTCCGACAAGGGGCTTACAGTATTTAAGGCAGAAGTTCAGCATTGCAAGGATTATAGAACTTTTATGTGAAAGGTGAAGGAGTGGAAGCCCACCTCTAAGCAAAAGTATATGCTGGCAAGCCAACTTGCAGAGAGAATTTACATCAAGAGTGAAGGAGAGTTTGTTGTCAGACAACACATCAAACGTGTGCCCTTTTATAATTGGCTGGGGTGTGGGGGGGGGGGGGGGGGGTGAGGGGTGAGCCCAGGTTCGAGAGCCATACTAAAGGCAAATGAACAGGACTGCCATTAACCCGGAGCACAATCACTTTTTTTTACCACCATTCAGGCATAATCAGCTTTTCTCCTTCTAGTAGTGGACATGGAAACATGCTGTGATGGGTTGATAGGTGTAAAAACTGAAATCAAGATTAACATGTAGTTGGTTGCATACTTGTGCTATCCAATTGCACAGACATCCAGGATCCCATTAAGAGGGAACATGTAGATATTGAATAAGGTTGTGATAAGGTAGAACACCTGAGAGTGACACAAATGATAATGGAGGAACTCCAACAGAATTAACCTATATGATCCTGGTGGTGTGGTTTTGAAAAAGTAAAATGGAGGAACCCCAGCATGTCACTCTTCTGAGGATGCCTTATGAGTGACTCAGATTATTAGAGTGGAGGGGCGGGCCCCGGGAACTAGCACGTAAGGTGCATTGCCGTCTCCCGCAGCGTGGGACATTTCTTCTTTGCCCGGCTGCTTTTGGGTCTCGCGGATGCCAGAGAACCCAGAGCGGAGGGGCAGGGTCCCTGGAACTAGTGCGTAAAGCGCATTGCCGTCTCCCACAGCGCAGGACATTTCTTCTTCGCCCGGCTGCTTGTGGGCCTCGCGGACACCAGAGAACCCAGAGCGGAGGGGCGGGCCCCTGGAACTAGCGCGTAAAGCGCATTGCCGTCTCCCGCAACGTGGGACATTTCTTCTTCGCCTGGCTGCTTTTGGGCCTCGCGGACGCCAGAGAACCCAGAGCGGAGGGGCGGGGCCCCTGGAACTAGCGCGTAAAGCGCATTGCCGTTTCCCGCAACACGGGACGCGCACAGGCGGCGCCCGGGCATAGCCCGGGCCAAGGGCAGGCCTGTCCTGTGCCAGTCTGATCGGAGGAGACCGGGCCGGGGCACTTCTGATGTCTGCACCCCTGGAGGAATGTGATAATAAAACTAGAGTTATATCTACATAAGGAAGGAGAAGCAAGTCAAACAATTAGAATCGTTAAGTGAGTAGTCCATCATAGTTTACGTACATTTTGATATACAGTACTTCAGGTGCTTGTTCTCTTTGTTTGAATTGGTTATCTTGGGCATTTTTGTCTCTATCTTATACTGAGACGATGGGTAAAAGGAAGAGTATTACATCTGGGGCTGAAGGAACCCAGGGTACACATGTCCAATCATCAATAACTAGTTATTTATCATCCTTTATTGGGGCCATTGAAACTGAAATTGTCCAAGTAGAAGAAAGGATTGGGGCTGTTAATAGTTTAACTCAAAGAATTCCTTGAGCCTGAGATGTACCTTCAGTCTGAGTATGAGTCTTCAGATCCTTTGACCACCAGCCCCAACCACGATTTGCCTCAGTCCAAAAATAATATATCTGACTCGCATTCTCCACAACTTCTAAATGTATGTGATGAAGTCACCATGGACAATTTGGTTGCTATTCCCCCTCCTCCCAAAAAAAGGAAAGCAGGAGGCTATCGCAAATGTTCTAAGATCTTAAAACAGGTGCCGAAGATAATGGAAACCACCTCTCCATCATTGGATGTCCCGGCAGATCTTTTGTCAACGGCAGGACCATCACCAGTCACGTTAGGTTCTGATTTTAGAAATTCAAAACTCTCTCATGATGGCTATTTGGCTAATTTGGACATAATGCTCAAACCTCTTTTTTTTTAGCTTTAGAGGAGAAATAAATATCATTAATTAATACTAAATTTGAGCAGTTACATGACATTGTTTCTAAATCTTTGTCCCAAATGCCCATTTTAAAAACTGGTATAAAACCTGTTAGCCTCACTCAAGAAACTACGCTTGAACTCAAAGACTCACAGCAAATTAACTTTTTAACCGACCAGGATCAATCCCTGGTCCACCGTACATCCATTTGTGGAATTCATGGTAATCTACCCACAGAACCTCCATCAATCCTGACTGGCAGTATGATTACCCCTTTGGAACGTGAAATAATCCCCAGGTCTATATTTCCAATTGCTCAAAAGGAGGTTCTACAGCTTCCGCCGGACAGTATGCCGTATGTCCTGGTCTTAGCTAATGTGCCCCCTCTTGACTCTACTCAGAAAGAAGATACTCGGTCTTTAATAAGGAAATGTGCACATTGGCTGAGGCAAAAGCTTAGTCATCAAGATGACTTAAATAGTAAAATTATTATGGCACGAAGGGTGAAGTGGGTAGGTCTCTCTAAAAAAGCATATGAAGGAGATTGTATTGTGATTAATTTTGCCAACCCCTGTTTGGTTAACTACTTGCTGATGACCTTGTCACGGTGTGCGAAGGGGGATGGTGGGATTCAAATTTTCCCTTTAAGCTTTTTCTATGATCCAACCGTTTTATTAGTCCCCTCTATCAATGCTCCCTGTGGATCCAATGTAGCAATGTCAAAGATATTTTCACAGGGCCATATTTCCGCCCCTGATTGTTATCAGAATTTGTCATCTCTTGATGTAAATGATTGACAAGTGGTTGGGACGGGGTACTAGACTGGTATCCCGCAGGACACTGAGATGGAGGTTGGGCATACGTCTCCGGCACTATTGATAGGGTCTGATGAGGTGGTAATTTTACTCCAAAATACAACAGACATTGCTATAATGGAGGAGCCAATGAATAGGACCCAGAAAAGTAATGAATTTTTATCTTTAATTAACTGGAACATTGCAGGGCTCCGGTCCAAGGTCGAAAACTTCAAATGGTTGGAGTTTATATCTACTTATTATTCTGTGTTTCAGCCAGCACTCCCTTCCTCAGCAGGTAGAGCAAGTGGGGCTTTTGGTCCTTGTGTCCTTACAACTTCCAAAAAATGAGGTGTCTTTGATTTGGTCCTCTGCATTCTTTATGGTGGTCCAATTATCGATGGAAGGGAGTAAGGACATTTTACTTTTGAATTTTTATAATAATATCCTGTGTAATTGCTTGTTAGGAAGCCTTGAAGAGCTAACAGATTTCCTAGACTCCTCAGGAAAGCTCCAGGACAGGGAGCTTGAAATGATAGGGGTTGGAGACTTTAATGTTCCGTTATGCAATCAGGAACTACCTCATAAGTGTGGTGCCTTTATAGAAGGCAGAGAGTCATCTACACACTTTATCCACTCTAATCAAGGCAAAGCTTTAAATACCCTTATCTATAAATTTGATTTTGTTTATGCAACGGATACGACAATTAGACAGACATTAAAGATACCCACCTATACGGGAGCAAGAAAGGTAGTATAATTGATTTTATTCTTATTGGCTCCTCGCTTTCCCACCTAATTATGGATTTTAAGATAATATCTCATTGTGCTAGTGACCACAACCCTCTGAATATAAAGGTAGCCCTTAAAACTAGGTTAGTTTTACCCAGAATAGAATGTAGGGGGAAATCAGTCTTTAAAAGAAACTTTGGCCTCCGTATGAAGTGGGATAGAGTGGATACTAAAACTTTTCATGAGGACATAACGCAAAACAAGGACTATATTGATAAATGTTTGTCCTTGCAACCGACTAATGTCCACCTTGTAGTTGCTTATGAGTTTTTAAGTTGCGCTATTTCTGAGGCATTAATGTGCATTGAGCCTATTAAAGGTTTGAAACCCCAACGCTGGTTTAATTCGGCCTGTACGGCTGCCCATAAAGATCTAAAAGCAGCTATTAAAACTGTCCCATTTAGTCAAACAGGCCAGGGGGCGATACAAGTTAGCCCATGAGGATTAGAAGAATGAAGTACCATCTAAAGCATGGGAAGATCTCATGGCAGCTACGGAATTGAGGGAGCCTGCACAATTTTGGAAGGTGGTTAATCACCCGTACTTCTCAGAACAGGATAATAAGGAGGATGACTGTCTGATACCCGAGGGGGTCTGGGTGAAACATTTTACAACAATATTTCAATCTGTAAACAACCCTAATTATAGAAAGGATGATTGTGGCTCTCCGGTACTGGTTACCCCAAAACAGAATATGAGTGGGTTATTATTTGAGATACATGAGGTAACTACAGTCATTAAAAGAATGACATCAGGGAAAGCCTCCGGTCCGGATGGGGTTCCAGTGGATTTATTTAAATCCTTACCTGATCTGTGGGCCCCGTTAATTACAAACGTTTTGAATAGTGCCATTAAAAGTTCTATTCCTTCCACATGGTAATAATTGTCCAGATTTTCAAAAAGGGAAATAGGCTTGATCCCACCTGTTATAGACCAATTTCTCTCATTGACTCTACAGCAAAGATCCTGGGGAGTGTTATCTTGAATCGGCTTGAGGATTGGGTGACAAGGACAAAAATCCTGTCCCCAATTCAATATGGCTTTAGGCCTAGATTAGGCACAGTGGACCAGGCCTTAAATTTGCACCTCATTCTTAGCAAATATGTCAGTGCCAAAAGAGAATCTATTCGCTTAGCTTTTATTGATCTATTTAGTGCGTTTGATCTGGTGAATAGAGAGAAATTGTGGTCACTAATGGACACAATGGGAGTTGATCAGGATTTGTCGGAATTGATTAAACGACTATACACTGATCTTACTATCTCAGTGCAGTTTGGTCAACATGGCGAAAGGTCCCATCCCCTCCCATTTAAACGGAGCGTTAGACAGGGTTGTACTTTGGCACCCTTTTTATTTCTGTTATATACTAATGGCCTTTATAGTTATTCAGCAAAAAATGACAAGGATTTTCCCAGGATGGGTTTTGGACAACTTTCGATTTTATTATATGCTGATGATGCCGTTTTAATCGCTCGTACAGCAAACGGCTTACAGACTCTTTTGGATCTTTTTTTAACGTTTACACAAGACCTTGATCTGAAAGTTAAATTTTAAAAAGTCACATGTCATGATCTGTGGTCCCAGAAACACACAAACAAAACGCTTTACTTTGGGGGGGAAATATTTTAACAAAGGTGAAAGATTTTTGTTACTTAGGATTGCACCTAAGCTCTTCTTTGTCATGGAACCCCCATTTGAACTTAAAGGCTCAACAAATGGAGAGAAATATGGAAGTGATTTTTTGTTTCGCCCATAGACTAGTACACAGACCAGTCCATCAGATTATTACGCTCTATAAATCAAAAATGTGTTTCAGCTGCAATTTATGGAGGGGGCCTTTGGGGATATACTAGCTCAACCATTTTACAACAGGTAGAGAATAAATTTCTCCATCGGCTGCTTCTGGTACCCAAGAATGTAGCGAACATTATATGCCATGAGGAGTTGGGAATTCGTTACATTAAGGACTTGATGGACATTGCCCCACTCTTGCTACGGCTAAAAGTATGGCTAAACCCCGCGGCTAGTTTAGTTCAAGATTGTGTAAAAGATTGTATCCTACTAGCCAACCATAATAAAATTCCATGGCCCAATTTCGTACATAATTCTTTTCGGAAATTGGAACTGGAGTTTATGTATCTTAAACCTGAGCTTATGCCTGTAAATGCCAAGGAAATTGTTAAATCTCGATGTATAGAGTATACTATGAATCATAGATATCAAGTGGCTGAGAAATTGAAAACATTTGAACTACATATACAGATTTCAACTTCAATTTTGATAGAACCATATTTCATCTGGTTTCCAATTCCCTCTCTGTACTCTCTACTTGTACTTTTTAGATGAAATATGATTCATTTCAGAGTGGCTTTTCCAATGAAATGTATGTGGTAAAAAACGCTACCGCCATGCCCTTGTGACAATTTTCTTTTATTCACTTTATTCAGCTCCTAGGAAAGTTTTTATACTGTCAATTTTGCGTAAACTACAAACTTCTTTCTATAAGGAGGCACTGATTGGTATTCAAAGACTTTCATCCAAAGAAATGTGCAGTTCAGTTTTAAGTTTCATCAAATCAGCCCTTGCTATTAGGAACCAATATGAACTGGTCGATGCAACTGTTTGTTAATGTAATTTCAAATATGTGATTTTATTTTCCCGATTAGGTTTTTAAAAATGTAAATGATTATTTATTCATTTAGAAGGGCTACGGGATATTTCTTGATATGTTTTCATAATTAGTTTTGTAATATTTGTAGATTGAAGATATTCGTTTTTTTTAATCAAGTAATAAGGATTGCATTTTTATGGTTATTTATATTTTATGTAATGTATATGTGCTTTTATGGCATACGCCGAATAAAGATCTTTGACTGACTGACTCAGATTATAAAGAGCAATACAGGGGTCAACAGTGTTAAATGTCACCTGGAGGTCTAACATAATCAGTGTAAAGGGTATGCCTTGGTCTCTGGTATTATGCAGTAATTCCCTAATATTTTGTAGTGTTGAATCAATGCACTTACAGGGACTGAAGGTCCCTGAAGAGAAAATGTATTTCTAGACGAAGAGAAAGTTGGTTGAATACTATTATTTCCACTGCACTTCCAACACAAGGCAGTCTGAGATAGGACTCCGATTTGTAAGATTGTCTAGATCTGCTGTATGTATATTTAGTTTGGAATGACATAGAATGCATGAGAGATTGCAGTATGGTCCTGCAGACAGAGACAAGTGATCAACATGGTGACACCCAGTACCAGCACAGAGAGATAAAAACTGACCACTTTGAGAGGAAGTTGATGTTTTTTCTGAGGGACATCAGACTTGTTTTACGTCATCCTCTGTGATTGGTGTAAACCTGCTGTGCATAGGGTAGAAAGATCACATAGAAAGCCTACTTTGACCGAGTGCCTGAGGAAGAAATGTCATACAGCAGAGCATCGATTTTCTTGACTAAGAATACTAGCAAGTTGTTGCAAAGGCTATTTGATAGTACCAGGAATATTGAAGAATATTTGGAGGAAACCATCTCCAAATAAACTCGAAAATGTTTGTCTAATTGGCAGACTAAGCAATGCATGCTTGGCATAATTCCTTTTGACTGTCCTGCAAGGAAGTTTAAAGTCTCTGGAATGTACTTTGCATGCAGTTGCAATTAGATGATTACTCCAGCACCTTACCAGTGCTCTAGCTTGGTATTAAAGGCGATCAAGTTTATTTGTGAACCAGTTGTTCTTTGATAGGTTCTTCCTGTGTGTGAAGAGAGGAGCAGAGGTATCCAATGCAGTGAGTACTTTATTCACAAAATGGGTCACACGTCTACAAATAGAGGTGTGTTGTGTTAAGGAGAAACAAAGAAGTCACTGTGGTTCCGATTATTTTCATTTCTGTGTGTTGCAGTACTATGGCACAGATGGGTGATTCAATATTTTCCTCAAGTTCATTATCAAGAACTAAGTTAATTAGGCTTTGATCAGAGTAGAAAAGCAGATGACCACCCAGAAACTGGAGATCATTAGGGAGAGACAATGATTTTGTGAATTTGTTGGGGCACTGACTGGCTGTGAGAAGCATAATGTATCCAGTTCGTTAATCATGTTTTGTATATAAGCACAGGATGGAACAGCAACCCAGATATTATTGTCACCAGCCAAGCAACTTTGTTTAGAGATATATACATATATATATGTTCGATGGCATGTGTAGCTGCAGATGCACGTTATGCATTGCTTCTGCCATCTAGTGTTGGGCTCAGAGTGTTACAAGTTGTTTTTCTTTGAAGAAGTGTTTTTTCGAGTCACTGGATCAAGTGACTCCTCCTCTCGGTCATAATGCGCATGGACTCCTTTGTTAGATTGTTTTGTTTCCGCTGTCGGGTTCGGACGTGTTTCCACTCGCTCCTAGATTTTCAATTCAGAAACTTTTCGATAACTTTCTTTGACCGTCGGTATTGTTTCGATCGAGTTTCCATCTATAGTTGAGACCTATAGTACCGTCGAAAACAAGATTTCGGCCATTTGGGCGCGAGCACCCAACGCGGGCCTGTTCGGGACTACCACGCCAAAGCCTGATGGATCGGATTCAATTCCGATTCTGTCTTCGATGCCACACGAAATTTCCAAACACAGACCAATACCTGGTATGTAATCTGTGTCTCTGTCCCAATCACCGAGAAGAAGACTGTGAGCCTGTCGGTCGTTCCGATCCAAGAAGACACTGCGTGACCGGAGAGCCAGGTGACTGGAAATGGTGTTGAAAACTACAGAATACATCAACACAATTGAGGAAGAACAGACGCTGGCGACAGTTTCCATTCAGGACACCGACTCCGAAAAAGACTCGGAGGAGGAAAGCCAACTCATCACCGTGGGTCAGCATGTGAGTACGACTGCCCCTATGCCCACTCCTAAAAATACATCAAAAGCCTTGGGTCCACCACTGCCAGAGAGCCATGGGTCGACCTGAAAGAAAATAGTCGGTGACCGACCTTCGGGTTTGGCACCGAAAAAGGTCACACCAACCACGATCCCGGAGTCGAGCAAATCCACCAAAAGCTCCACTTCCGAACCGAGCCGGCGTCCACACTCTTCGGAGTCGAAACCTCGACATCCTGCCTCGGAGTTGAAACAACAGGCTGTATTTTCAGGCCTGAAAAAATTGCAAACTTCAGAGCCGAAAAAGCATTCATACACAGAAGAACAAGGACTTTTGAGCGGATTAAAACAGAACTTAACGACATATGATCAACAGTCCTCTAAACCATCAGAATACATTTCTGAGGATACTGACATTCAACCTATTCTGGAAATCATGGATGAAAGACAGACAAGGATTTATCTCCATAAAGAGACTGGGCGGATCACTGCTGTACCACCTCCACAAACAAAAAGAAAGTTGGCTTTCCAGGAACATCTCGATACTGATCCACCACCAGCAAAGATTTTTAAAAGGAAGGAGAAGCCATTGCCCTTGCATACTTCTCCACCACAACTTTTTTTCACCACCACCGTTAGCCCACCACCATCGCCTTCCCCAACTCAATCACACACTTATTCCCATGGTGACACAATTGATCATTGGGATCTGTATGATCCAGATCCCATACCTTCTAATGACCCGGACCGATATCCTTCAAAACCTTCACCACCAGAGGATACAACCGCATACACACAGGTTATCTCTAGAGCAGCTGCGTACCATGGGGTACTTATGCATAGTGAACCTTTAGAAGAGGATTTCCTTTTTAATACGCTATCCTCCATGCACTCACGTTACCAGTGTCTTTCAATGCTGCCTGGCATGATCAAGCATGCAGATGAAATATTTAAGGAACCTGTTAAAGCTAGGAGTTTAACACAGCGCATAGATAAAAAATATAAGCCTGCACCAACAGATCCAGCTTACATTACACACCAGGTACCTCCAGACTCAGTGGTTGTCAGTCCTGGCAGAAAAAGGGCCAATATTACCCTCCCCCTGACAAATAAAGCAGGAAGTGTGATGCTGCTAGCAAGAGGGTAGCTACACAGCAAGCTAACCAATGGTGCATAGCCAATTCACAAGCCTTGCTAGCAAGGTATGACAGAGCACACTGGAACGAGATGCAGGAATTATTACAAGAGCTGCCAAAAGAACATCAGAAGAGAGCTCAACAATTTGTTGGAGAAGGTCAGGCAATAAGTAATAACCAGATAAAGTCTGCTCTTGATGCTGCAGATACAGCAGCTAGGAGCGTAAATACTGCTATAACCATACACAGACATGCATGGTTATGTTCTTCTTGATTCAAACCAGAAATACAACAGGCAGTACTAAATGTGCCTGTTTGTTCCTGAGGTCGACACCACAATGTACAATCCAGGAAAGATACAGACACTGCTAAAGCAATGGGAGCCCTATACACAACACCTTACAGAGGCTCCTTTCGTAAGCAGCAATTCAGAGGAGGATTCAAGCCCCAATCTACAGAGGCTTCTACCTCCCAAACTAAACAAGGTCAATAGCAACAATACCAGAGAGGAGGATTTAGAGGCTCTTATAGAGGCCAACACTTCAGAGCCAGAGGCAAATTCCAGGCCTCAAAAAGTGTCAATACCCCATCAAAACAGTGACTTTATAAGGATGCCACAACCCCACACATCTCCTGTGGGGGGCAGACTGCAGCAATTCCACTCCCAATGACAAATTATCACCACAGACCAATGGGTACTTTCAATTATCCACAATGGTTATTGCCTAGAATTGATTGCAACCCCCTCTGAACATTCCTCCTCGTTATCAGAGGCTGTCCCCAGAACACAACGTTCTGTCACAACAAGAAGTACAATCGCTACTACTCAAAGAGGCAATAGAATAGAATTAGTTCCAAAATCCCAACACGGAACAGGGGTATACTCACCATACTTCCTCATTCCCAAAAAAGATGGCTCACTCAGACCCATTCTAGATCTCAGGCCACTAAATCTATATATCCTGTCAGAACACTTTCACATGGTAACTTCTGAGGACGTAATTCCACTACTACATAGGCTAGATTACATGACTGCATTACATCTCAAAGATACGTATTTTCATATCCCCATACATCCAGCTCACCGAAAATACCTATGGTTTGTCATAGTGGGAAACCACTACCAATTCAAGGTTCTGCCATTCGGCATAACAACAGCTCCAAGAGTATTCACAAAACGTCTGGCGGTAGTAGCAGCTTTCTTATCTAGACGATTGGCTAATAAAATCAAGCAATATCATACAATGTCAACAACACACTCAATACACAACAGAAACCCTACACACTTTAGGGTTCTCTATCAATTACCAAAAATCTCATCTACAGTGAGCACAGGTTCAACCTTACCTAGGTGCTATTCTCAATACACAAAAAGCCTTAGCCTATCCAAATACACAAAGGATACAAGCTTTCCAAAACCTCATACCACAAATGCAGCCAAATCAACAATACACTGTAACGTTGATCATGAAACTCTTGGGAATGATGGCATCCTGCATAGCAATAGTACTGTATGCAAGATTAAATATGAGAACACTACAACAGTGCCTCTCACAACAATGATCTCAATCACAGGGCCAACTGCAAGATCTAGTGTTAGACCACCAAACGCACAAGTACCTTCAATGGTGGAATCACAGCAATTTAATGAAGGGGCTGTCATTTCAGGACCCTGTGCCTCAGACCACAATAACAACGATGCATCAATAATAGGTTGGGGAGCTCATCTCAACAACCTAACCATACAGGAGGAATGGTATTCAAAACAGTTAACTTACCACATAAACCATTTACAATTATTAGCTGTGTTCCCTGCACGAAAAGTGTTTCAACCCATTCTCAAGCACAAAAATGTCTTGATAAAAACAGACAATATGACAACCATGTATTACCTGAAGAAACAAGGAAGAACACATTCTTCTCATTTGTCCCTTCTAGCCCAAACAATTTGGAAATGGGCAATTCACAATCACATTTACTTACTAGCACAATACACAATCAGCTAGCGGGCCTGCTAAGCAGGACACACCAACAGATACACGAATGGGAGATTCAATCTCAAGTACTTCAACAGTACTTTCAAAAGTGGGGGACACCAAAAAATAGACCTATTCGTAACAAGCGAAAACGCAAAATGCCAAAACTTCGCATCCAGGCAGCCACACCCTCAGTCCAAGGGCAATGCTCTATGGATCCACTGGGCAGGGATATTTGTTCATGCTTTTCCCCCTCTCCCGCTAATTCCATTTCTAGTCAACAAACTGTGTAAAACTTCACTCATAATGATACTCATAGCCCCCACATGGGCACAACAACATTGGTAGACAACACTTCTATATCTGTCAGTAGTCCCTCACTGCAAACTTCCAAACAGACCGGATTTGTCAACACAAAACAACGGTCAAATCAGACATCCCAATCCCAGTGCTCTCAACTTAGAGATTTGGCTCCTGAAGTCATAGAATTTGGATACTTACAGCTTCCATTAGATTGTATGGAAGTTCTCAAACTGGCACGCAAACCTACAACAAGACAATGTAATGCTAACTAGTGGAAACGTTTTGTTTACTACTGTCAGTCTAAAAATATTGACCTACTTACAGCATCAATACAATATATTGTATGCTACCTTCTTCATTTACAAAAGTAAAATTTAGATTTCTCATCTATTAAAATTCATCTTACTGCCATATCAGCATACTTGCAGACTATACAACATACCTCTCTCTTTAGAGTTCCAGTTATTAAAGCCATCATGGAAGGACTAAAACGTATTATTCCACAGAGAACACCACCAGTTCCTGCTTGGAGTCTAAATATTGTACTCACAAGGCTAATGGGCTCAGCTTTTGAACCCATGCATTCGTGTAAGATTCAATTTCTAACTTGGAAAGTTGTTTTCTTAGTAGCAATTACTTAATTAAGAAGAGTTAGTGAAATACAGGCATTCACTCTCGAGGAACCTTTTTTCCAAGTACACAAGCATAAAGTTGTCCTTAGAACTAATCCAAATTTTTTGCCAAAGGTTGAGTCGCCTTTTCACATAAACCAAACAGTGGAATTGCCAGTCTTTCTCCCACAGCCAGATTCAACTGCTGAAAGAGCCCTTAACACTCTTGACCTTAAAAGAGCTATAATTTATTATGTGGATAGAACTAAGGAGTTTAGAAAAACTAAACAGCTTTTCGTTGCCTTTCAACAACCACATAAAGGTAATCCTATCTCTAAACAAGGATAAGATAGATGGATTGTTAAATGTATTCAAACATGTTACATTAAGGCGAAACGACAACTTTTAATAACACCTAAAGCTCGTTCCCCTAGGAAAAAAGGTGCTTCTATGGCATTTTTAGGGAACATACCAATGGCCGACATATGCAAAGCTGCCACATGGTCTACGCCACATACATGTACAAAGCATTACTGTGTAGATGTATTTTCAAAGCAACAGGCCAATGTTGGTCAAGATGTACTAAAAACATTATTCCAAACAACTCCAACTCCTACAGGCTAGCCACCGCTTCTTTTGGAGAGAGCAACTGCTTTTTAGTCTATGCATAGCATGTGTATCTGCAGCTACACGTGCCATTGAACAGAAAATTTCACTTACCCAGTGTACATCTGTTCGTGACATGTAGTGCTGCAGATTCACATGCACCCTCCCTCCTCCCCGGAAGCCTGTAGTCATTGCAGTTTCTTATTTGTACATAGGTATATACATTTACATTTGCATGGACATCTTATTTACTTATTACTTTTATAGCACATTTACATTCTTTCACTGTATCACTCCTTCCTACAACCTTTTGCGGGAAAACAATCTAACAAAGGAGTCGATGCCCATGCGCACTATGACCGAGAGGAGGAGTCACTCGATGCTGTGACTCAAAAAAAGACTTCTTGGAAGAAAAACAACTTGTAACACTCCGAACCCAACACTAGATGGCGGAAGCAATGCATAGCATGTGAATCTGCAGCACTACATGCCACGAACAGATGTACACTGGGTAAGTGACATTTTCCATATATATATATATATATATATATATATATATATATATATATATATATATATATATATATATATATTGATAGGATGATTTGGGCGAGAACTAAGAGATTGGAAAGACAAGTGGTGTGGCATGTTATCCGAAGGGTGGTGGATAACTACACAAATAAAGGATGTCACTGCAATGGTAAGCACCTTGGAAAGTAGGTAAAGGATGCGAAGGGAGGGCCAGTTAGTTCTTTTACTGAAATTGAGGTGTGGTGAATAAAAACAATCCTACTGCCTGCCCTGCTCCTTGCGCTTTGCGATTATATTACAATCGGAAGCAAAGATTATAACTATATCTGACATGGATGAACAATTGAACCATATCCTTGTGACAGCCAACAAGTGTTGAGAGTGCTGTATGAAGAGGTAATGGATGTCAAAGGTGTTTGACAGAAGGGTACAGTCAAAGGCTTTAATGAACTGTATGGGTCTTTGGAAGGGGAGATGGAGTGAGAGGATATTGAGCATTTAATAGAGGTAGATGTTGAATGGGTGTTGTAAAGTATCTGACTGGGAGGGAACTATAGCGGTAGCAGGAATGGGGTCGGGAGTGGTATGGATGTAACTGGTTGGATTTTTAGGGTGAGCTGACTGGTTTTGGAGGATCAGCAAAATACAATTACTTTTAGCTTGAGGTGTTAAGATTGGATCGATTACCTTGAATCATTATCTTTCTGTTGTAAATACTTATAGTCAGTGGTATGCAGCATTCTGTGGTGATTTAACACACAATGGCCCTCATTCTGACCTTGGCGGGCGGCGGAGGCCGCCCGCCAAAGTCCCGCCGTCAGGTTACCGTTCCGCGGTCGAAAGACCGCGGCGGTAATTCTGACTTTCCCGCTGGGCTGGCGGGCGGTCGCCTTCAGACCGCCAGCCAGCCCAGCGGGAAAGAGGCTTCCACGATGAATCCGGCTCGGAATCGAGCCGGCGGAGTGGAAGCTGTGCGACGGGTGCAGTTGCACCCGTCGCGTATTTCACTGTCTGCGCAGCAGACAGTGAAATACATGTAGGGGCCCTCTTACGGGGGCCCCTGCAATGCCCATGCCAGTGGCATGGGCACTGCAGGGGCCCCCAGGGGCCCCGCGACCCCCCCCTACCGCCATCCGGATCTCGGCGGTCCGACCGCCGGGATCTGGATGGCGGTAGGGGGGGGTCGGAATCCCCGCGGCGGTGCAGCAAGCTGCGCCGCCGCGGAGGATTCAATGGGGCCGCGGTACACTGGCGGGACCCCGCGAGTGGTGCCGGTCCGACCGCGGCTTTACCGCCGCGGTCGGAATCCCCATTGGAGCACCGCCGGCCTGTCGGCGGTGCTCCCGCGGTCCTCCGCCCTGGCGGTCAAAGACCGCCAGGGTCAGAATGACCACCAATATCTGTAGGAATGGCTGAAATAGGTGAGGAAGGGTACATAGTAGTGATGTCAGGCATACAGAATATAAGAGAAGTGTAATTTTGCTATGATGTGTTTAAAGTTATTATCCACAATTGGCGCCTGTGGGTGTGCATGAAAGATATTTCATTGGAAGGTCATTATTCCCTGTTTCGATATTGTGAATGCCAGATAGCTAATTAAATAAGGTACTGCATTTTTTATAATTTTTTTTACTGAGTTTATATATAGCAACAACATAAAGCCCCAACAGGTCGTGGAGAAGTCTCGTAAACCAGGCATCATGTCAGACAATTGCACATAACATAGCGAAGTCTCTTGGTCGAAATCCACATGTAAGGAATCAAGACAGCGCATTTGACAAGTGTACATTACCCCATATCGGTCTCGTCCCCTCCCCAGGACCCCATCCATTTCCCCCACACCTTATGTTTATGGGGACAGCCCCTTGCTTCATACACAAGCTTTTCTTGTTGAGCGCACCAGCCCACTCCCCTGCGCCACTTTCCCACAGCTGGGGCCGTCTCCGGTTTCCAGCCTGTAGCAATGTCTCTCTTGGCCACTAAGCAGGCCGTTCCGACGAATTCCCGGTCTGCTCTGTTTGAACCCACCCCATCAAGGACCCCCAAAAGGATGCGTACTGGGGCAACATCCAGCTCCTCATGCAAAACCACAGCAATTTCGGCCACCACTGCCCGCCAGTAGGATACAATGTGTGGACAAGTCCACAACATATGAAAGAAGTCTGGGGTTGCGCAGCGCAGACAGTCAGCCTGAGGCCGGAGGCCCATTCTATGGAGTCTCGCAGGGGAGAGGTATTCCCAGTGGAGATAATAGGTTTGCACGACCCGAAGTCGGGAGGTCATGGTCAATGTCCGGGGGGCCATCAGAGCGTCTCTCCAGTCGTTGTCATCCACCAGACCCACCCAGCAATCCCATCTCTCACGGAGTTCATCTAAGGGCCTTGATGTGTGGGTTGTCAACATACGGTATATGCACAACACTCCTCCTTTGCCCAAGTGACCCATCAGCGTCTTGGCCTCCACGGGGCTAAACTCAGGAAGGACCGTCCTGGCCTGAACGTGTATGTGTAGTGCGTGGCAAAGTTGAAAACATTTATGTAATTGGGAGGGGGCCAGGGAGAAATTCTGTTGAAGCTCCTGGAATGATCGCATATGAGTACCAGCCCAGACATCTCCAAGCAGTGATATGCCAAGAAGGTCCCATTTATGGAACCCCTCTAGTGGTGAGACATCTTTAAGCCACTTTCCCTACCACAGCGGGGTCTGCTGCGTGAGACAACGACGCCACCCCGTCACCGTCTGTGCCACCCTCTAACCCATCAGCACCACCCTCGTCACCTCCAGGAGTGTGCGTGGCAATGAGTCGCCATATAGCAGCCCCATCAAACCCGGAAAGCCGAGCGTCACCAGTTCCCGCCAATAGGCCGGATCTGACCAGCCACCTCCCAGCCAGTCGCTGATCACCAATAGCTGCATCGCAAGGTAATAATGATAGAGGTTGGTCATCCCCAGTCCACCCTCGTACACGTCTCCCTGGCAAAAGCAGAACGCCACGCGGGGGCGGGAGTTGCACCATAGGAACTGTCATGCCACAGTCTCTGCTTCTTTGAACCATTTCCTGTGGCTAGGGTAGGGGTAGTTCTGCAGAAGGTAGAGGTATCGGGGGAGCACCATCATTTTGTAAAGCACTATCCGGCCCAAGACATTGAGAGGCAGGGGCTGCCATCTCTGGAGGTTCTCTTTAACCCTCCGTGTCAGGGTTTCAACATTGAGGGTTCCAGGCCAGGTCAGGTAACAGTGCAATCTGCACGCCCAGGTATCGGAAGCTATTACGACGGATTGGAATTCTACTTTGCCAGTCATAGCAGTCCCTGGCAGGGTGTAGTGGGATCAGGAGCGATTTACTGGGGTTAAGCACATGGCCGGAAGCCTTCGCCAACAGCTCCAGCAGGCGCATCACTCTAGGACCTCTGCGAGCTGGACTTACTAAGAACAAAAGCACGTCGTCCGCATACAGAGCGATACGGTCCTCTTCTCCGGTAGGCCATGGGCAGCCCTCAACCAGGGGGTCTTTCCTGATGAGCTTCGCCAGCAGCTCCACCGCCAAGGCGAACAGGAGCGGGGATAGGGGACATTCCTGGCATGTGCCCCGACAAATAGGGAACCGGTCGGACATCACTCTGTTCGCTTGCACCCGGGCCGTTGGATTGGAGTATAGGAGTCGTACTAGCGCTCTAAATCGTGGCCTGAGCCCGACTTAACAGCACTTGCTGAAGGTAGGTCCAGTCCACTGTATCGTAGGCCTTCTCGAAGTCCAGGACAAGGAGCGCAAGCTGAGGGGTCAGCAAGTTCCGGTGGGCCAGGGCCACATGTAATCGCCTGATACAGTGTCTGGTACTCCTAGTCGGCATGAAGCCGCATTGATCCGGATGGATCAATGAGGGTAACACCTTTTTCAGCCTAGTAGCAAGAATGATAGATAGTATTTTCATTTCGGTATTAAGCAGCGAGATAGGGTGGTAAGCAGCACAGCACTGCGAGGGGGGGCTGGTCTTCGGGATCACCACTATAGTACCCAGATCTAGATCAGGGGGGAGACACCCCTTTCTTTCGGCCTCTTCGAACATGGTAAGCAGGTGGGGGGGTAAGGATATCAAAAAACTTTTGGTAGAGCTCTGCTGGGAAACCGTCGGGGGCCCGGCGTCTTCCCGGCAGTCAGCCCCGAAATGGCCTCTGCGACCTCCTGCAGGTCCAGCGGCTCATCAAGGTCTTGCCTTTCCTTTGTCAAAATCTCAACCTGGGGCCTGGGCCGCTCCTCATAAAGTTTCCTGTAGTAAGTGGCAAAGCTCTACGCTATCTCATATGGGGTCCGGGAGATGGCGCCGGAGTCATAGACAATCCCTGGCACAATTCTGTTCGCCAGTGGAGGAGCGTGCCATTTGTGTCCCCCCACCCGTATACGCAGGCTACTGACGCACGCCACATGTGTTTAGCTGGCTCCATGGTGGTGTGTCGTATCTCTTCCCTCACTAGGGTTAATTGCAGCATCGCCGATGGAGACATCGTGTTGTTTAGGCTGGCCCTCCAGGCCACAGCTCTGGCCTCCAGGGCCGACACTTTCTGAAGGCAAGCACGTTCCCGCACCCGAAGTAGATGTTTAGAGTGTCCTCTGCGTGTGGCCTTGCAGGTCGTCCAGAACGGACCCAAGATTAAAGGCAAAGTAGTCTGAAATATGCTCCCGGAGAGCCTGGGTGTAATCCACGTCCTGCAAGTACCAGGCATTGAGCCGCCACATCGAGCATCTGGCTGCTTCTACATCGTTGAAACGAAGGAGTACTAGTGCGTGATCTGAAATCCCCTGAGGAAGGACCTCTACTCCCGAGACTCAGGGAACATCAAGGGCCGGCAGGAGGAAAAGATCTATTCTGGCGTGGGTGTGGTGCGCTGCGGAGGTGTGAGTGTACTGACGTTGATGGGGGTGCCAAGTCTGCCATGCGTCACAAAGACCTAAGATGTCAACCCAGTTACACAGCCCAGTCGCCCCATAGGCCCAGCACGAGGATGTGGGTCCAGCAGTGTCTATTTCCGGGTGAAGAACTGACTTAAAGTATCCCCCTATTATGGTTAGGCCCGGGGGGGGAGTCCAGTCACCACGTCTCTAAGCTGAGCGAGGAGCCGCCCCTGCGCACCCGAGGGGGCATAGATACTGAGTATATTGATGGATTGCCCCCCAAGAAGTCCGGTGATGCATGTATCTGCCCTGTGGATCAGACCAGCTGGCCGTCACCACCATGGGCAGGGAGCGATGCAACAGAACAGCTGTGCCTCTCGAACCTCTAGTGAACACTGCATGATAGACTTTGTCATAGCCCCCTCTCATGAGCATGGGGCATTTGGGACCCAGGAGGTGGGTCTCCTGTAGCAAGATTATGGATAGGGCAAAAATGACGGACAAAGGAGAACACTGCTGATCTTTTAATTTTATCAAGGAGCCCGTTGACATTCCAGGAGAGGACTCGATTAGCCTGCGCTAGGTTGTGCATGGTGAAGCTGGTACTGAGTGAAGTGTGCCTGTCTGGGCGTTCCTCCGCGACCAACTTAATAAAGGCAAGAAAACACAACATATACCCTATAGTGAACAACTGTAATCAACTGTTTCCCCGTGACCTCCCAACAACCCCAAATGGAAATTTGGAGTGGTGGACCCCTCCTTTAAGTCGGAGTTCTGCAATCTGGCTCCTTGCCCCTCCGCACCCCTCACAAGAGAACATGTCTCCAGCCCAGTCCCCAGCACCACCACGCATCCGCGGGCCAAGTTCAAGGAGCAGGGGGGACTGGCTAAGATGCTCTTTCTCAAAAGTCTTGTCTGGGTTTTCCTGGTCAAGGGCTCTTGGTGTATTGTTATACCCAAAGGAACCCGGGCTCAGTTCTCTCTCTGCATCGGGAGCGCCGCCCAGGTCGCTCCGTCTTCTCCGATGGGAACGGGTACGTCTGCGCTCTCCCTGTGGTACCGGGGGGCCACCGGGGTCCGACACCGGGCGGTCTTCTCCTGGTCGGAGGGGGGGCCTTGTTGCATCACTCGATTCTCCTCCGTTAGCCAGTCCCATGCGGTCTCTGGCGAGTCAAAAAAGAAAGCCTTCCCATCCATGAGGACCTTAAGGCATGCCGGAAAGAGGAGCATGTTGGTCAGTTGCATCGCTCTAAGTTTCTGCTTCACTCCTTCGTATGAGCGGTGTCTAGCTTGCACTTCGCGGGTGTAGTCCGGAAAAATAAGGATCCTGTTATTGTCCCAGCGGCGGTCCGGCTGGGATCTGGCCCCTCTCAGGATTACATCTCGGTCCTTGAAGTTAGGGAGGTGGGCAATCATCAGTTGCTGAGGTCTGCCCGGGGAGGGGTGGGGGTATATGTGGGGGGCGGGACATCAGGGCCCTGTGTGCTTGCTCAATCGCAAACCAAGGGGAGAGTTTCTGAGCAGGGACCCATGACTTGCTCCAGCTTTCCAGAAAATCTATTACGTTATTTTCTTTTGTGCCCTCCGTAAATCCCACGAAACGTAGGTTGTTACGTCTGGAACGGTTTTCTGCATCCTCTGCTCTATGGTGAAGTTCCCCAGTGCGAGTCTGTAGTTGAGCGACTTTGGCCTTGAGATCCGCAAAATCGTCTTCTGCCTGGGAGACTCGGCCTTCTACCTCCGTGATGCGTACCACTGCTGTTCGCAGGTCGTCGCAGCAGGCCCAAGTCTTCCCGCACCTCACCAACCTTGGTCTCGATCGCCAGCTGTGAGGACTGGATGGCTTGCAGGATTGTGGTGACCCCTTCCGCTGCAGTGGTCTGACACAGGTGCGTCCACTGTTCGCGATGCAGATTGCCTGGCGAACTGGTCGATATGCTGCTGCGACGCGGGAGGCTGCTTGCTGGCCCTATCTTTCCCCATACCTGCTGCTAATCTGTGCCTGGGTGTGCAGTCAGGGCACCTCCGAGTCTTCTGCTCCCCGTCCCGGGCCTCGATGTTTGCTGCCGCAGTCTTGGTGGGTCTCCTCGGCGCCACCGTTTACCCCTGTGGGCCCGTTCTCACCCCAGCCGGGACTTCTCGTCCGCCGTCCATTCCACGTGTCTTGCACCGGGGGTGTTTGTTCCCAGTTTGGTTATTTGTAACCCCCCAGTCCTCCTCCAAGGGCAGGGCAGACAGTTTTGGGCCCACTGTCCTCAGTTGTCCAAGCACACCAGGATCAGGCCCCACAAGGCACTCCAAGGCCACCCTCGTCGTAGCGGGGGTCCCGTGCTCTCAGGAGGGGCCGCCACTAACCTCCGTGCCTCACACGGCTCCGCCATATCTCTCCACCGATGTTTCTTGGGCCCGGCTCCACCTCTGCCTGGGTCGGCGATCCCCGTGGGCCTGCCACCAGCCGCCGGCCCTCGCACTGTCTCCGCCGCGTCTCCGGTCGGCAGGATGGACCACTGGACCAGGCCCGCAGGCCCGCCAAGAAATCTGGGCCTGCCCAGGCCCTCTCACTTCGTGTGCTGCAGGCGGCCTCTGCTACTACTTGCCCCCGGGCCACGGCACGGCCTCAGACGCCGGGGGCAGGGTCCTTTTACTTGGGCCGCCACAGAATGCGGCCTGGTCCGTGAACGGGGTCTGGGGCACCCCTAGCACCTTACTGTTACTGTTGCGCAGCAACCCAGCAGTTACTGCTGCTCCGCGGGGGTCTCCGGCCGGCCGGCCTCAAGTGCGGCACCAGCGTCACCCACCCGCCGATCTCGCCGCGGCCCAAACAAGGGCGTCTTTCCCTGACCGCCGCGGCGGGCCCCCACGCAGATGGGGTCCAGGCAAGGAGGGTCAGCAGGGTGCAGGAATGGTGGCCGGTATCGGGAGGATGACGGAGGGGTCCAGAGCACTCTTAGAGTGCGACCGTCATCTTGACGCCTGTGGCCACGCCCCCCCCAAGGTACTGCATTTATAGAGAGTTTTCCGGTGAGTATATGGAAAGCATAGTAAAGGTAAGAATGTTTTGCTTCCTCCTCTTAAAGGGCTTCTAACATTTATATATGGTTTCACTCCAACGGGAACGAGAGAAGGGGAGTCAATCATTGACATGTGAAAGACAGCTTAGTTATATCTTAGATATGAGGTTCTACTATCATTGGACTAAATGTCAACATACGATTTTTTTTGTTTTTTGTTTTTTTACCAATGGCAACGTGGAAAGAAGTCCTAGGGAACTTTAACCTAGCCTGACTGCACTGAGAGGAGAGGGCTCACTTTTTCTAAATCTTTTTACTGAGAAGCATCATTCCCGTTATCCCCGTTCCTGAGACAGTTCTATCTTGAACTCTATTGCTAAGTCCCAATGTTGGTGAATTTTACTGTTCTTTATGTAGTTTGCTTTTTGTCCCTAGGTACCTACCGCTAATTTTGATAGAGTTGTAGTTAGATGTGTTTCCAAATTTGTGCTGACTAAATTGTTTTGCATGAAGCCCAAACATGCTATTCTAATCAGAGGGTTAGCTAGGAGATCCACAGAAGATGATTGCTGATTATTAATAACAGTTGATGTAATTTATTTGTGAATCTAAATGTATGCTATTTCTATTGCGCAGTTATTCTTGCTAGTGATTTGTATTGTAATCCTAGAATGTGTAACCATACATGCATTAGTTAAATTGAGATTCTTTAGAAGATTTGGTCAACCGGTCTTGTTTCTGTATGCTTAACATTTGATTTTGAGACTGAGTTAGGTGATATTAGCATTGTTAATATAGGGAAATAAACTTTTAACTTTTACATAAAGGTGTGGTTATTTATGGCCAAAGGGGTCATGGTGTATGGAAATTTCTGACTCCAAAGATTATTGATTCTATTGTTTGATACTGTTATTGATTGATACTTGGATTTGGTCTGATGGTGGGAACTACTTTAAGTGCAGTCAAAAGGTCCATCGAACCTCTAACGCGCCCCCTTATAAATTAATGATGATAGACAAATAAGGTAAGACGCGTTAACAGAGATGGTAGCAGAGGATGGTTAGTCTCCTTAAGAGTCCATCATCATTTGGCCAAAAATCATTTTACCCCCTAGAGAAGATAAGAGTAGCATGGTTATGCCTCCCTAAGAGGCCACCACAAAAGGTTTCCCCTTGAGAAATAGCAGATCCCCAGAGATGGTAGAAGGGTAATGGTTAGTCCCCTGAAGAGAAAATAATTTGTAGATTTGATAACAGGAATTGGTGAAAGTATGGAATTTCAGATTCGATGATACAAAGTGGAGAGAAAATTTGCCCCTAAGAACTTAGAATGACTTTCCTCGAACCTTGGAGCTTGCCAATGATTGTTTAAAGATGTTCTTGGCGTTCTATTGACAGTGTAAATGGAATAGGTTTTGCGCTTGCACAGCTTATGCAAATTGCAGGTGAACTGTGATGTTTGTGAGGGTTTAGGGAGTTTGTGTACTACAAATTAAAGATATTAAAGGAGTTTGCGTACTCTGAAGTGTGAGAGTAGGGGAGTCGAACTTCAAATGTGTGTGGCGCTTTGTGCTCAACAATTCTCTACATGGTTGTTGGTATACTGGCCCTGCGAGGTCTAAGACTACAGAGTATATTGAAAAGTGTATGAGACACTTGGTTTATTTTTGTAATTTGTCTGGTTTAATAGGTCAATCCAGCGTGGTTGACAAACTCAAGAGTGCGTGTTAAAGTGAGTGAAAGGTTTTCTGACTGAGATCTGGCGACACCTATGTGCAGCATGACAGACCCACTGATTAGTTGAGAGTAAAATCAGGGAAACTGAGAAAGAAAGAGTAGCTGCTAGAGCGAAAGGCCATCAGTGAAAAATCCGTAAGGTTTCCAAAGCTATTGTGTTACCCTACCTGTAATAAACTGACAAATTGGGTTTTGATTTTGTTTAGTGTTCGCAATAATTTTGCATTAGTTTAGTGTGAATCTGAATTTAGGAGGATAAGGCGAAAGACTTTGTCAGCCGCTTTACGTGTGACGTCAGTGGAAGCTGCGCTGGGATAGGTCGGTTAGTGAAAAGGGTCGCACACGGATTGGCAGACAACCGTTAAGCGCAATTAATTGAGAAGGCCGTCGAAAAAGGATTTTGGGATTGAAAGTAATTTCCTGATTTGACTGAAAATAACAAAGTCACAGAAATAAAAAATTTCAAAGCTTTAAAAAGTGCCCTAAGGGGAGATATGTATATTAAAACGAGTATAGGAGAAATTACACTGCCAGAAGGTACACCCGCTTACATTGTATTAGAAAAGGACGCTGCACCATGTCTTTGGATGAAACAATGGTGCAAAGTGACAGAGAAAGATGGGAGTTTAACATTTCCTGCCCATGGAACATTTAACTTGAGGACCTTAGAGAAGGAGGGTGCTGTATGATGTGATACCCCCTTCAAGACCAGCACAGTTCGAGGCATTAGCAATCTGAGAATTAGTAGCCAGAGCAGCAACAGAAATTTGAGAGGAGAATGAAAAAAGCTGAGCAAACATTAAAAGAGGCTAGAAGGGACAGTGAGCAGGAATCTTAGAGAACAAGACTTTACAGGGAATTAAGCTGTTTCCTGCGATTACACAGGAGAGTGAGAACAAAGCTAGAAAGAGTACTAGAAAGAGGGATTTGTATCCTTTCACTGACAGAGAACAGAAATCCACAAGATCTAGGAATGTTCTGACATATGATGAAGAGTCAGATGATGAATTTATTTTACAGTTACTGAGAAATCGTCGCCCGTCATACGCAGAGCATGAGGAGTTCAAGCATAAGTGCAGGTCCTACAGCCCCGATAGCAGATGGATCACCCCACAGCCAGATACAAGATAGCCATAATTATCCAGCTACTTCGGCAGTTAAGAGGGCCAGGCTGCAAATGGACATTCCAAGAATTTACCCTGATATACCTATTGTGGATACTGCACCAAACATGATATTGCTGACAGGGCAAGTTTACCAGAAGCCAACATTGGTCCAGGTAGAGTCCACCCCGAATTTGATGTCCCCGACACTGTCACAGACAGTTCCCTATAACAGGATCATAGACAGAAATGTTCACCTTGACAAATCAGAATACAGGAATAATGCACACACGAGAGCCAGATGTCAGACCAAGCCCAGGTGTAGTGTCAGTACCAGTTACCACAGGTTTGGTCATACTATTGTTTTCACAGTGAAATAATGAGAACAGTGAGCAGAAATCTCTCAACCCGAGCATAGAAAGTGAGAGATATGACACAAATGAAAGAGTGGGAACTCCTATGAGACCAACGTTTGACGGAACAGGTCCATTAATTTAATCAAGTCCTTTCAGGAATCCCCCAAATAATGAGGTGAGGTCATAGATAGGTCCAAATCCAGGCATGGTAACGCCAGAAACTCTGAATCTCACAGCTCAGCAAGTGCCAGGTGTGAGCCACAATAACGTTATGTTACAGGGGTTGACAGCTCAGCAATTAACCAAATGGTTAGAGAGACTGAGTAGCACTCAAGAAAATTCTAGCGGAGGAAGTCCTCTGATTTTGGCCAGACTTAGACTAGAGGCAGAAGACCTAATAGAGTGAACAGTGGGGTTCAACAGGATTGACACATTCAAGGAAAACTAGTTGGGATGCCTATGCAAACTGATTACTAACAAAGCAGGAATAGTGCATCAGAAATTGGCAGACCTACCAGAAAAATATGCCAGAGGTTGAGAAAACTAAACACTTGAAGATTGGATTTTAATTTGAAAGATTTTGAGAACATGAGAATACCAGGAATGAAAATTCACCTTAGAGAATTAATAAAGAACATTCAAACATGGGGAGCATTAGACAAATGGGAAGGCAGATGGGCGAAGAAAAGAGATAAGAAAAGGGATTCTGCAAATCTATCTGCAAATGTGCAGCAGGTTGAGGACCCAGTGAAAAATCTACCAATGAGAGAGATTCCAGGAGGGAATTTTGTCTGTGCCCCTTCGAGCAGAAGTGACACTCGGTCATTCACAAATGATTATCCCAGGTTGAGACAGAAGCCAGTAGAATGGTACCAACAGACAGACAGGTTGTGAAACTCGCAAAATGCCTGTGGGAGGACTTGAACACCCTGTTAGAGATAATAGTTCCAGCAGATTTATGGGTTGAATACAAAAGGAGCATAGATTGTCCGACGGTAGAACCTCAGAGAGATCCAAAAACAGGTGCACAGTCCTCTGATGTAATGAAATATTACTATGAGGTGGTTGAATGTTTGAAGACGAGAATCTCGCCCAAGAACACCGACTGGCAGAGAATAGACAGGACAGCCCAGGAAGCGAAAAAGTCAATACATGCATTTTATGAAAGATTGTTGCAGGCGTTCAAACATTACAGTGGTACAGAAACAATTGAGCCGAAAGACATGCTTCATTTTGTGTTTAGATTTGTGGAAGGGTTGAGACCTGAAATCAGTCAGATGATTAAGAGCCATTTGATTTCCTGGCAGGCAAAGCTGATTGATGAGGTATTGCAGTATGCAAAGTACTGTAGTGGTGAGAATGAGTTAAAACAGAGAAAGTTAAAAGAGAAGGCAACAGTGATGCAGATTAAAGCAGCACAAACAGGAATGCAGGGAAATTTTCTGCAGCAGCAGCAGGGAAATGTGGTGTTTCAGAATCAAGCAAGAGGTAGAGGCCGTAGAGGAATTTGAAACGGAAATCGTAGTCCTGATTTGAGTACTGTAGTGGTTCAGAATGATGTGCAGGGACTGAAAAGAACATTGCCATGTCACGTTTGGAGAGGGCTCGGACATTGGAAGCGGGAGTGTCCGATGTTGGTACAGGAAGGTGTCGTTCAGCAAGCAAGTGGCATCAATTCTTTCCAAAACATGAGAGGACCGAGAATGAGAGGTCATAATCCAAATTTTCAAAGTAATGTGAATCATAAGTACGGCTTTCAACCCATACAACAGGTGCAAATGCCACGTTTGCAGATGCCCCGGTCGCAGCAAATGCAATCACAAGTTCAGATGGTACCTAGACAGCAAATTCAGATACCTTAAGCTCCATAGGAGCAGTAACATGCGATGCTTCCTCAACAGGTCACTTGTCAAAGGTTTAACCAGAGTAATAACACGGTACACCAATTCCCGCTACACAGTGAGAATGGAATAAATGATGACTGGGTGAGTGAGAGTTCGGACGAAAAAGAATGTGCGTTTGCAGCTTCCCTAGAAGAAGATCAGAAAGGTCCTTATGTAGAGGGAAAAGTAATGAGTCACAAAGTTTCATTCTTGGTTCACACAGGAGCTACAGCCTCTACAGTAAGGACTGCAGAAGTCCCAAACTTGCCTCTTTCAGGGAAAACAGTTGAGATTGTAGGAGTCACAAATCAGTATTTGATCAACCCAAGTACAGAAGCGGCTCAGGTTAAAATTGGCAACTTTAAAGGGTTACACAAATTTGTAGTTTGTGACGAGAGTCCGGTATCCTTACTGGGAAGGGACTTGTGTAAAACGAGATGCTCGATTACTTGCTCAAATGACAGAACTAAAATTCAGACAAACAGTGACGATGAAGATGACCCAGCTCCAGCGACAGATTGGGAGACAATAAACGAGGAATACCCTTTGATTAGTTTCTTTCCAGTTTTCACAGTGAGAGATCTTCCTTCTGACTTACAGGGAACACTTAAAATGAAGGTGTGGGATTTGACCAGAAAAGACATTAGTCTGATAAAAGGAGTTGAACCAATCAGAGTTCCAGTCAAGCCAATCGCAGTTTTTCCCCAGATTTCTCAGTATCACATGACACCATTGAAAGAACTGCATTTATAATTGCAGAATTTGTAAACCAATGAGTTTTTGACGGACGTGTTGAGCAGTCCATGTAAATCACCAATAAAAAGATTGCGAAAGCCCTGTGGGAAATTTCAAATTATTCAAGACTTTACAAAAATAAAATACATTATGGTCAAATGTTGCCCTGTAGTGCCAAACCCAGCAGTGATTTTGTTTCAGATCCCATGCATTGCTGAATGGTTCACCGTAACAGACCTGTCACAAGCATTCTTTTCCATATCTCTTCATGAGGATAGTCAATTTCTCTTCGGTTTTAAATTTTTAGATCAAGTCTACTGTTGGTGTAGAATTCCTCAAGGGTTTTCAGAGTCACCTTCCATTTTTAACCAGATTTTGAAAAAGAACCTGGAGTCATTGAAAATGCCTTTCCAATCGACATTGGTACAGTACATTGATGATTTGTTGATTACATCCAAAACATAAGATGAATGCAAGTATGATACGATTGCCTTACTGAATCCTTTAGGGAAGAATGGACATAAAGGGCCTCATTACGGCCCTGGCGGCCGGCGGTAACACCGATAACAGGCTGACAGTGTTCCGCCAACTATTATGACTGTGGTGCTATAGCCACAGCCATACCGCCGGCCCCTGCACTATACCAGCAGGCTTTCGCCTGGCGGTCATAATCCCCCGGGCAGTGGTGCAAGCCAGCCTAGCCATGGGGGTAAACACCGCCATGGAGAGGATGGCAGTAAGGGTGACTTGGGGTGCCCCTGAGGGCCCCTGCATTTGGCATGGGCGGTGCAGGGGCCCCAGGCATAGCCCCATCGCGCATTTCACTGCCCGAATTTCAAGCAGTGAAATGTGCGACAGGTGCAACTGCACCCGCAGCACATCAGCATTGCCGCCGGCTCTATTACAAGCCGGGAGCAATGTTGATGTGAATTTTCCGCTGGGCCAGCGGACGGTAACACTGTTACCGTCTGCTGGCCCAGTGGAAAACTCAGAATAGAGAGCCAGGAATACCACTAGCACTGGCGGTATTCTGGCACCCTCTGCGATCTTGTAAGAAGACCGCTGAGGTTGTAATGAGGGCCAAAGTGTCCCCAGCTAAATTACAATACTGACAGAAAGAAGTGAAATATTTGGATCACCGAATTGAGAAAGGAACTAGAAGAATATCCAGAGAAAGGGTTGCAGCCACATTACAGAGGAGTTCCCCAGCAACACAGAGAGATGTCAGGATGTTTTGAGGAATTTTAAACTATTGTCGCCAATGGATTCCCAACTTTTCAGTCATTTCAAAGCCATTACAAAAGCGGACTCACAAAGAAGTTACTGATCCCTTAGTTTTAGATCAAGCGTGTATGAAAACATTTTCTGAATTAAGAGTCTGTGCACAGCCCCGGCTTTGGGAATGCTTGACTACACAAAACCCTTCATGTTGTTTTGTCATGAGCTTGATGCCTGTTCATTGTCTTTCTTGACTCAAGTCCATGATGGTGTAAACCACGCAGTAGCATATTTTTCAGCTACTTTTAACCTAGTTGCAGCAGCTTTACCAGGCAGTCTGAGTTCAGTTGCTGCAGTTGGACTGAGCCTCACTCCGAGTGAGAGCATTGTGATGAGACACCCCCGGACAATCATGGTCTTTCACTCCATTGAAGTTTTGCTTACCCGCACAAAAACGCAATACCTTACAGGTGCTAGGCTGACTCACTACGAAACGAACATCCTGGGGTCCCCAAATGTCTCATTGAAAAGGTATACAGTGCTTAACACAACAACCTTACTCGCAAAAGAAAATGTTGAAATTGGTAAATTGGAAGATGTTGAACATGATTGTCTCGAAGTAACTGATCTGTGCACAAAACCGAGACCTGATTTTAGAGATACCCAATTGGAGGAAAATGACAAATTATTTTTGTTGATGGTTCCTCTTTAAGAGACAACACAGGAACATTGAGAGCAGGATATGATGTGTGCACAATTTCGAGTATACTTGAATCATCCTGGCTTCGAGGAGTGTATTTGGCACAAGTGGAAGAACTGGTAGCCCTTACTAGAGAATGCCATGTTTCTGCACAGCTTAAAGTTACCATCTATATGAACAGCCAGTTTGGATTTGGAATAGTGCATGATCTTGGCCAGTTATGGTCACAGAGAGGTTTCATGACCTCTTCTGGTTCACCAGTGAGAAACAGTGAGAGAATTCATGAATTGCTACAAGCTATTCAAATGCCTGAGAAGATTGCTGTGGTGAAATGCAGTGCACACCTGAAATCGCAGGATTTTATGTCAATGGGAAATGGATATGCGGATCAAGTCACAAGGTTTTGCGCATTGAACTCTATATCGTTCAAAGATACATGGGAATTGTTACCTGAGGAAAATGAGACATGCCCAAGTTATGCATTACATGTTACAGATACATTGGAAGAACTGAAAACATTGCAGGATAACTTTGAAAGGGAAGAGAATAGGTCATGGGTCAAAATGAAATGTATACAGTGTGAGGATGAACTATGGGTTTCAGAAGAGAGCCAGTTGGTCTTGCCGAACAGCTTGTTGACTCAAATGGCTAAATATTATCATTGTCAAGCACATGTTGGGAGAGATGCTATGATTCGAGTGTTTAAACAAAATTGGTTCAATCCAAAGTTAAGACAGGTGGCCAAAGTAGTTTGCCATTGTTGCGTCATTTGGGGGTAAAGGGACAGTGGTCAATTTGAGCCACATTGGAAGAGAAGAGGTCCATTCAGCAGAATGCAGATGGATTTTGTTGAGATGCCTGTGTGTGGGGGATTGAGATATGTGTTGGTGATTGTCTGCATCTTTAGCCATTGGATTGAAGCTTACCCTACACGAAGAAATGACAGCCTCACAGTAGCAAAATTACTGCATAGGGAATTGATACCACGTTTTGGGTTTCCTATCTCTTTAGAATCAGATAGAGGAAGTCACTTCAACAATGAAGTAATTAAATTACTATGTTCAGCCTTAAACATTGAGCCGAAGTTGCATTTTAGCTACCACCCTGAAGCATCAGGACTTGTGGAACAGATAAATGGTACCTTGAAATCAAGAATGGCAAAAATGTGTGTGTTCACGAATCTGAAATGGCCCAACGCACTACTGTTAGTTCTGATAGCAATGAGGAACACACCCAACAGGAAGACAGAACTGTCACCGCATGAGATCCTCATGGGCAGAGCAATGAGGTTGTCAGTGGTTCCTGTAAATGCTCTTGTGAACATAACAGATGATTACGGAGTTGGACTACTGCAGAGGTCTGGCTGATGTGGTTCGCTCTTTCTCTCATCAGGCGTAAGCCAACACATTGCAACCGTCTCAAGATCAAGGACACACCCTGTGAGTAGGTGACTGGGTTGTGATCAGAAAGCATGTGAGGAAGACGTGTTTGGGATTCAGTAGAAAGGCCCCTACCAGGTAGTGCTAATCACTACTGCTGCTGTGAAGTGCACTTGAGTTCTGAACTGGATCCACGCAAGCCATATAAGTAAAGTGGCATGTCCATTGGAGAATGAAGAGGAGTTGTTGAGAGTACCAACAACATCCAGACCAAACCCAGAGTTGGAGAGGGGAGAAGGTGAAACTGAGACTGAATCTGAGCAAACTGAAAGCTGTTCAGCCACTCTTGTGAGACACGAAGGAGAAGACCCACAGGAAAGTGGAAGTGAACCAACCTCAACTAAGCCAGTAAGAGTAGTCAGTGGAGGGCCTCCCAAAAGCAGATGGTCTTGAGAGACAAAGAGAGCAAATGGCAGATCACAAGGGGGAAGGAGTTGAGGCGGATCAAAGCCACTGGGGTCTGATTCCTCCTGAACCAGGTGCAGGTCCGTGAAGAGAAAATCCTGCAGAACAAGGAGAAGTTACAAGTCTGACACTGAAAAGAGAATTGATGAAAGGTCCACTGAAAGGAGATACGTGGCCGAAGTCACAAGCAAAAAGAAAAGAAGCAATTGCAGTGGCACCAATTGAAGAGGAAGTAGACATGACAAGGAGGGAAGATTTGAGTAATGGAGAATTAAATGGAGATCGAAGGGTTAAAAGAAAGAACTGCAAGTCGAAGGTGTGCTGGTCTTGAATGGGCATATGCAACAACAAGTAAATGGTAAAGAGAATTTTTGTCTTTTTGTTTTGATCGAGACATTCCAGGTCAATATTTTGGCATTTGAAGGAAGTCAATGAACTGAACTGTTGAGAATTGTAAATTGAGCAAAGAAAGAGAATATTGAAAGCAAAGTGAAAAGACCTTTTGCTAACCTGATTTGACCAGCTGCTAAACTGATTTTGACAAACATTGATTTTTGCCAAAAAGGATCCTGGTAGTAAGACTGAAAAGCAGTAAATAATCGCCAAAGAATATTGAAGATTTTTTATTTTTGCTGCATAGTTATAATTCTTTCCCTTCTACTTTCTGATTCTTTACAGATCATGAGTAACCTTAGCCAGCAGGTTAGGAAGAATAGGTGCTCTAAATATAGGAGTACTGGTTTGGCGACTATATGCATGATATTGTGCCTGGTATTGATTGTGGGAATGACTGTTCTTGACAAGAGTAAAACCAACCATACCTTAGCTTTAGAGATAACTACTACACTCAAAGAAATAGAGAAGTTTAGGCTAGATGAGAAATATTTACACTTAGAAGAAAGTTCTCCTTGTGTGCTCTCTAACGTTTTCTATCATTTATGGAGTATGTTGAGACAATGGATGCACAAGATTGTTATGTTTGCACACAGATTCCTTCATCAGTCAGGGAAGGAGTTACTTATCATAGCTTGCCCCTCAACTATTTGACAAGTTGTAGTCTGTTACTAACCAGATCTATCTATGACTGGAGTACAGAGAGATACAAAATTCTAGGGAACAGGAGAAGAAGAGCCAATCATCGACACGTGAAAGACAGTTTAGTTATATCTTAGATTTGAGGTTCTACTTTCATTGGTCTAAATGTAAACGTACGATTTTTTACCAATAGCAACAAGGGAAGAAGTCCTAGGGAACTTTAATTTAGCCCAACTGCACCGAGAGGAGGGGGCTCACTTTTTCGAAATCTTTTTACTGAGAAGCGTCATTCTGATTTTCCCCGTCCCCGAGACAGTTCTATCTTGAACTCTATTGCTAAGTCCCGAAGTTGGTACTGAACAAACTGATGTCCCAGTTGATGAAGACTATCGCAGCTTGCTGACCCATACCAAGGAAAGGTATTACTAGAATGTTACTGTTCTTGATGTAGTTTGCTTTTTGTCCCTAGGTACCAACCGCTAATTTTTATAGAGCTGGAGTTAGAGGTTTTTTCCAATTTTGTGCTGACTAAATTGTTTTGCATGAAGCCCAAACATGCTATTCTAATCAAAAGGTTAGCTAGGAGATCCACAGAAGATTTTTGCTGATTATTAATAACAGTTTATGTAATTTCTTTGTGAAATCTAAGTGTATGCTATTTCTATTGCGCAGTTATTCTTGCTAGGGATTTGTATTGTAATCCTAGAATGTGTACCCATACATGCATTAGTTAAATTGAGATTCTTTAGAAGATTTGGTCAACTGGTCTTGTTTCTGTATGTTTATAATTTGATTTTGAGACTCAGTTAAGCGATATTAGCATTGTTAATATAGGGAAATACATTTTTAACTTTTACATTTAGGTGTGGTTATTTATGGCCAAAGGGGTCATGGTGAGTGGAAATTTCTGATGCCAAAGATTATCTATTCTATTGTTTGACATTGTTATTTATTGATACTTGGATTGGGTCTGATGGTGGGAATTACTTTAAGCGCAGTCAAAAGGTCCACTGTACCTCTAACGCTTCCCCTTATAAATTAATGATGCTAGCCAAATAATACCTAGACATCTTCTCATCCCACAAAGCAGCACACCTGCACACAGCTAACATGCCCCAGATTCTACAAGAGCTACTTAAGGATCTTTACAGATGAGGGAAGATAAAAATATGCCAGTTAGGACAAATGACTGTTTACCTCATTTGCTCTATATCCTCCGATTCCTTCCAATTAAAATGCACAGCTCCACTTTAGACTACATAAAAAAAATTACTCTAGTTTAGATGGAGAAATCGCTCCACCCGAGTCCCACAAATCACACTCCTCAAACCCACCACCAAAGGAGGCCTAGGCTTCACAAGCATAAAAACCTATGTCTACGCACTGTCCCACTTTAGATTGCAATCATAATAAAGACTCCAAGGGCTGGGCACCCATAGAACAAAGCTTTTCCAGCGTCCCTCTTAACTTTCTTCTGTGGCTTCGCCCAAAGTTTCGAAAATCAACTCCTACCACCCGCACTTAAACGGTTAGCCTTTTGGAATATCGGTAACAAATTCCCAAAATAGAAGGATGAACAACATTTCCCTCCCCATTGCCCCTATGGCATGTAACCCCGACTTTACACCAGGCCCCACTGACCTCAGATTTAAAGCGTGGATGCTGGCTATCCCCAATAACTAGACGAGTTATACAAGGATGGGAAAATTACAAGGCTAGAGCTGGTGGAGAGGTGGGGACTCAACAGATCAGACCATTACCCACAAGCCAGCAGTTTTAGGATACCCATAAAGAGCAGATTTGTGAACAGAATAGTGCACAAAGGCATAACTTGGCTCTTGGAGCTCTCCTGAACTTGCTCACTAATTACATAATATATTGGGAACAAGATCTGGGGCGGAATTCACAAGAGAGACATGGATTAAAATCTTGCAAAGGTGTCAGTCAGCATCCATTTTAAAGAAAGCGGATATAAGTTGCTGACACGCTGGTATTTATCGCCCACCTGTCTACAGGTCATTACTAGGAGTTCAGCACGCTGTTGGAGAGATGTGGCGATAGTGTCACTTTCTTGCACATGTGGTGGTCACGAACTCACTTTCAGACATACTGGAAAGAGATCCTATCTCACATCTCCCACATCACCAGCATCAATCTGCCTCTCGGCCCCCTAGTGATACTCCTGGGTGACCCTAGAGAACACTCATTCTTTCCCTCAACAGCTAGCAAGTTATTCTCCCACTTTGCAGCTGCGATGGCCCTAGCACAAGTAAGAAACAGCACATTACTTCTCCCATATGCCTCTCGTGGAATAAGGTTTTGAATTGTTTTACCAAGGAAAAACTGTGTTCTATCATACACAACAACAGACTGAATTTGATATAGTCTGAAAAGCGTTAAAAATATACAGGAAAAGAGATTGTCCTTTTGGCTCACTAACCACATGCCCACCAGAACGTATACGCACTGCAGGCCTTCACACAATGTCCCCATCAGCAACGTATGTTTCCAACAGTGAATAAACTGAAGGTAAGGCAGTGGTAGGTTACCCTAAGGGCATGGGGGGGTGGTACCAGGCTGCTATCCCTTGTTTATCAAGAAGCCACGTCCCCCCCACCTTTTGCCCCTCATGAAGAGTGTCTGACAGGCTGAACAAGGGTCAGCGTCACCCACTGACTGCAACCTCGGCGCTTCAGGTTTAAGCCCTGAAGCACCCAGGGCGAGTGTCAATCAGTGATACTTCGTCACAGAGTGGGGTGAGGTGGGGTCAGCAGTCTCACTGACCCCATCCCACTCTGTGACAAGGCTGTGACTGCTGCTTTCCCTCATTGGCTGACCTTAGGGAAGGCAGCAGTCCCACCCCTCCTGGGACCTCGAGGCTGAAGGTAAGTGTGTGTGATGTTTTAAAAAGAATGTTTGGTGTGTGCTTGCGTGCATGCTTGAATGTTAGGATTGTTGTTAATGGATGTGCATGCATGTCTGTGTGTGAAAGAACGAGAGAGTGTGTGTGTGTGTGTGTGCTTCCCGCCTGCCCCCCTCCCTCCTAAAGCTGCCGGCCACCACTGGCTGCAATATAAATATGTCAAATTGTTATAGCCACAGGAGTTTACAATGTACTACTTGTGCAGAATGAACATTATAAATAGTGTTAAAAAAACTCAAGCATGTGTAATGTCTGCAGTCTTCTATAGCAATATAGGTCACCCAAATAGTCTAAAAGGATGCTTACATATTTCCTGAATTCTTTATCCTGTTATGGGTGATTTTGATCGCCTTTCTTATTCCTAATATGCATCACATTTGCTGCTGCCACGTCTTTTGTGGTAGGCAGTGTGAAGCCCCATCAAGTAAGGACAGATTGTTTAGCCGCTACGAGCATATGGGAGATCAGTTCCCTCTTTCTTTTATGGAAAGGTTTGATGTCTGGGAGCCACTATCCAGCAGTACGAGTTCGACATTCCACTAATTATGACCTCCGCAACTCCCTTTTAACATTTCACACCAGAAAGGTGTTATATGCAGAGTGTAAGAGAACAACTTTCATCCCACAACCTCTCCAGCATAAGCTGAATTCCCCTTCAACTGACTATGGCCCCAAGTCTTGCAGGCATAAAGAACCATCGCATAGGATTCTGAAAAGGCTCTTTATCCCTCCTGTGTTCTTGCAACATTATTTGTTCTGACAAAGGGGTCTTCCCATTGCTCTGGATCTAGCATTATCCACACCTCTTTCCCACCCTCTATGGAAGAAGAGCTTCACTTTTGTTACAGGACTGGTAAGGATGCAGTGGACACAGGATAGGGAAAGCCCGACTCCCCCCATTTACCATAATTCAATAGAAGTCTTTCAGAAGAAGTGAGCCATCTGGTGGCCCCACTTTTCACATGTGAGTGTGGGGCCCCGTGCCTAACCCACAAGAATCTAACCCTTCTCCCTCTGGCAGCCCAAAGATGTATCCAACTTGATCTAACAGTTTAACTGCTCTTCCATAAACAAGTCTCTTATAGTTCGGCACTCCCCCCCCCCCCCCCCCCCCGCCCCCCCCCCGGAGTCTCAAAGGTCTGCCTCACAATGCACAGTGTAAAATCTTTGTTTCCCCATAGCACTGAAAAAGGAATATTTTCAATTTGAATCTGATGCCTACACTATCCCAAACCTTAAATGTGCTCTTGTCGCCTGGGAAACATAGTTGTGGTTCCCCTATATTCATGGGGTTCATGGAACCAATGACAGTAGCCAATTGGTCAGACTATCGTCTATCATACAAAAGCCCTAGTCTTTTTCCCTCTGAGTCCATTCAAGGAGGGAATGTAAGAGTGCAGCAGCCTGAAGTCAATGCGGGTCGACAAAAAGGGTGAGACATTGCGAGTCAGGCGACAATGGGGTGCAGACAATATGTTGCCTGGCAGAGAAATAATGGGGAAGGCATGGGTACTTCTAAACCTTATGAAGCAATGCAAGCTTCAAACTGGTGCAGTTTAATATTATACATAGGATATATCTGACTCCCTATCACAGAGAACATCCCACAGTTAACTGTGGGCCAGCATATACTATGGATGGCCTCTGAACACGAGGGCAGCAAAAAGAGAAGCAAGTTTGTGACCTCAGCAAAATGTTGCATAGCTATACAGTGGCTCCATTCTCAATGTCTGACAAGGAAGGATTGGCATTATCAGATAACGTTCACATTAAAGCTACTAGAATGGACAAAAAGACAGAGAAAGACCAGGAGAAACAGATAGTAAATCGGAGCTCCTGGGTTGTAGGCTAGCATGAGAGAAGGCAGATCAGAAAGCGAGGACAGGGGGAGGAACATGAGTGAAATAGGTTTAAAGTTGGGGGTGGCGGACACCCCCTCAATGAAGAGGGAAAATTTCACATACCTCTGCAGAAGACTACTGGTGGCGATAAAAGGTATTAGTGGCCATGCAAATGCAGTAACTGGTTGATCACAGCAAGAGTAACAGAACAACAGTAATGGATTCTGAGAGCAAGAGACTGCAACAAGTGTACACATTGCTAAGAGCAAAGACTGCAAGTGATGACCCTGAGGTCAATGTTTTTAATTTAACAAGATGTATTATCATGTGTTTCACATGCAGCACAGCAGAAGCAGACTTCCTCTATAGCGCATAGAGCTGTGCCTGCTTTAAGCCATTATGAGAGGCTATTCGAGAAACACTGGGACAGCGTTGGGTAGACCATTTACTCTTAACCCTTTCGCTACCAGGTCTTCTCCCCCTCCAGTGCCAGGCCTTTTTTTGGCTATTTGGGGCCGTTTGCGCTTAGGCCTTCATAACTTTTTGTCCACATAAGCTAGCCAAGCCAAATTTGCGTCCTTTTTTTCCAACATCCTAGGGATTCTAGAGGTACCCAGACTTTGTGGGTTCCCCTGAAGGAGGCCAAGAAATTAGCCTAAATACAGTGAAAATGTTGGTTTAAAAAAACAAAAAAAAGGGAAAAAGTGGCTGCAGAAGAAGGCTTGTGTTTTTTCCCTGAAAATGGCATCAACAAAGGGTTTGCGTTGCTAAAATCAACAGCTTCCCAGCTTTCAGGAACAGGCAGTCTTGAATCAGAAAACCCAATTTTTCAACAGAAATTTGTCATTTTACTGGGACATACCCCATTTTTAAAAATGATTGTGCTTTCATCCTCCTTCCAGTCAGAGACAGAAATGGGGGTGAAACCAATGCTGGATCCCAGAAACCTAAACATTTCTGAAAGTTAGACATAATTCTGAATTCAGCAAGGGGTACATTTGTGTAGATACTACAAGGGTTTCCTACAGAAAATAACAACTGAAAAATAAAAATATTGAAATTGAGGTGAAAAAACAGCACTTTTTCTCTACTTTTTACTCTAACTTTTTCCTGCAATGTCAGATCTTTGAAAGCAATATACCGTTACGTCTGCTGGACTCTTCTGGTTGCGGGGATATATAGGGCTTGTAGGTTCATCAAGAACCCTAGGTACCCAGAGCCAATAAATGAGCTGCACCCTGCAGTGCGTTTTCATTCTATACTGGGTATACAGCAATTCATTTGCTGAAATATAAAGAGTGAAAAATAGCTATCAAGAAAACCTTTGTATTTCCGAAATGGGTACAAGATAAGGTGTTGAGGAGCAGTGGTTATTTGCACATCTCTGAATTCTGGGGTGACCATAGTAGCATGTGAATTACAGGGCATTTCTCAAATAGACGTCTTTTTTATACACTCTCTTATATTTGGAAGGAAAAAATGTAGGGAAAGACAAGGGCCAATAACACTTGCTTTGCTATTCTATGTTCCCCCAAGTCTCCTGATAAAAAT
This sequence comes from Pleurodeles waltl, assembly GCF_031143425.1. NCBI lineage: Eukaryota > Metazoa > Chordata > Amphibia > Caudata > Salamandridae > Pleurodeles > Pleurodeles waltl. The sequence continues at coordinate 559,731,619 of NC_090451.1, forward strand.
GATACCTCACTTGTGCGGGTAGGCCTAGCGCCCGCGACAGGAAATGCCCCAAAACACAACGTGGACAAATCCAAATTTTTGAAAGAAAACAGAGGTGTTTTTTGCAAAGTGCCTACCTGTAGATTTTGGCCTCTAGCTCAGCCGGCACCTAGGGAAACCTACCAAACATGTGCATTTTTTAAAACTAGAGACCTAGGGGAATCCAGGATGGGGTGACTTGTGGGGCTCTGACCAGGTTCTGTTACCCAGAATCCTTTACAAACCTCAAAATTTGGCTAAAAACACATTTTCCTCACATTTCGGTGACAGAAAGTTCTGGAATCTGAGAGGAGCCACAAATTTCCTTCCAACCAGCGTTCCCCCAAGTCTCCAGCTAAAAATTATACCTCACTTGTGTGGGTAGGCCTAGCGCCCGCTACAGGAAATGCCCCAAAACACAACGTGGACACATCACAATTTTTGACAGAAAACAGAGGTGTTTTTTGCGAAGTGCCTACCTGTAGATTTTGGCCTCTAGCTCAGCCGGCCCCTAGGGAAACCTACCAAACCTGTGCATTTTTGAAAACTAGAGACCTTGGGGAATCCAAGATGGGGTGACTTGTGGGGCTCTGACCAGGTTCTGTTACCCAGAATCCTTTGCAAACATCAAAATTTGGCCAAATACACACTTTTTCCTCTCATTTCGGGGACAGAAAGTTCTGGAATCTGAGAGGAGCCACAAATTTCCTTCCACCTAGTGTTCCCCCAAGTCTACCGATAAAAATGGTACCTCACTTGTGTGGGTAGGCCTAGCGCCCATGAAAGGAAATGGGCCAAAACACAACGTGGACACATCACATTTTTTCATAGAAAACAGTGCCTACCTGTGGATTTTGGCCTCTAGCTCAGCCGGCACCTGGGTATACCTAGCAAACCAGCGCATTTTTGAATACTACAAACCCAGGGGAATCCAAGATGGGGTGACTTGTGGGGCTCTGACCAGGTTCTGTTACCCAGAATCCTTTGCAAACATCAAAATCTGGCCAAAAAAAAACACTTTCTCCTCTCATTTCGGGGACAGAAAGTTCTGGAATCTGAGAGGAGCAACAAATTTCCTTCTACCCAGCGTTCCCCCAAGTCTCCCAATAAAAATGGTACCTCACTTGTGTGGGTAGGCCTAGCGCCCACGAAAGGAAATAGCCCAAAACACAACGTGGACACATCACATTTTTTCACAGAAAACAGAGGTGTTTTTTGCAAAGTGCCTACCTGTGGATTTCGGCCTCTAGCTCAGGCGGCCCCAGGGGGGGCAGAAATGGGCTAAAATAAATCTCCCCCCCAAAATCCCCCCCCCAGGAGCGACCCTTGCCTACGGGGTCGCTCCCCCTGCGTGACATTGGCGCCAGTGCCTAGTGGTTTCTGCCCCCTTGGGGGCAGATTGACCTAAAATCGGCCAATGGTCTAAATACAATTTGCCCTCCAGGGGAGCGACCCTTGTCCAAGGGGTCGCTCCCCATCTGTAAAACAATAAAAAAAATCCCCGGTGCCTAGTGGTTTCTGCACCCCTTGGGGGCAGATCAGCCTAATCAAAATAGGCTGATCTGCCCCCCCCGGGGGCAGAAATGGCCTAAAATAATTCCCCCCCCCCAGGGGAGCGACCCTTGCCTACCCCACCCCACCTCCAAAAAAACCAACAAAAAAAAAAAAATGATCCCTGGTGCCTAGAGGTTTCAGAAAAGGCCTTCCAAAAGAATGCCCCCCATTGGGAGCGACCCTTGCCCAAGGGGTCGCCCCCTTATGTCAATTTCAACCAAAAAAAAAAAAAATCCCTGGTGTCTAGTGGGGTTTCAAAAGCTGGATTGCAAGCAATCAGGCTTTTGAAACGCTCAGAGAGACTTCAAAGGGAAGGAAATACATTTCCTTCCCTTTGAAGCCTCTCTGGGCCTCCCCCACGTGATCGAAAGAGAAATGCTTTGTATTTCTCTTTCGATCGCGGGAGGAGGCCCTATGTGATTTTCAGCCCGCGATGCGCGCTGACGTCACAAGGGGGGTGGGGGAGGAGGGATGGGGGGTGTCGGGGTGGAAGGGGAAGGGCTTCCCCTTCCATCCCTGACTTAGAGCACAGGGGGGAGCGCTAGCGCTCCCCCCAGTTCCCAGGTGTAGGACGAGGTGACCTCGTCCAAGGCACCAGAGAGGTTAATTAAAACATGGCTTTACTGAATATTGGAGATAAGGGATTCAGGCAAGTGGTGAGGACTCTAATACAACTGGGCCTCATAGTTGCCAAGAGGGACATTGCTCAGGGACGGAGACAATCCTGCCCCTCAACAGGAACAAAGCTAAGGGTGGGCATGGACTTGTACTGCACAAGGGAGAAGCCAATGTACAATGCACAAGGTTGTCTCGGAAGCATGGCAGAGTTTGGGATGGATGGCTGTGGTATAGGGAGGAGACTTGCTTGATACTAGACTACAGTAACTCCTGGTAAATGTCTTTTGTCATGATGAACATGCATTTATAGAATCACCGAGACTCTGCTCATAGAAATCAACATATACTATTTTTGTAATGTTCTATGACCCAAGGTTTTTTTTGATGGATGGATGGTGAATGTGGCCTGAATGCAAGTTGACATGTATTTACTATGCACATTTGATGAAAACCAATAAAAATAAGTTTTTTTTTCATAAATGTATTATGGTGGAATATGACAATATGGTGACTATTTACTTAAATTCAGGAATCCCTGTGTTTGACCAGATTCACTCCACAATGGATAATGATTAAGGGAGAACAGAAGGAGGGGGAGAGTGCCCTCTGCCTCATAGCTCATTCTATACTTAAACATTGTGGTATTTTTGCACCTCACCCTCCGATTCTGATGTCCTACCAGGGTCAAAACTAAAGACGCTCCCTCTAAACCCCATCACTGACAACACTTGTCTCTCCGGCTCCAGTAGACTATCAAAAGGTTTTTCCATACCTGGAAGTGACAACGTCGAACTCCTGTGCCCTTTCTGCTGTAACTCAATCAGGCGTAATGCTTTCTTTGTGTTGACCCCTACCTGTCTGTTCGAAATGAAGCCTACCTGATCTGACTGCATCAATGACAAGATCGAAGCCTGCATGTAAGGATTTTTGTTGAGCAGTGAGATTGGCCTGTAAGACGCATAACCCGTAGCTGGTTTGCCCATGCCCTCCAACACAGTGGAGTGACTTCATCTTCTGAAAGACTCTTGGAACCAATAGTAGTAACTGGATCATAAAAGTCACCTGGCTCTGACGGAGTGCAAAGCTTTAAACTCTGGACGGCTCGGTGGCCTCCTCTTTTGTAATTAGGCCATCCAGTGTGTTCACTCTGTGTTTGACAATTTGTGGAAGCTGGACCCAGGTAGTGTCACAAGGCAGACGCAGTGGGTTCTCACAAATCTAGTCTCTGCATCAATCAAGCTGCAAAAGCATTCAGTTTTCTGTGCTTCCCTGCTTTGGGTGATCGTTCTAAGTCTCTAACTTTGATAACATAATTGCCTGCCTGTTTGGTTCTTAAAAGTTTCACCAAAAGAAGATGGCAGCTGTTTAGCTCAGCTGTGAGGCACTAATCATGCCCATCACTGAACTGGCAGCATATACAATCCTGAGATGCCCCATTGCTAAGTGTGGCCTCAGACGGCACATGAGGTTCCCCTTGCAAGATCTTTTGTTTGTTAAGTTAAACACAACAGGGGTTTAGATCCTGCTCATTTCCTTGATTCTCACTGGTTAGTGTCTGCCGGTTTTACTTTCTCTCTTCGTATGTTTGTTCCTTTGGTGGAGCATGCACAAAGTACTGATTAATGTCTTTACTAGTGTGCTTCCGCTTCTCGAGCTCTAATTGAGGCAGTTTGACACTGTAGCCCAGACGTATTTAATGTTAAAAATCACTGTTTTCCAAACACATAATTTTCTCTGCAGTACCTCTTCTCTGTGCTATCATTGTAGCCACAGAAAGCAGTTCGTACCACTGCAGATTTTGTCTGCTGTGCCTCTTCTCCACGGTAAAACTGTTGCCAAGGAGAGCAGTTCGTGCCATACCATATGATGACAGGCTACACCATATTGTAGTGATATCTGTATTTAACCACTGTTCCATCTTGACCACTGGCTCCATTTTGCACTTACCTTAGCTAACCACACCGTCACATTGGTGACCACCATATCCAATTTTATTACATACTCCATTTTGTGCTTAACTTCGCTTCAGCTACCGTCACGTTAGAGGTACAGGTATTTTTCTGCACACAAATTATGCAATGTGTTTTTCGCTCATGTTTTCACTCTTTGTGATCTTTCTCACTAAGGGCTAGAACATAACATGGAGGGGTGCACGTTAGAGGATGTACCAGGATTATGTTTATGGTATGGCAAGGAGTGGTTTGGTCTCGGAAGAGCACCTTGGGATGTGGCCAATCTTCAACGTGCCATTCTCAAAACCAATCTACTTTGGCCAGTATTCGAACAACAACTCACTGGATGGGAGGGGGGGATTTCTAGAATTCTCGTCTCTGGCTTGTTTGAAGTATATAATTGGAGGAAACTAGACAACTATGGAAAATATTGAACTTAGGAGGGAAAGGGACCCCTTTGCCCCCCGCCACTCCCTTGAGGGTAGTTCTCTCTTCACTGTCGACTGGGTTCACAGCCTGTTGCTGGCAAGGCGATGAAGCAAGCGAGCCCCATGGTGATGAATTTTTTCTTATTATTATTTCAAGCTCTGCATTGTGCATTAATATAGAATCACTGTATGTGCAGATATATATATAATCCATGGTTAATGTAGTGTATTTTCACTGTTTTCATGAGCATTTATTCTGCGGCTGTGATTATTTTTGGAAGTGTATTTGTGTTGCTGCATTTGACCTACATGCTTCCTCCATTCGAACCTGAAATGGTGCTTTAATAAATGTATTACTCAGACTAAGAGCTCTGCATTGGTGAAATTACTTTTTTTCGTGTTTCCTCTCAGTTTAAAGCAGTACACTTTTATTTCACTGCAGTGATTTTCTTCAAATGTGCACTTGTGTTGTACATAAGTTACCTTTTTATTAAAACCTTGCAAAGTGCCTTGATAAATGTGTTTCTCGGACTGAGAGGGTAGTATATCAAAAATTCCTTTCAGTATTTGTGTATTTCTGCGTAGTGTGCAGTAAAGCAAAAACGTTTGGCGTAGTTGAGAAGAGAGGAGGAATAAGGTTAAAAGTGTAAGGTTTACAAGTGAAATATGTTTGGCAAGAACTCAGCATCACAAGCCATTTTTAAATATGCATGTGAAATTCTGGGATGGATAAAAGAACCTTATAATGTTTTAACAAATGAGTCTTCTTGTTTATCAGGACTTTCTGAATTTTGTGACGAATGCCTGGGTGATGTAGAGCCACAAAATGTTCTTATATGCTTATATAAAGCACCTTTTGAAAGGAAGGATGACTGTAGGAGGCTGGCCTGGTTTGTAGTGGTTACCTAAGGTACTTACACCTTATTCCAGGTCCAGTTATCCCTTATTAGTAAAATGTAGTCAGTGTCTAGAAGCCAGGCTGTCTAGAGGTAGCAGTAGGCACAGCAGCCAAGGCTGAACTAGGAGACATGCAAAGCTCTTGCACTACCACAGTAGTCACACAGTACACACACACACACACGAAAGACAACACTCAGTGTTACAAAAATAAACGTACATAATCAAACACTTTGCTGCCATGTAACTAGCCTTCTAAAGCTTTGACAGAACAGTCCACAAAGTCAACCCAATCCTGGGAGTATTCCTTTTTGGTTTATCTGAACTTTATTCTGTACTGCTTTGTGGTGAGCCCAAAACCATCTAGGAGTGCATTCTTAAGGATACTATAATTGTCCGAGTCCTCCTCCCTGACAGTGGGGAGTCTGTCCCTCCCTTTATCAGAGAAGGACAGCCAGAGAACAGCAGCCCACTGCTTGTGAGGGACCCTCTGAACTTTACAGGCCCTGTCAAGTGCAGCAAATCACTTTTGGATGGCATACCCAGGCGCAGCCCGTCCTTTAGGGTGGAGGGGCCATGCCCTACCCACCTTTTGCCCCTCATGAAGAGTGTCCGTCAGGCTGAACTAAGGTCAGCCTGACAGACACTCTTCATTTTCAGCTCAGAAAGCCAGGAGTGAGACATACACGTTTTGCGCAGACTCCTGGCTGCTTGAGCTGAACTTTGATGGGCTGAGGAGGTCACAGCTCCTATGGGCGTGACCTTCTCGGCTCAGTAAAGGTGCCTTGAGGCCCTCCCCTGGGTGACGAGTAAAGCGTCACCCACTGACTTCGACCTGGGCGCTTCAGGTTTAAGCCTTGAAGCACCCAGGGTGAGTGTCAATCGGTGACACTTCATCACAGAGTGGGGTGAGGTCAGCAGTCTCAATTACCCCATCCCACTCAGTGACGAGGCTGGGACTGCTGCCTTCCCTCATTGGCTGACCTAAGGTCAGCCAATGAGGGAAGGCAGCAGTCCCAACCCTCCTGGGACCTCGAGGCTGAAGGTAAGTGTGTGTGATGTTTTAAAATGAATGTTTGGTGTGTGTGTGCTTGTTTGAATGTTATGAGTGTTGTTAATGGATGTGCGTGTGTGTCTGTGTGTGAAATAGTGTGTGTGTGTGTGTTTCCCGCCTGCCCCCCCCCCCCCCCCAAAGCTGCCGGCCTCCACTGGTCATACCCCACCTTGTATAGGGGAACAATTGTATGCAGGTTTCTAGAGACAATGGTGTCCTCCCTGACCACCCAACCTCTGAAACAGCTGCTGCCACCACGGGAAACTAACCCCAACCCCTGCCTCTCTCTCTCCACAGCCAAGGCTTCCCTATCTAGACATGCAAAGCTCATGCAATACCAATGTAGTCACACAGTACTCACACACATGAAAGAAAACACTCAGTGTTACATAAATAAAGGTACTTTATTTTGGTGACAGAAAGACAAAAATAACTTAGAGACTATATTCCCTTAGGAGGTAAGTAATATACACAGTATATACACTAGAATGCAGAATAGTTGTAAAACAGTTAAAAAACACTGCAAATAGTGCAAATCACAATAGTGAGAAATGGGCCTAGGCGGAACACAAACCATGTACTAAAATAGTGGAATGCAAAAGTCGGTTTCCCACCTAGGCAGGTGTAGTGTGTAGAAGGGCACTGGGAGTGTTAGAAAACACCAAAGGTAAGTAAAAGAATCCACCCCAAAGCCCAGGAAAGCAGGAGAAAAATCAGAGTAACTTTCCTAGAACACACAAGAACATATGATAGAAGATTTTGCAAGAATCAGAAGAGACTGCAATAAAACAACGATGGATTCCTGGACCTGAAGACCTGTGGAAGAATGAGACCAAGTTCAAGAAGCACCGAAGAGTCCAGGGTGAACAGGAGCCCCTGCTAACCGAGATGAAGGTGCAAAAGAAGAACCATCGGTGAAGAACAACAGTCAGTACTGCACCCGAGAAGACGGATGAGGGTTCCTGGTTGGTGCAGATTATGTCCCACGCCGGAAGGATGATTGTAGTCTGGTTTGCGTTGCTGGATTCCACCAACAAGCCTTGGCACATGCAAAGTCGCGGTTAGCGGAAAATGGTGCTGCCCGGGACCAGGAGAGACCTAGTGGCCTCTACCCAGGAGGAGGAGACCGAGGGGGCACTCAGCAACTCAGAGAGCTCTCAGAAGACCAGGCACCACGCACAGGAGTCCCACAGCACAGGGACAGAGAAGGTGCAAAAAGAGGCCCATGCAGCACTACACAAAGGGATCCCACGCCGCCGAACGATGCAGGAAGCTGTGCGCAGCAGGGTAGAGTGCTGGGGGCTCGAACTGCACGGTGCACAAAGGACTTCGTGGAAGGATGCAAACAAGCCCTGGCAACTGCAAAACACGCAGGGCTATGGGGTACTGTCTTGCATGGGGAGGCAAGCTCTTACCTCCACCAAAGTTGGACAGTTGGACATCTGGACTGTTGGGACCACTTCAGTCCACCACCCGTGTTGTGGGATCCACGTGCTTCTTCAGAAGAGGGGACCCAAGCCACTGGTCATTGCTGTAGAGGGGTGCCTGCTGAAGCAGGGAAGGGACTCCTTCACTTCAAGGGAGATTCCTTTGTCCTTCTGGTGCAGGCTTAAAAACAGGCAGTCCTAAGGATGCCCGACCTAGAAACAGTTTCAGTTGCTCGCAGGAGCTGAAGATACAATGTTGCAGAAGCCATCTTTGCTTGTTTGTTGCAGTTTGTAGAGTTCCTGGAGGGTCCAGATGCAGTTCCGTCAGTAAGAAGGTGAAGTGAAGGATGCAGAGGATTCCTGCTGGAGTCTTGCAATCTGAATCTGAAGAACCACCCAAGAGAGAGACCCTAAATAGCCCTGAAAGGGGAATTGGTAAGCTACACAGGTAAGTCCTATCAGGGGAGGGCTCTGAGGTCACCTGCTGGCACTGGCCACTCAGATGCTCCCAGAGTGCCCTGCCAACTTGGAATCCAAATGGCAAAACCCAGGGACACTCTGGAGGAGCTCTGAGCACCACCCCTGAGTTGGTGATGGACAGGGGAGTGGTCATTCCCCTTTCCTTTGTCCAGTTTCGCGCCAAAGCAGGGACTGGGGGTCCCTGAACCAGTGTAGACTGGATTATGCAAGGAGGGCACCATCTGTGCCCTTCCTAGCATCTCCAGAGGCTCTGGGAGGCTACTCCTCCCATGCTTGTAACACCTATTTCCAAAGGGGGTGGGTGTATTACCCATCTCTCAAATGAAATGCTTTGTTCTGCCTTCCTGGGCTCGAGATGCTTGAGCAACAGGTGGGCAGACACCTGCCTGTGAGGTGGCAGCAGCTGGGGCTACCTGGAAAACCTTAGAAGGCTGCAATAGCAGTACTGGGGGCACTCTAAGAAGCCCCCAGAATGCATGGAATCATAAAACCAATGCTTGCGAAATCTTTGGGGTATGATTCCAACATGTTTGATACCAAACATGGCCAGATTCAGAGTTTCCATTGTGAAGCTGTACATAGGTAGTGACCTATGTACAGTGCACGCGTAAAATGGCGTCCCTGCACTCACAAAGTCAAGGAAAATGGTCTTGGGCGATGGGGTGAGCACCTCTGCTAGTGCAGGGGTGCCCTCACACACAGGTACTCGGGACTTAGCCTTCAGTTTTGGAAGGCCTGAAATATAGGTGACATAAGTGAGCTAGTGCAGTGTTAATGGCAGTGAAAGGGTGCATGCACCATTTCACACAGGCTGCAATGGCAGTCCTGCAGAAGCCTTTGCATGGGCTCCCTAAGGGTGGCAAAAGAAATGCTGCAGCACATAGGGATCCCCTGGAACCCCAATGCCCTGGGTACTTTCTCACAATTACCTTTATGTTCTTGGCAGGAGGGGTTGGATACTCCTCTCTGCCTACAGGAAAATGCATGAGAAGTGCAAATAGTCAGAACAAGAAAATCAGCAGTTAGAAAAACAACTTGTTGACTCAAAAAATACCGTAACTATGCTGTCTTGTCAGAATAATTTATTACAAGATAAGGCTGACACCTACCAAACTGTGGCTGAGAGGGCCGCCGTTAAGATCACCCAGAACAAATTCTGTAAACGAAGAGGAACAATAAATTAGAAAAAAGTTCATTTAGCCATTGCTAAAGCCGGTTTAGACTGGGGCCCAGATTTATGGGACACAAACATATGGGAATCTACTTATTTTTCAGTTTCCAATGATGAAGAGGTTAAAAAAGGTGGGGGCCAGTGTGAGCCAAGTGAGCAGAACAAGAACGTGGTTCGCGCACAACCAATATTTAGATGGAAAGTACAGAGCAGCCTGCATAATCCGGCAGGGATTGAACTGCATGCTTTGGAAGATTACACTCAACAAGAAATTAATGATATTGGAGATAGATTCAGGCAGCGGGCTAGGGAAACATTACTCACTTGGATGGTGCGTTTATTTGACTCCAGAGCCTCTGGAGTAATGTTAAATATAGGAGATGTCCTTAAGTTTTGTACTCTCAGTACTGACCCCATTATACAAGAACAGTTTAGAAGTTATGAGTGTCAACAACAAATCACCCTGCTGCAGTTAGCATCTGAGAGGTGCAACCATTAGTATCCTACAGAATCAGACTGGCCACCCAAGGACAAACCCTAGTATACATTAACAGAAGCAATGTAGAGAATTAAAGCGGGGGCAATGAAAACTGCTATTTTCCTCAATAATGCTCACCATCTGTTAGATGGACCACTCTCAGTATTAGTACAAAACAAAATCATACGCCTCACTCCCCCAGCCTAAAAACAAGTAGTAATGACTCTCCTAATTAATCAGACAGGTAAGTCTTTGAAAGATGTGCCAGAGACGGAGCTGGAGTTAGGTGAAATAGGTGTCTGGGAAAAACCAGAGAGATCTTCGAGATCTAAGGGCCGGACAGATAACAACAGCATATGAAGGAGGGATATGTTCATGACATTAATGAAGAATGGTGTCAGCAAATCCCTTGCAGACGACAAAGCCAACATCTCAGAGGCAGAAGGATTCTGACTTGGTGGGAATGGCTAAATGGGTGCACCAAAATGTGGACACCTGGGAGAGAAAGCCACTTATAGGTGGGCAGAGATTAGAGAGATGCACATTCCCCTAAATTTTATAGAAACTGTGATTTTGCAATGTCCTATTTGTCAGCACACACCACCGAGATCTGTCCTGCAAACTGTCCCAGGTCAATTGGGGAGAGGAAAGTTACTGGGACGGTTATGGCAAAGTGATTAAATTGGGCCACTGCTGATTAGCCGTGGGTGTCAATATGCTTGCACAGTAGTGGACACCTATTCTGGTTACCAGATTGCTGCCCCATGTAAACGTGCTACTCAGAACAATATCATCAAAACTCTGGACCTGTTAATGTTATACAGGGAGTGCAGAATTATTAGGCAAGTTGTATTTTTGAGGATTAATTTTATTATTGAACAACAACCATGTTCTCAATGAACCCAAAAAACTCATTAATATCAAAACTGAATATTTTTGGAAGTAGTTTTTTGTTTGTTTTTAGTTTTAGCTATGTTAGGGGGATATCTGTGTGTGCAGGTGACTATCACTGTGCATAATTATTAGGCAACTTAACAAAAAAAAATATATACCCATTTCAATTATTTATCATTACCAGTGAAACCAATGTAACATCTCAACATTCACAAATATACATTTCTGACATTCAAAAACAAAACAAAAACAAATCAGTGACCAATATAGCCACCTTGCTTTGCAAGGACACTCAAAAGCCTGCCATCCATGGATTCTGTCAGTGTTTTGATCTGTTCACCATCAACATTGCGTGCAGTAGCAACCACAGCCTCCCAGACACTGTTCAGAGAGGTGTACTGTTTTCCCTCCTTGTAAATCTCACATTTGATGATGGACCACAGGTTCTCAATGGGGTTCAGATCAGGTGAACAAGGAGGCCATGTCATTAGATTTCCTTCTTTTATACCCTTTCTTGCCAGCCACGCTGTGGAGTACTTGGACGCGTGTGATGGAGCATTGTCCTGCATGAAAATCATGTTTTTCTTGAAGGATGCAGACTTCTTCCTGTACCACTGCTTGAAGAAGGTGTCTTCCAGGAACTGGCAGTAGGACTGGGAGTTGAGCTTGACTCCATCCTCAACCCGAAAAGGCCCCACAAGCTCATCTTTGATGATACCAGCCCAAACCAGTACTCCACCTCCACCTTGCTGGCGTCTGAGTCGGACTGGAGCTCTCTGCCCTTTACCAATCCAGCCATGGGCCCATCCATCTGGCCCATCAAGACTCACTCTCATTTCATCAGTCCATAAAACCTTAGAAAAATCAGTCTTGAGATATTTCTTGGCCCAGTCTTGACGTTTCAGCTTGTGTGTCTTGTTCAGTGGTGGTCGTCTTTCAGCCTTTCTTACCTTGGCCATGCCTCTGAGTATTGCACACCTTGTGCTTTTGGGCACTCCAGTGATGTTGCAGCTCTGAAATATGGCCAAACTGGTGGCAAGTGGCATCGTGGCAGCTGCACGCTTGACTTTTCTCAGTTCATGGGCAGTTATTTTGCGCCTTGGTTTTTCCACACGCTTCTTGCGACCCTGTTGACTATTTTGAATGAAACGCTTGATTGTTCGATGATCACGCTTCAGAAGCTTTGCAATTTTAAGAGTGCTGCATCCCTCTGCAAGATATCTCACTATTTTGGACTTTTCTGAGCCTGTCAAGTCCTTCTTTTGACCCATTTTGCCAAAGGAAAGGAAGTTGCCTAATAATTATGCACACCTGATATAGGGTGTTGATGTCATTAGACCACACCCCTTCTCATTACAGAGATGCACATCACCTAATATGCTTAATTGGTAGTAGGCTTTCGAGCCTATACAGCTTGGAGTAAGACAACATGCATAAAGAGGATGATGTGGTCAAAATACTCATTTGCCTAATAATTCTGCACTCCCTGTATTATGAAGGACCACTCCAGGTCCAGAGTGACAATGGGTCACAATTTAAAGGACAATTGGTACAAGATTACTGTGTACAACTCAACACTGAGTGGATTTATCACATACCATATTATCCCCAAGCCTCAGGACTGATTGAAGGAATGAACGGCTTGCTAAACGCCCAATTACAAAAATGATCAGATGGAACATTGAAAAACTGGCAATAACAGACCACTAACAAATGCTGAGACTCTCCTGAAGACAATGTTAACCCCCGCATTGCAGATACAACCGTATGTGGCCACCAACACCTTCATGTACTGGGAAATAAAACCTGGATGCTTATCTCCTAACAGAGCCAAACTAGAATCTGCAGGTCTAGACTTACATGCTTTAAAAGCGTACACATTGAAACCGAGAGATATGGCACTCTGTACAACAGGTGTTGGAATACAGATCCACCCAGATCATTTTGGATTGACTGCTCCCAGATCTGGGTTAGCACTCAAAGGTATTCAGGTCTTGGGGGGAGTGATCGATGCAGACTACCAAGGAGAAATCAAAAGTAACTGAACAGTGGAGACACTGACTTAATGATACATTCTGGAGATAGGATTGCCCAACTGGTGATTATCCCAGTGTATGGAAAAATAGTGAAAAAGAGGTCTGCCCCAGCCCTTCTTACAGTATGTGTGGAGGGAGGCTTTGGTTCAACTGACAAAAATCCTGGTTCTAAGGTGTGGGTAGAATCCCCGAACCATCCTCCTGAACCAACAGAAATCATAGCTAAGGGCGGAGAGAATGTTCTCCTGATTATAAAACCAGGAAAGGAAAAATGGGAATACATCCCTACTGACAAATGTTATTTGTGAGAATGATCATACTTGTCTCTTTTACAGATCATATTATGACTTGCTTCTGCTCCGACTGTGCTGTGCGCGGTCTTCTTTCGGGCGTCAGGAGGGACCTAACACCCCCAACTCCAACATGATTGATCAACCACATCGAGCAACACCACTGCTACACTTGACAGAGAATATGTGGACTCACCTCACACGAGTCGTGCTCAACCGAACAGACTTCTGCATGGGACCTTTGCAGAGTACTGTGGATGTTCTATCAACCTGTTTGATTACAATACCTACACCTTCAAGTGTCCTGTTGCGTATGTTGAATGCCACTAACCAGGATGGGGATGTTGAAAAACATGATGTGAAATCGAATTTTAGTCCCTACGAGTAGTGTAGGGACTGTCAAGAAGCAACAAATGAGAAGTGGGATAATCTCACTCAGATAATTGTATACAATATCACCACAGGCGATGTCTGTTATAAGATGTCATGCAATCCTCGTAACGCTGAAAAATGTGTTCAACTACGTCTAGAAGGCACCACCGGGTCTTCTCAAAAGATCCCAAGGGAACATCAAACCCTATGTTCATACCGAATGGATCAACATTGCAAAAACCTAACCAACCACATGGCTTGTCATGACTTGGTGACTGCTGCCAGTCACATTAAGCATGTTAAACTACCAGTAGGTCTCTTCTCGTGTAGAAATGTGACGTTCACCTACGTTCCCACTAATATCACTGGTGGACTGTGTACCTTTACACGATTAGGACTCATGATGTTCCCATTTAACTCAGTACATACTCGTTATCCTAGGGACGCAGTTCAAATAAGTGAGGACTGCAATTCCGACATTAAATTATTATCCCAATCAGAATATCTAAGCTTGAGTCTTTCTATTGTAGGCGTACCCGGCTCAGCCATTTATAACACTCAAATGATCATTAAGTTGGCATGCTTAATTGTTAAAAATATTTATCACACTTCTATTGCTTTATCTGAATTCGTACTAGATATACGTGATACTAGAAAGGTTGCATTACAAAATAGGGCTGCCACTGATTACCTATTGTTAAAACATGATCACATTCGGAGTTTGAAGGGAAATCCATCTAGTCCCATATTGATGCTTCACATGAATTAGTAAAAGGAGGAAAACAAGATGTTGATAAAGAGTGGTGGGATTGGTTATTCCAGTGGTTACTTAATTTTGGACAATTACGCAATGTCTTGGGTGGGATACTCGTGGTAATTTCTATAGTTACAACGTTGTGTTGCATTCCCAATTTGCTTTCAAGGTTTAATACCATAAAGAGTTGAATCTAGATCTGTATGTTACGAGAGTCACTGGTCAAAGGGTAGAGTGTAAGAATCTCTGTATTTAACCACTGCTCCATCTTGAATGCGGACTCCATTTTGTGCTTGGCTTAGCTTCCCACACCGTCACATTGGTGACCACCAGCTCCATTCTCATTACAAACTCCATTTTGTGCTTAACTTCGCTTCAGCCACCGTCACGTTAGAGGTGCAGGTATTTTTCTGCGCACAAGTTATGCCATGTGTTTTCTGCTCCTGTTTTCACTTTTTGTGATTTTTCGCACCAGGCACTAGAACATAACATGGAGGGGCGCTAGTTAGATAAAGATGTACTAGGATGATGTTTATGGTACAGCAAGCAGCAAGGAACGGTTTGGTCTTGGAAGAGCACCTTGGGATGTGGCCAATCTTCAACGTGCCCTTCTCAAAACCAATCTGCTTTGGCCAGGGTTTGAACAGCAATTCGCTGGATGGGAGGTGGGGGGAATTTCTAGACTTCTCATCTCCGGCTTGTTTAAAGTATATAAGAGGAGGAAACTAGACAACTGTGGAAAATATTGAACTCAGGAGGGAAAGGGACAGCTTTGCACCCCTCCACCCCTTGAGGGTAGTTTTCTCTTCACGGTCGACTGGGTTCACGGCCTGTTGCTGGCAAGGAGATAAAGCAAGCGAGCCCCATGGTGATTAATTATTTTTGATTATTATTTCTAGCTTTGCATTGTGCATGAATATATAATCACTGTGTATTCAGATGAATAATCCATGCTTAAATTTGTATATTTTCATGGTTTGTTTTTACAAGCATTATTATTCTGCAGCTGTGATTATTTTTGGAAGTGTATTTGTGTTGCTGCCTTTGACCTGCATGCTTCCTCCATTCGAACCTGAAATAGTGCTTTAATACAATTATTAATCAAACTAAGAGCTCTGCATTGGTGGGATTCATTTTATTTGTGGTTCCTCTCAGTTTAAAGTATAGCAGTACAATTTTAATTAACTGCAGTGATTTTCTTCAAATGTGCACTCGTGTTGTACATAATTGACCTTTTTATTCAAACCTTGCAAAGTGCCTTGAAAATATGTTTCTTCTACAGAGAGGGTTGCATTCCAGAAATTACTTTCAGTATTTGTGTATTTCTTCTTAGTCTGCAGGAAAGCAAAACACATACCATACCATACCATACAATGACAGACCATATCATACCATAGTTTCTACTCCTCAAGTTCGTCTTCAGTCAGCTCTCTCTTGGACAGGCTCTCCATACTCAAACACTGGAATTATGCAGCTGGGAGGAGCAACAGTTTTGCGGAAGGGAGGACCAAAATTATGCAGCAGAGTAGGTTAAATTATGAGGCAAATCCACAATTATGTGGAAAACAATGTGGCTTCAATATCGCATAATTCCCGTGGCTCTGTGCATAAAACAAATCAAAAGCAATAAACTCCATTCAGTAAATCCAAGCCCCTGGGCTTCTAGTTCTACAGTAAACCTCCTGGATATACGCATCTAAAACACAGTAACTACTATTTAGGTATGAAATCATGTTCTGCCAAAAATAAAAACATGCATCCACACAAACAACTTCTACCAAACAGTGGAGTTTTTCCTTCTGTGCAGGACTGACTATGGCAATGACCTAACCTGTGCAACCTGCTAGGCTACACATCAAAAAAAAAATCACAACTTATGAACAAAAAGTACCTTTATTGGGCAGCACATTATATCGTGAACGGTGAGAATGAGGTGCCAACAAAAACACAAAGCAACCACCATCCACCAATCTTTTACATCCTAGACTCAAAAAAGTCTTTACATTGAGAACAGTGACACCACTGATTGTGCCTTTTAGGAAATGATGCATATTAGCCCCATTTCCCTCATAGGTAGAACAGACAGCCCAAGCAGGGAATTGTCCATCCTATTTGACTCCAGCAAATAGTACAATTACATGTCAGGGAGAATACAATATCACAACTTTTTTTGTTAATGACACTTGGTCTCTGCTGCAGTGCAGTATGATAAGAGTCCTACATGGTTATCAGTAAGACAGTTTTTTTGGGTGACTGGGTACTAAGCTATCTTCCATATTTATTAATCCCAATACATGTATGAACACATATATACATAATACATATATACTGGATAAGATATGTGAAATGAGGTTGGAAGACACTTCTTTCTTTAAGATAAAATATCCTTTCTTTATTTATGATATAAAGTCTACAAAACACCCCAGCCAACAGATATCTTCTCCTTCGCTCTCACCTTCCAACTGTCACATCACCTTAGTTACTGTAACCAGGTTCTTATGACGTACACTCTCCACAAGAATTCTATATACAGAATGCCACACATCTCCCTTCCTTCATAAACAAAAGAGGAAATGTGACTTAACAACAGTAAAGAGGTCTAAGTAGGGGTAACAATAAATAACATAAGAATACATAAAGTAAAGAGGCATAGAAACTAAACAAATTCATCTAAAATTTTAGGGCATTTGATAACTCTTGAAGACTTTCTCAGTAGAAAATGATTTTCAACATTACCATGTTTTCCCTCTACATTATCATTTTCCCCACAAGCAGTTTTCACTTTAACAACTCTCCCAATATTCCACACTTTGTGGTCTTCAGTTCTAACAGCATTTCCCAGAATTTTTTTAACTTCAAGAGGCTTAGAGAATTTCGAATATTCCTTTGACAGGCCAAAGCGAGGATTCTTTACCCTGACAAAATCACCTACTCGAATCACTACCTTCTTCACTGCTCTCTGCTTATCAAATCTGATCTTTCTTTCAGAAACCTTCTTAAGTTCTTTCAGACACTTCTGCTTATCAATACACAAAGATTCAGATTTTGAACCAACCTTGTCATTTACCCATGAGGGACACACTAACGTGTTAGGTTTTCTCTTTCTGAATAACTCGAAAGGTGAAAAACCTGTAACAGAATGAGGAGTCAACCGATAAATCTTGATTCTACGTGACACTTCTTCCTTCCAACATTTATTGTTAGCTAAAGCCATTTGGATAGTTTCCTTTAATACTCTATTTAGTCTCTCCACCATACCATCATCTCGGGATCATAAAGAGAGGTTTTCTTATGTACAATGCCTCTTTCACTCAAGAAGCGTTCCATGTCCTGTGAGACCAATTGTACACCATTATCAGTAAGTGTAGAAGAAGAAAACCCCTCTCTGTCAAAAATATCATTGAGAAAACCTATTACATCACGTGTTTCTATGGAAGTAGTGATTTTAAATTCAGGCCACCTTGAATACATATCTAGTAACACAATTACATATTTATCAGAGCCAGAGTACCTAATTGGACCAAAAATGTCTAATGAAATTTCTTGCCAAGGTTCTTTCGGAAGCTCCCTCACTTTCATCGGTTGGACTCTAAAAGTTAGGGTCTTGTCAGCATTGGAACATTCTGCACATTCCCCAACACATCTTTCGATTAACACATCCATACCTGGCCACCAATACATAAGTCTCAACCTCTCTTTTGTTTTAGAAATGCCAGGATGGCTCTCATGAGCAATAGAAATTAGTTCATCTCTCAACTTCTCCGGAGGAACAAGCCTAGTACCTCTCAATACAAGATCGCCATAAGTTGACAATTCATCTCTAACTCTCCAGAATCCACATAATTGTTTGTCATTCTTTTCTGTACCATCCCATCCACTTCCGATTTTTTTTTAAACTTTTTTGTAAAACTTCATCAGCGAATAACTCCGACATCCACTCATTCTCCTTGATAATACCGTCTCTTATCACACATACATCAAAATCATCTTTACCATACATGAAAACATCTTCAGCCTCCAAACTGTCACGTACTAACCTTGAACAACAATCTGCAAGGTTGTTTTCAACTCTGGGTATGTACTGAACACTAAATGTAAATTCCTGCAAAGCTACCACACATTTTCTGATTCTACCAGATACAGCATCCAAACCCTTTTTCTCAAAAATCTCTTTTAACGGTTTATGGTCCGTTCTTATCACAAATTTACTACCCCATACAAATTTTCTTAGTTTATTCACCGCCCAGAACACAGCTAACGCTTCCTTTTCGATAACTGAATAGTTTAATTCTGCCCCTTTCAAGGGCCTGGATAAAAAGTGTATTGTTTTTTCAACTCCATTATGTGTTTGTATCAAGACAGCCCCAAGGCCCTTGGCGCTAGCGTCAGACATAATTACTGTATCATGTCCAGGTTGAAAACTATGTAAACTTGAAGCAAATTTTAAACTTTGTTTCATTGAAATAAACTCCTCCTCACACTCATCACTCCAATTAAAGATGACTCCCTTTCTCACTAATTCCCTCATACATATAGTTTTGTCAGCAAAATGATCCACGAATTTACTGTAAAATTCTGCCATACCGAGAAATTTCACCACCTCATCTTTTGAAGAAGGACTGGAAAAATTAACGATAGTATCCACCAACTCTTTCTTGGGTTCAATACCCTTGGAAGAAATTTTGTGTCCCAGGTGGTCAATTTCATGAAGATTAAATTTGCATTTTTCTGCTTTTAAGGTCAAACCACTCTCTTCCAGTTTCTGAAGAACTCGGCGTACTCTATCATTGTGTTCATCTCCATCCCTACCATATACAAGAATATCATCTTGATATATCTTAATTCCTTGTAGTCCTTCTAACAGTCTTTCCATGGCACGTTGAAACACAGCTGCAGCTGAAGCCAGGCCAAAAGGCATACGGATAAATTTGTAGGTACCAAAAGGAGTAATGAATGCTGTTAAATTCAGAGAGTCTTTATGTGAAGTAATTTAGTGGTAAGCAGACGTTAAATCAATAGAAGAGAAGCAATTTGCATTTCCTAACAAAGATAACATTTCATTAATGTTGGGCAGAGGATAATGATCCACTACTATACACTTATTTAGTTCTCTCAAGTCAATACAAAGCCTTGGTTCGCCATTGGCCTTCACAGCCATAACCACTGGCGCCAACCATTTAGTGGCTTCCACTTCTTCAATAATCCCATTCTGTTTAAGTTTACCTAATTCTGCCCTCATTTTTTCCTTGACCATTAAGGGTACACCTCTTACCTTACTGACCACAGGCGAAACATCTTTCTTCATCTTAATTTTATGCACGTATCCTTTCATACACCCAAGTTTGTTTTGGAAAAGATTTGGGAACTCTTGCTCATATGATGGTCTCGGACTGTTAATCTTGACACACTAATCATTTCCCACGTTATCAACACACACATCATCTTTCAATCTTACGGATGGATATTCATTTGGATCAAGATATACTCTCAAATCTCTCTGGTGAAACCAACTAATAAGGGAATCTCCTCTCATAGAAACATAAATTTTCCCAACTGTAAATCTACTTTTGAATTGAATTGAGCCAACGAAGTAACCCAATAACTTAATTGTTTTTCCACCATACCCTTTAGGTGAAATGTCAGGTTTGAAAAGTTTTACAAATGTTCTGAGATTTTTTTCAAATAGAGTTCTAGGAATAAGTGTAATCTTTGCTCCAGAGTCAAACATCATGGGAATATGTACTCCCTCCACCTGTACAGTTTCTATTGGACCACAAATACCATTTTCAACCTGTAAAAAAATTCATCTGGAAACTCTTCATCCACCAAACTTATTTCTTGAACCTTATTTTTTTTTACTATCTGCACTCCTGCAGCAAGAAGTAACATGTCCTTTCTTGCCACACTTCCTACAAAACGCTTTCCATCCGACACAGCCTTTGAAGTTAGCATAATGACCAAACTCTCCACACCTGTAACACTTTCCTTGGAAATTACCCTTCAAATTCTCCTTCACCACTTTCTGAGAATTCACCCTCTCTTCTTTATTCATCCTCTGACTAACCAGATGTACATCATACTCTCTTTCAGATAAATTTGCCGCCTGATTTCTTCAACACAGGCTGAACTATGTTCATGCATTTTAGCAATTACAATTACTTCACCCAGAGGAGGATTATCCTTGTTCCAAAAAGATTCTCTCGCTTTCTCAATGCTACAGCCCAACATGAATTGATCTCTTAACCTTTCTTCTGTATTGCTCCCAAAATTACATGAAGATGCTAACTTCCTTGGGATTGTAATATACTCCTCTACAGATTCACCTGGGTATTGAACCCTCTTCCCAAAGTGATACCTTTCTAAAACTGAGGAAACTTTAGGTAAATAGTGCAAATCAAGTTTCTTGATACAAATTTCAAAATCGTTGAGCTCACCCCCATCTTCAGCAGAAAGCTCAGAGAGATTTTCAAAGACCTCCTGACCCTCAGCCCCTAAACAATGTAACAAAAGTGACATCTTGTGCTCAGCACTCAAAGAAGTGCCACAGACCCTTGCATAATGTGAAAATACACTTTTCCATTTTTTCCATGGAATTTGTGGTTCTCCAGGAGAGGTTAAGAAAAACGGGGGGCATGTTACGTTCTGCATGGCGAATGATAATACTAAGTAAAATACCAGTGTCTCCTTCCAGGTTATTAAAATTTGTAAAGATGTCCTAATTACTCTGCAAAATACTCTTAAATAATAAAATCTCGTAGATTAGGTTTTACTCTTTGTGCGAAATAGATCTACTCAACACAATATAACATTTTAACCACAAGAATATAAATCAATATCCTTGAAGAGAAACAAAAAAAAATACGATTGTAAAACTTAAACTTTAAGAAATTAGAAGCCTTTCTTTGCTTTTAAACAATTTTCAGACAAAAGGAACATTACTGTAAGTTGAAAACAATTCAAGAACTAAAGAATTATAGTTCCAGCTCAAGGAAGCATTTTTGTACGACCCCAGAGCTTCCTGTGTTCCTCAGCACCACTATCCGGTACCAGGAACAATTTGTTCAAGACTTCACAAATAGTTCCGTGGCTCTGCTGTGGAAGTTAAGCAAACACGGCGGCTAGAGCAGCCGTCACTTGTTGACAAATCCAACTCCGCTGCACCTTTCTGCGCTGTAAAGTGAGACCCACGGCTCCCTCTTAAGCTGAAACCAGCTGACGAGCTGTATCGGCAAACTGCTTGTCTTCCGCTTCCCGTGCGGTAAAAGTTGACAAACTGAATCAGCACACCGCCTGCTGCGTGGCGAAGTTATTGTGCCGCGGCACACCGCCTGCTGCGCAGCGAAGTTATTGCGCCACAGAGTGCCTCCGTCTTTGGTAAAACAACTGAGGAAACCACCGTTCATCTAGTGGGAAAACCGCTGACAAGCTGATCCAGCTCAGAGAAAACGCGGTTTCAAAACACCGCGCTCGGACACTCAAACAACCTCTGTACAGCAGCCCGAACCTCGATCTTTTTTTTTTTTTTAATGCCTCGACCGAAATGTCAACTAACTGATACCACGGTTTGTTGTCAGCCACGAAAACACTGAAATCAGGTGAGCCACCACGAAGTTTCAGAATACCATTAGTAGTGTTGGGGTGTTCATTCTTCATTTGAAGTAAAATGCCGGTGAATTCTTCATCCTCGTCGCCAATGAAATGAGGTTGGAAGACACTTCTTTCTTTAAGATAAAATATCCTTTCTTTATTTATGATATAAAGTCTACAAAACACCCCTGCCAACAGATATCTTCTCCTTCGCTCTCACCTTCCAACTGTCACATCACCTTAGTTACTGTAACCAGGTTCTTATGACGTACACTCTCCACAAGAATTCTATATACAGAATGCCACAATATGGCTAGGGTATGACTAGTTTGAGATGAGGATATGTCACCTGTTTGTCAATGCTGTGGTATTATATTGCTTCAAAGTCCCGAAATGGTCTCAGGGGAAATACTATTTTCATCTGTGCCAGGGTAAGATATGAAGTTGTCATCTCACAATCTGTGGAATTAAGAGGCAACCTGAGTGCCAGAGTGATATAGAAGTGATCCAAACTTTACAATAAAATATGTCATATGTTATCTATTTAAGCTTTTTATATTAAGTCCTATATGACTGTGGATGATTATCTTTTACAATGTTGAGCATTACCATGTCGATCTACAACTACATTGCAACCACTACATCTACTACCACTATATCCTAGGGAAAGCTTTATACATATTTTACCATTAGCTTGAACTTCTTTACAGTAATTTACCATTATTCTACATTTAAAAAACATTCTTATTTTGTAATTAACAGTTATTGTAACCCCATTGGTTTATCATTTTTGTGTAATTTCATTTGTATATTTAGATATATTACAATATTCTAAAGCACATTTCATTTAATATCTCAAACCTAAGCTTGAAACATATTTAGTTAAGGTATTTAATAAAAGTATAAAATGGAAAAGCAATCCTCAACCTATATTCCTATTTAATTAATTTAGAATTAATTTAATACTCTACACTAACAGTTACAATATTCTAAACCTAACCTAAAGAAATGTTTAATTTCTTATAAACTATATTTAATAACATCATTAATTCAGTTAAAGAATGTAACATTAGCTCTTTAGGTATATGAATTATTTCCTTCATATTTAATAACCTGACCCAATATTATATGGCACAAGATATTAGGACTTTATTTACAGTTTGGCAAAAGATGCACATTGGCATAATGTAATGGATATCCTGGTTACCATATTACAGGTGTCAGAGGCAACAACCGCCATGGTAGCAATAGATTTTACGGCAGGGCACAGAGGCCAATATTATATATAAATCTTTTTATTGCGCTCACTCCAGCAACTAAAAAGGTAACTTCAGAACTTATAACAAGAATCAAAAAACCATTCTACCCCGTTAAACAATCAGCTGCCCAGCAACCATTTTCCTTATTTGTTGCAACTCACAGATGAGATGGGTACTCTGAACTTTGACATGTATGATTGACTTATTTAGTGTGAGAACTGCGTGTACAACATAGGTTGATACGGGGAGGCTGTAGTTTCCTTGTGTGCGTGAAAGTTATAGCGTTGTATCGTTAGGTAATTTTTTTCCCCTTTTTGCTTAGAACGAAGCGGATGCTCCGTTTCTTTGGTTTTGGGCTTCAAGACGGACAATGATTTTGAGGTTCGTGTGGTGACCTTAGTTTTTCATGAAAAATTTGTTACTTCTAAAGAATTTTTCAATTGCTTTAAGTTGCAGTTACACTTCTGTAGGCTCACATCTCCCGAAATGCCTTTGGCATTCTGAAGAGCGTGGTGGCACTGATTCGGGGTTTGCCAGCTCGCGTCTTTTGAAATGCCTTCAACATTCTGAAGCCCATGGCAGCTCTGTGACTCGTCCGCTGGCTCGCATCTTCGATATAAGAAAATTTAGATTTTGAAGTCTCGGTGGTAAGAGGTTTTTATTAGAAAGTTGTAAATGAGAGGTGGTGTACATTTTGGGATTTTACTGAAAAATGTGTGACATGGCGAGAAACTCGCAGGGTCATAAAAGTTTGTAAGGAAAGGTAAAGGACTGTGTAAACAAGGCAGTTTCTTCACTGGAAAATGATTTAGGAAAAACGTTTGATAACTATATGGAGAAATTTGAAGCAAACAATTCTGGTCATAGAAATGAGGAAGAAGAGTTCTGGTCTGTTGAAGAGGCTGCAATGAGGGCATGTGGTTCTCAAGAGAGTTGTAAGGTGCCTATGAAAAGAAAGCATAATCCAAGAGAAAAAGCCTCTAGTCTGAAGGGACATTACGGTCCGAAAACAAATAAATGGGCAACTCAATCGGAGTTGGATGGGAAGGCTATAAAGGCTAACAAAAGGAGTCACAGAGAGGTGGCCTGAGATGAGTCATCCAGCAGCAGTGACGTAATAATTCCATGCTCATCTGATATGGGAGAGAAGGATGATGAAGAGATTGTAAGAAAGAAGGCAAAGAGAACTCATGGGAGTGTGGATCAAGAAAAGCAGTTTGAGGATCCTCTTGGAGACTATGGGTCTGATTTCGACGTCAGTGGAGGGGAGACGGATACCCACTCTCTGTATTAGAAGTTTCATTATATCCTATGGAACTTGTAATACAGTGGATATCTGTCACATTTGGGAGGGAGTAATCCCCTCTGCCAAGATCACAATCTGGCCCTATATGTTTGAGCCTCATATGATTCAACATCCATTATCCCCTGCTTCTGCAGATCATGTGGCTCGGTATGTAAAGTTCTGGATAAGATGGGAAATTCCTAAAGAAGTAAGCACAAGATTGTAGTCTGAGTGTCCAAGGCCATCTCCTGTCAATTAATTTGCTTATATATGAGAAATGGACCCTAAAATGTTGACTATTCTTAACAAAACAGGGCGTGATCCAAGGAGAGGTCTTTACAAAGGGTTGAAAGGATGTCAGGAAAGGTTGTTGGATGCCTCTGGACCCTTAAACATTTTTGATATATGTGAGGAATCATATTTACAGGAGACATCTGTGGATGTTCAAGAACTGTGCCAGTAGGTGTAAAGGGATGTATGTTTATTAGGGAATTCCAATGCAGCTTTATGTACTGAATGCAGGAAGAGCATTTTAATGAAAATCGCTCCTAAGCTGGCACAGCTTTCAAGTAAGGAGTCAGAACAGGAGGCAATAGGTTTACTATTTGGTGGTATATTTGTGAAGAAGATGGCTAAATACGCAGGAGCATTTAACTGTATTGAGAAGGTACAGATGGATATTAAAAAGGCTCTTGGGAGGGTGTGGCCAAGATGGCGACATGAGCGGACGTGTTGGTCCGAGCTCCGCCGCCCGGGCCCTGAAATTGCTTTGTGACCGCGGGGCTGGTCGGCCCGTGGTGCTCCGCCGTGACGCCTGGAGCCGGGGGGGGGGGGGGCATCGTGGGCTCTGTGAGAGCCGGAGGAGTTAGAGGTTGGGCAGCGGAGAGCGCAGAGCCGCGCGCCCCGGATCAGCGCCTGCAGCTGGACGGCGCAGAGGGTCGCGGTTTATACCGCTTTACGAGCTTCGGGCCCGGCAGACTGCTGGCTGGGTGCGGTGCCGCCCTTGGAGGGAGCTGCGCCCTCGCAGAGAGGTGGGGCTGCCGTTGAGGGCCCTGGGAGGACCTGGGTGCCAGGGCCCTGGTGACGACTGCGACCTCTATGCTTGGCCCATCCCGGTGGAGTCCCAGATAGGGAGGAGAGTGGACTGGAGCGCCCAGCGGTCATGTGGCATTGGTGCGGAGGTTCCTGGGTGGCGCAGTGGGTCTGAGCCACCAATCGGCGGTGCGGGCAGCCCGCGGTGGCCTTACCCAAAGCGGAGTTGAGCGGCGCTGGGAGGAGGCCGCGGACTGTCCTGCGGCAGACAGCTGGTGGCCGCCGGCGAGGGTTTGAGGCCCGGAGGACGCGGCCTACGGTGACATTGCGAAGAAGCCCTATTGAGCTATTTGAAAACCTGCATTCAGTGGGCAGAGGGGAGGGCCGCCTCCAAGCCCAAGCGGGACCGGACGGTAAGAGATATGCTGACTGGGGGGTGCCAGGTGCCGGGAGGGGCCCCTGAGGAGCCGCTGACCACAAGGTCTCCTGAGGCAAGGAGGGAGATGACAGAGGACGAGGCAGCTCTAGTTACTAAGGGTTTTCTTACCTCCTTGTTCGAATCGCTCCGGAGAGACCTACAGGCACTCCGCAAAGACATATCTCATGAGGTGAAGGAGTTGAGCTTACATCCTTGGGTGAGTGGATAGCGCAGGTTGAGGATGATGAAACTGCCCACGGCGAGGAGGTGGCGGACCTGCAACAGGAGGTCGTACGCTTGCGGGAGCAGCAGGATCTCCTTCAGATGACGGTGAAGGACCTGGAGAATCGGTTGTGCAGACATAATATCCGCATTAGAGGAGTGCCGCTCGGGGCTCAGAAAGAGGACATCGGAGGCTTTGTGGTGGCGTTGTTCTGCTCAGTTCTTGAACTTGAGGAGTCCTGAGAGATCACCCTGGACAGAGTCCATCGTGTGGGCCGCCCTGGCGGAGCTGGGGACTGCCCGCCGGATATACTGGCATGTGTCCACAATTTTGGGCTGAAAGAAAGAATATTGCAAAAGGCACGCAATCTCCCGCAGGTCCTTTTTAGAGGACATCAGCTCCAACTATACCAGGACCTTTCGGTTCGGACTCTGCAAAGGCGGCGTGAGTTTAAACCCATTACGGAGCATTTGCGTGCGCATGCGGTGTCTTACTCGTGGGGCCACCCGTTCCACCTTGTTTTTCCCTGGGAGGATCAGCTTCGCCAGGTGAAGTCAATGTCGGAGGCTAACCGGATCCTGGGTTTGGAGGAGGATACCCCGGATCCAGGTTCGAAGCTGGGCCCGTTCCGTGGGGACTGTCCGCGATGGCGGAGGAAGGAGAGAAGAAAGAAACAGCAGTGCGAAACTGTGTTGGAACAGATTTCGGAGCGCCAGTCGGCAGTGAGCAGCTGGGACGTGTGTGAGAGGACTTTTCTGTTATGAGCACCCGTTGTGCGTTATGGTTATATGTTGGAATGCTTCCCTGCGAGTCTGGTCACTCGTGGTCCTGGCGGCTTGGGTATGTGAGTTGGAGCGACTGAGGAGCTGCTTTGGATCCTGGCCCCTCCGTAGAACTCCTCCCCACCTGAGCAGTTGTCTCTCTGTGCTGTATGACAGTGAAGTGTCTTAGTTTGAATGTCCGTGGGCTTAATAATCCGACCAAGCGGTTGGCGATTCTGTTGGGCCTAGAGAAATATGGGTGTCATATATGTTTATTACAAGAGACACATTTATTGCATAAGGACACATTCCGCATGCGCTCAAAGGTGGTTTCTTAGACAGTTTTGGTCCTCAGCAACTACAAAGCATGCAGGGGTGGTGATACTGCTTTCAAGGACCTTTTCTGGGGAGATAGTGGGGAAGATACATGAAGTACAAGGCAGGTTTCTGGCCATTAGAATAAGACTTGGGGCCTTCTCCTTCACTATCGCTTCCCTTTATGTTCCGAATGCCCAGCAGGAGGCCTTCCTGAGACAGGCGGTCTCCCCAATGCTTAGCTCACCAGATAGTGCAATTTTTTTAGGAGGAGATTTTAACTTGGTGATGGATAATGAGCTCGACCGCTCAGGACAACGCTTTGGGCAAGCGGGGGCTTTATCGGAGGCGGGGCGTCAGTGGCTGGTTGAATGTGGGTTGGAGGATGTGTGGAGAAAGTTGCATCCCACGCTCCGAGATTACTCCTTTTACTCGGCGGCAACCAAGACTTATGCTTGGCTCGATCTTTTTCTGGCCTCGCAGGAATTGGTTTCCCGGGTCAGGGAGGCTCCGATTGAACCCAGAGCCTTGACTGATCATGCCCAAGTTACCGTAGAGGTTACTGTGGGGGTGGGCCGGGTGCGTACCTCGAGCTGCCGCTTTAGGGATTCTTTGCTCCAGAGTGAGACAATGGTAGAGTCGCTCCGACGCGCGATCACGGACTACCTTAGCTTGAATGATGATGGGAGGCACTGAAGGCAGTAGTGCGGGGCGAGGTGATGGCGCTGTCCGCGAGAGAAAATAAGTCAAGGAGGGAGATACGGGAGGAGCTGGAGCAGAGGGTGGCTGTACTGGAGCGTTCCCACAAATCTACTGGCGCGCCTCGACTCCGGCGGGAATTAGAGAAGGTGAGGCAACAGCTGAAGAGACTGGATTGGGATAGAGCGGAGTATGCAATAGTGCGACTTAAGCATAAATTCTACGTCGGCAGCAATAGGTGCGGAAAGATATTAACGCACCAGTTAAGAGCGCAGCGTCGGCGATAAAACTGATCCATTCCCCTTCGGGAATGGAGGTGCGTGTGAGTGATCAGATTGCAGAGGCTTTTGTTGAGTTTTACCGGGGATTATACACGGCCAATGAGCGGGACGACGCAGCCTTGGATTCATTTTTAGAGGGCATAGCAATTATGACCCTTGGTGAGAAGGAGGTGTCCCTGCTGGACCAGCCGATAAGGTTGGAAGAGGTTATGTCGGCAATTTCTCGACTAAAGGTTGGGAAGTCCCCTGGCCCGATGGGTTTAAGGCTCTATTCTATAAGACTTTCTGTGTGGAACTCGTCCCGCTTTTGGTCCGGCTTTTTAACTCTTTTCGGACGTCGGGAGCCCTGGCGCCTAGTATGTTGGACGCTACCATTGCAGTTATACATAAACCGGGCAATGATCCGGAGGAGTGTGCCTCCTATACGCCGATCTCGCTCCTGAATATCGATGCTAAGTTATTCACTGGCATTCTTGCTTACCACCTTAATCTTTATATGGCGGGTCTTATAGATACGGATCAATCAGGTGTTATACCAAACCGACAATGTAGCGTTAATACGAAGCAGCTCCTGCACCTGTTAGGTAAAATGGACCGCTCCCGTAGGGAGGCGCTCTTCCTTTCTATCGATGCTGAAAAAGCTTTTGATAGGGTTCATTGGCCAGGGATGTGGAATTCCTATCGCCGACGCCCGGGACATCTTGTTTGGGGTCAAGGGCAACAAGATTTTATGTTTACTTTGTCCTTGGGACAAGTAGACCCAACCCTCTGCAGCACAAACCCTTTGGCTGCCTGTTTACAGAGAGTGGAACTCTCTGCAGTTGAGGTAATGTGTTTCCAAAAGATAATGCTGTTCGAACTTGTATTTATGGTTCATTATTAGGGTGAGTGCTGTAAATAAATGTTTTAATGTCACACTTCACTACTGACGTTGGTTCAAGTACAAAAAAAAACAAAACGTGTATACACATGTTTGAAAAGTTTAGGCTATGAGGCTAAGTATAATGCTCCCAGAATGCTCTCTGATTATATGCAAATGAAGTGTCATTTAGTAAAATGTTTTGATGCATGCTAGTATTTCCCAAAAATATTTCTAATGGAAAATCAGTGTAACCATTTTCAACACGATTATGGGAAGCATGAAAATAAACAAACACTGACAAAGCCAACTGATCTGACATATTTTTATAAGTCTTTTAGTTTCATCAATGCGTGTCTTGTTTTGACATGGCTTTTGTAACACTTTATTGTTGTGGGAGCTACCAGGTCCTCAACATTGTAACAAACACTGGCAAAAAACCCCCAAAACGTTTTTGAACTCTAAAAGCACATGTTGCCACCAGTGGCATAACAAAGGCCCCGCAGCCGCCCTCCAGGGGGCCCCTTCAGCACAGCACCTGCCCTGAGTGAGTCTGGAGAGGGGGCTCCTCCATGTTCTTTGCAAAGGGGCACCCTCCAGTTTCATTACGTCACTGATTGCCACTGTAGTTCCTGACACTGAACAAAACTACTTTGTGTGCCAATATGCTCCTTGTGGAAGAGAAGAATGCGATCACTCACAGTAAAGCCAGCTGAAAGAGAGAGAAATAGAAGTTTAATAAAAACAAAATGTCTTTGTTAACACCAGACCTAATTAGGGACCAAGACCCACATGTAGGTAGCTTTTTGCATGTCGCAAACAGCGACTTTCGCTGTTTGCAACGTGCAAAAAGCACATTGCGATGCACAAACCCAGTTTTGCGATTCGGTAACCTGGTTACCGAATCGCAAAACGGGTTTGTGACTCGCAATTAGGAAGGGGTGTTCCCTTCCTAATTGCGACTCGCAGTGCAATGTAGGATTGTTTTGCGAATGCGGGCGCAAACCAATCTCAGTTTGCACCCATTTCAAATGGGTGCTAACACTTTCACAAAAAGGGAAGGGGTCCCTCTGGGACCCCTTCCCCATTGTGAATGTCACTGTAAACATTTTTACAGAGCAGGCAGTGGTCCTGCGGACCACTGCCTGCTCTGAAAAAATGAAACGAAAACATTTCATTTTTCGTTTTTGTAATGCATCTCGTTTTCCTTTAAGGAAAACGGGCTGCATTACAAAAAAAAAAAAATGCTTTATTGAAAAGCAGTCACAGACATGGTGGGGTCTGCTGTCTCCAGCAGGCCACCATCCCTGTGATGCCGCCATTCGCAAGGGGGTCGCAAATTGCGACCCACCTCATGATTATTCATGAGGTGAGCATTTGCGAAGCCCTTGCGAATCACAGATGGTGTCAGGGACACCATCCTACATTCGGATTTGTGACTCGCAATTTGCGGGTCACAAATCTGAACCTACCTACATGTGGCCCCAAATTCTTAAAGAAAGTCACAAAAGTGCACCCATGGTATATGTCGTACCCCTATAAAATATTTGTGAACTGTATTTTAGCATGGGTAAATACGCATGTGTAGATTTGCTCATGTGAAAATCTATTGAGCATTTGCAAGTTCATTTTCCCTCCAGCCACTTTCTTCCCAACCATGGAAGAAGTTCTAATTCTGCCATTGTCAGGAGTAAATGTCCAACCTTTCTTATTATGGGAAAATATTAGAGAGAAGCTGGTGAAAATCTTTAAAACATGCAGGTTAGTAGGTTTGCAGACTCAAAGGCATTCCAGCCCTGGAACTATTGCTTACTGCTTCCTCCAGCCCCAGTATGCAGATCTGCAGAAAGGTGGAAAAATAAGGAAATTGCTACAGTAGGGATTGAAACTGCTAGTATTCAAGCCCTACTATGGTAGTAGCCCTGGCATAATCAGAGAGGCTATTATCAGAGCTCTTACATAATGAGATTGCTGCTATAATTTGGCGCCACACTACATGGCACCAAAGGGACAAGTAGATCTTAGAAGCAACCTGTCCCGTGGACAAGTAGATATTTTAATAAATTCCACACCCCTGATTGGCCCTATCTCTTTAAGGTACTGGAGCGATTCGGACTGGGCCCTGGTTTTAGGTCCTGGAGCCGATGCGTCTATCGGTCTCCCAGGGTGGCGGTTCAAGTTAATGGTGTGCTCTCCCTGCCGTTCCCGGTTAGGCGTGGGACTAGACAGGGATGCCCGCTCTTTCCCCTCTTGTTTGCACTATAAATGGAACCCCTCGCGCAGCGGTTGCAGGACAGTCCCTTGGTTTCAGGTGTGAAGTTTGGTGGAGACCGCCATCTCATTACCCTCTATGCAGATGATGTGATCCTTACTCTGGCGGAGCCCGCAACTTCACTGCCAGCGCTTATGGAGTTAATAGCCGAGCTCGGTCAGGTCTCGGGATTTCGGGTTAATATGCAGAAGTCTCAGGTTCTTAGTTTGTCGGTAAGCCCGGACCATGAGGCAGACCTGAGAGCTAGATACCCCTTTCTTTAGTCGTCCTCGTGCCTTTCCTACCTAGGAGT
The DNA here is from genome assembly GCF_031143425.1 of Pleurodeles waltl. Classification (NCBI taxonomy): domain Eukaryota; kingdom Metazoa; phylum Chordata; class Amphibia; order Caudata; family Salamandridae; genus Pleurodeles; species Pleurodeles waltl. The sequence goes on from NC_090451.1 coordinate 559,763,325, forward strand.
TGAGTTAGCGACCTCTGCTGCTAAGAAGACAAGCTTGAATTATACAACGTTAGTTCGTGAAGTACAATGGGACTAAGAGTCGTGGGGGAGACATAAACTGTCTTGGCTGGGCAGAGTGGCGGCGGTGAAGATGACAATCTTGCCGCGCATTCTCTACGTGTTTCAGGCGCTTCCGCTGAATCCACCTCCGCGGACGAGAGACACCCTTCAATCGGCGATTCTGAAATTTGTTTGGGAGGGTCGGCCGGCGCGGCTCCCGCAACGGGTTTTGCATCGCCTTAAGAGTGGGGGAGGGTTGGCGATCCCTTGCTTTCTGCGATATTTTCAGGCGACACAGCTATGCTTTCTTTTGGAGTGGAATCACCCGCTCATTGAGAAACATTGGTGCTTTATGGATCAGGCGGTGGCGGGCTCGCATATATGGAAGGAGCCTTGGCTTTGACTTCGGCATAGGGCAGCCGAACTTTATTCCTCCCCAGTCACGGGAGCAACGTTACGCATATGGGACGCAGTGGCCTGCCGATCGGGGCTGACGTCTTTTCCGTCTCCAATGACCCCCATAGGCGCGAATTCTGACTTCGAGCCTGGGCTTTGTTTGGAAGGTCTGAGATGCTGGTACAAGGAGGGCTGCAAGAGGGTGGGAAGTCTCTTTGATGAACAAGGGGTCTTGTCTTTTGATCAGATGAGGGAAGCATAAGGCTTGACGGAGGCAGATAGGCTGATGTACTATCAGATACGGCACTGGGCTTTGCTGCCGGCGAACAGAGCATTAATAGATAGGCCTCTTATGCCATTCGAGAAATGGCTCTTGTTAAAGAAAGATGATAAAGGAGTCATTTCAGAACTTCTGCAGGGGGAGAAGCGCCCGCCTAAGACTAGAGGACAGTTGCAATGGGAGAGTGAGCTGGACAGGGAATTCTCGGATAAGGAGTGGGACAGTATATTCTACAGAATACATCACACAGCCTATAACGCAGCGGGGATGGAGATGTCATAAAGTGGCCTCCTATTGGTATTACACTCCGGCGCATATACGTGCATGGGACCCTGTTCAGTCTGGCCTCTGCTGGAGGGGGTGTGGAGGCACGGGCACACTCGTGCATTTGCTTTGGCATTGTCCCAAGCTCCATCGATATTGGGAGAGCATTACTGATGATATTGACATAGCGTTCCATACTAAGATCCCCAGATTCCCATCATATATCTTACTGGGGTTGCCCAATCCCCTTACTTTTCCCTCAAGGTCATTAAAAGGGAGGCAGATGGCCCTGACACTTAACGAAGCCTTGCAGCCGATCCTAGCTATGTGCGGTACGGATAGGGTTCCGACACGTACTGCGTGGCTTCAGAAGCTCTGGTTTATCCTTGCCATGGAGAAACTCACCCTGGCCTCTCAACAGAGGATGGGTGAATTGGGTGAATTATGGAAGCCATTCCTCCAGATTTTATCTGCAGAATTTACAGAGTTGACATGTCCGGCTTATTTGAGAGTTCTGAGACTGACCTGAACCTCAATCAGAATGGTAGGTGGAGAGATTTTTTTTTTGGGGGGGGGGGGGGGGGGTGAGACAGGAGGATGACACAGACTCTGGAGGGGGAGCATTGTTGGTGTGTTTTTATTTGTATGTTTGTTTGGTTTTCATATACGGGACTCGCAGTCTCGAAGATTTTTAAGCCTACTCCGCCTGCTTATTGGATCGCAAAGAGGAGGCTAGTGGAGCGGCTCCTCTGAGCAAGGTTTAGAGATTGTCTTGAGAGACTCTTGTCTGTAGGCTTGGACTTTTTGCTGCGGGGATACATACCATATATTGTACTGTGATGTGCTGTATTTTGTATGTTTAAGTGCTTAAAACAATAAACAGATTTGATCCATAAAAAGGCTTTTGGAGGGGCCGGGAGAATGGAATGTTGATTCGCCAGCCGAGGAATTACACAAGCATCCTTTTCACAAGGATACAGATCCTTGGGATACCAAACACCGAGTTTCGAACCCCCAAAAGCAAGGGTAAGAGGAAGAACAAGGGAGAAAGTAGCCTCTTTCTAGCCTTGTTACCCCCACTTTTGGCCTGTTTGTGAGTATATGTCAGGGTGTTCACTGTCTCACTGGGATCCTGCTAGCCAGGGCCCAGTGCTCATAGTGAAAACCCTATGTTTTCAGTATGTTTGTTATGTGTCACTGGGATCCTGCTAGCCAGGACCCCAGTGCTCATAAGTTTGTGACCCATATGTATGTGTTCCCTGTGTGATGCCTAACTGTCTCACTGAGGCTCTGCTAATCAGAACCTCAGTGGTTATGCTCTCTCATTTCTTTCCAAATTGTCACTAACAGGCTAGTGACCAATTTCACCAATTTACATTGGCATACTGGAACACCCTTATAATTCCCTAGTATATGGTACTGAGGTATTGGGGTTCCAGGAGATCCCTATGGGCTGCAGCATTTCTTGTGCCACCCATAGGGAGATCTGACAATTCTTACACAGGCCTGCCAGTGCAGCCTGAGTGAAATAACGTCCACGTTATTTCACAGCCATTTACCACTGCACTTAAGTAACTTATAAGTCACCTATATGTCTAACCTTTACCTGGTAAAGGTTGGGTGCTAAGTTACTTAGTGTGTGGGCACCCTGGCACTAGCCAAGGTGCTCCCACATTGTTCAGGGCAAATTCCCCAGACTTTGTGAGTGCGGGGACACCATTACACGCGTGCACTACAGTATACATATGTCACGACATATGTATAGCATCACAATGGTAACTCCGAACATGGCCATGTAACATGTCTAGGATCATGGAATTGTCACCCCAATGCCAGAATGGCATTGGGGAGACAATTCCATGATCCCCCGAGTCTCTAGCCCAGACCCGGGTACTGCCAAACTACCTTTCCCGGGGTTTCACTGCTGCTGCTGCCAACCCCTCAGACAGGTTTCTGCCCTCCTGGGGTCCAGCCAGGCTTGGCCCAGGAAGGCAGAACAAAGGACTTCCTCAGAGAGAGGGTGTTACACCCTCTCCCTTTGGAAAAAGGTGTCAGGGCTGGGGAGGAGTAGCCTCCCCCAGCCTCTGAAAATGCTTTGATGGGCACAGATGGTGCCCGTCTCTGCATAAGCCAGTCTGCACCGGTTCAGGGATCCCTCAGCCAGGCTCTGGCGCGAAACTGGACAAAGGAAAGGGGAGTGACCACTCCCCTGACCTGCACCTCCCCTGGGAGGTGCCCAGAGCTCCTCCAGTGTGCTCCAGACCTCTGCCATCTTGGAAACAGAGGTGCTGCTGGCACACTGGACTGCTCTGAGTGGCCAGTGCCAGCAGGTGACGTCAGAGACTCCTTCTGATAGGCTCCTTCAGGTGTTGCTAGCCTATCCTCTCTCCTAAGTAGCCAAACCACCTTTTCTGGCTATTTAGGGTCTCTGCTTTGGGGAGTTCCTTAGATAACGAATGCAAGAGCTCCTCGGAGTTCCTCTGCATCTCTCTCTTCACCTTCTGCCAAGGAATCGACTGCTGACCGCGCTGGAAGCCTGCAAAACTGCAACAAAGTAGCAAAGACGTCTACTGCGACCTTGTAACGCTGATCCTGCCGCCTTCTCGGCTGTTTTCCTGGTGGTGCATGCTGTGGGGGTAGTCTGCCTCCTCTCTGCACTAGAAGCTCCTAAGAAATCTCCTGTGGGTCGACGGAATCTTCCCCCTGCAACCGCAGGCACCAAACAACTGCATCACCGGTCCTCTGGGTCTCCTCTCAGCACGACGAGCGAGGCCCCTTGAACTCAGCAACTCTGTCCAAAGTGACTCCCACAGTCCAGTGACTCTTCAGTCCAAGTTTGGTGGAGGTAAGTCCTTGCCTCCCCACGCTAGACTGCATTGCTGGGAACTGCGTGTTTTGCAGCTACTCTGGCTCCTGTGCACTCTTCCAGGATTTCCTTTGTGCACAGCCAAGCCTGGGTCCCCGGCACTCTAACCTGCATTGCACGACCTCCTGAGTTGTCCTCCGGCTTCGTGGGACCCTCTTGTGCAACTTCGGGTGAGCTCCGGTTCACTCCACTTCGTAGTGCCTGTTCCGGCACTTCTGCGGGTGCTGCTTGCTTCTGAGAGGGCTCCTTGTCTTGCTGGGTGCCCCCTCTGTCCCCTCACGCAATTGGCGACATCCTGGTCCCTCCTGGGCCACAGCAGCATCCAAAAAACATAACCACGACCCTTGCAGGTAGCAAGGCTTGTTTGCGGTCTTTCTGCACGGAAACACCTCTGCACGACTCTTTACGACGTGGGACATCCATCCTCCAAAGGGGAAGTTTCTAGCCCTTGTCGTTCTTGCAGAATCCACAGCTTCTACCATCCGGTGGCAGCTTCTTTGCACCCAGAGCTGGCATTTCCTGGGCATCTGCCCACTCCCGACTTGATCGTGACTTTTGGACTTGGTCCCCTTGTTCCACAGGCACTCTCGTCTGGAAATCCATCATTGTTGCATTGCTGGTGTTGGTCTTTCCTGCAGAATTCCCCTATCACGACTTCTGTGCTCTTTGGGGAACTTAGGTGCACTTTGCACCCACTTTTCAGGGTCTTGGGGTGGGCTATTTTTCTAACCCTCACTGTTTCTTTACAGTCCCAGCGACCCTCTACAAGGTCACATAGGTTTGGGGTCCATTCGTGATTCGCATTCCACTTCTAGAGTATATGGTTTGTGTTGCCCCATCCCGATGTGCCCCCATTGCATTCTATTGTGACTATCCATTGCTTGCACTGTTTTCTATTGCTATTACTGCATATTTTGGTATTGTGTACATATATCTTGTGTATATTTGCTATCCTCATACTGCGGGTACTCACTGAGATACTTTGTCATATTGTCATAAAAATAAAGTACCTTTATTTTTAGTATATCTGTGTATTGTGTTTTCTTATGATATTGTGCATATGACACTAGTGGTACTGTAGGAGCGTCACTCGTCTCCTAGTTCAGCCTAAGCTGCTCTGCTAAGCTACCTTTTCTATCAGCCTAAGCTGCTAGACACCCCTCTACACTAATAAGGGATACCTGGGCCTGGTGCAAGGTGTAAGTACCCCTTGGTACTCACTACAAGCCAGTCCAGCCTCCTACAAACAAGGGGAGACAAAAGGACAAGAAGGAATGTTTGGAAAAAGACCCTTTGTGTACCCCTATAAAAGTGGGAGGCAGACTCTCCAAATTTTTGGAAACATGGAAGGAAATAACGGGAGCCCCAATGGTGTTGCAAACAGCTCAGGGTTATCAGATAGATTTTATAGGAACACCAGTGCAGGCAAAGAGACCAGGGGTTTAAGGTTTTCAAAAGGAAGAAATGAAGATGGTAAGTCAGGAGGTACAAGAACTTTATGTGAAGGGAGCAATAGAAAGGTCAAACAATTCAATGGGTTTTCTGAGCAATCTGTTTTTAGTAGAAAAAAGGGACAAGGGAATGAGGTCTTTTATAAATTTAAGAGAGCTGAATGACTGGGTCCAATACAACCATTCCAAGATGGAAGGTATTCACATTTTGAGGGATCTTTTAAGAAGAGGGGATTGGTTGACATCTGGATTTAAAAGATGCATACTTGACTGTACCAGTGACCTCACAACAGAGGGGTTATCTGAGATTTCAATGGCAGGGATTATGTGGAGAAATTTAAAAGTCTCTCATTCGGATGACATCGGCCCCTTGGTGTTTCACAAAGGTTATGAGAGCTATAGGAACTTGCCTTCGGATGAGAGGTGTCCATTTGATTGTATATTTGGACAATATTCTTATAATGGCAAAGAACAAAGTTTTAGAGCAGGAAAACACAGAGTTGGTGGTTTGAGTTTTTAGAAGATCTTGGCTCCAGACTATACTTTTTCCTATTGACTACAAATCCAGATCAGGAGATGGTACTTTGGGATTTCAGATTTAGACTTTAGAATGAATGTTGAGGTTACCCATGGAAAAGGTGAAGAAAAATCTTTGCAAAAGTCATTATGAAACACTTGAAAATCTATGTTGAGGAGGAAAAATACTTTTTTTTGTATAGTGTGTTGAGAACAGACTGCTCTTCTGTTGATAATCTACTTGTGTTGAACGAAACAGAGAAATAAGGATTAGTCGGTAAATGGGCAAAGATTCTATATAGCCTATGTTGACTTCTCGTCTGCTTTCAATTTTGTATATCGTGCCACATTTTGAACAAAGATCAATCACAGTTTTATTCCATGAGTACTCTGAATAACCCAATAGTCTTGCATCCTGATAATTAGGTTAACATCCTGAAAAGCTCACAAAATGAATACACAAATAAAAAACAAAATAGCCTCAAACAGGGTTGTGTATTGTCCCCCTAAAATACTTCAATTTATGTGACTCATCTGCGGGTATAACTCAGGAAAGTTTGTTCTTTTGTTCCGGAATTGGAAGGGCAATTTCTCAATATACTAATGTATGTTGACAATATTGTCCTTTTAGCAACAACTCCTATAGGACCACAAAGACAACTGAATGCTTTGGGTACAAATGCAGAAAGTCATAGGTTAAAGAGACATTTTAGAAAGACCAAGGTAATGTTTTTTAGTGTGTTTGTTTCAAAACATAATCCCGGTTAGAAATTAGATCTCTAGTTGCCAGTGGTTTGCACCCTGTCTAAGTAGGGACCCTCACTCCTCTCAGAGTAAGGGAGCCACTCATCTAGGATAATCCCTGCTCACCCCCTTGGTAGCTTGGCATGTGCAGTCAGGCTTATCTCAGAAGCAACATGTGAAGTATTTGTACAAACACAGTAGCACATTTAAAACACCACAAATGTACTCCACACCAGTTTAGAAAAATAGGCAATATTTATCTGAGTAAAACAAGGCCAAAACAACAAGGCCAAAATGACAAGAAGTAAACACACACAAGTAAAGATATCACTTTATAAAGGTTTAAATGAGTCAGTTCATAGGAATCAATGGTTGTATCTTTTAGCACACAGTACCTGGGATGCGTCAAACACAAAGACGATGCAGGCCGCAGGGGAAGTGAGGTGTTGAAAAAGCAAAGTGTTGCGTCAATTCCTTACTGCGCAGGGAAGGTGATGCGTTGAAAAAAATCTAAGTGTTGCATCAGTTCCTTACTGCACAGGGGAGGTGATGCGTTGATTCTTTCCTCATGGGTGAGGTGACGCATACTTTCCTTACTGACAGGGGAGGTGATGTGTTGATTCTTTCCTCGCAGGAAAGGCAATGTGTTGTTTTCCGGGCACGTAGACTCAGTTCCTTTCTGCAGTGTAGGGTCAATGAGAAATTGATGCCAAGGGACGATGCGTGGAAAAACCATACGTGCTGGGTTAATGAGCAGTGGTGTAACAGGCAGTTTGGCAATTCTGCAGCATCAAAACAAGCGCAGTGTTGAGTCTCCAGCCGCGGGACAGACGCTGAGTCGATTTTTCAACCTCGGCATGTTGGCGCATGGATTTTCTCCTTCTGGTCTCCAGCTTACACTTCAAAGGGTCCAAGGACTGGCGCGGACACCACTTGGCAAGACAGGACTCTCAGTGGAAGAGCACAGGTACTGGCAGATGAAATCTTTGATGTACTTGAGACTTCTTAACAGGAGGCAAACTCAGTTCAAGCATTGGAGAACATTTGAAAGGAGGATGTAGAAAGAAACGTCCAGGTATTTTACTCCCAGGACAGAAGCAAGCAGCAGGCCAGCACAACAAAGCAGCAGGCAGAGTGGCAGTCCCTCCTCAGTTCAGAAGTGTTCTAACTTTGTGGTGTCAGAGGTCCAGTACTTACACCAATTTCTGTCTTTGAAGTAAGCAAATTTCAAAGAAACGTCTTTGTAATGCACAAGACCCTGACTTTCCTGCCCTGGCCCCAGAAGCACTCCAGGGAGTTGGAGACTGCTGTGTGTAAGGACAGGCACAGCCCTAGTCAGGCGAAAGTGTTGGCTTCTCCCACCACTCTAGCTCAGGAAGACCCATCAGGATATGCAGGGCACACCTCAGCTCCCTTTGTGTGGCTGTCTAGGGTGAATTCACAAACAGCCCAACTGTCATCCTGACCCAGATGTGTATTCCACCGACAGGCAGGGGCACAGAATGGTTAAGAAAGAAAAAGCCCACTTTCAAACCTACAATTTAAAAAAAAAAAATCACCAAAAGATATATTTTTAAATTGTGAGTTCAGAGACCTCCTAACTCCATATCTCTATCTGCTTCCAATGGGAAATTACACGTAAACATATTTCAAGGCAATCCCCATCTCACCATGCGGGAGATAGGCCTTGCAATAGTGAAAAACTAGTGTAGCAGTATTTAATTTTCAGGACACGTAAACCACACTGGTACATGTCCTACCTTTTGAATACACAGCATCCTGCCCATGGGGCTGCTTTGGGCCTACCATAGGGGTGACTTACATGTAGTAAAAGGGAAGGTGTGGGCCTGGCAAGTCGGTGCACTCACCAGGTCGAAATTGCAGTTTAAAACTGCACACACAGACACTGCAGTGGCAGGTCTGAGACATATTTACAGTGCTGCTCATGTGAGTGGCACAATCAGTGCTGCAGGCCCACCAGTAGCATTTGATTTACTGGGCACCCATGGTGCACTATACTAGAGACTTACTATCTCTTAATCATTGATAAACCAATCACCAATACAATTTAGACCGTAATGACTTGCACTTTAGCACTGGTTAGCAGAGGTAAAGTGTCCAGAGACCTATAACCAGCAAAAACGAAATGCAGCACATAGTGAACAATAGGAGGTCAGAGGCAAAAAGTTTGGAATCAAACAACCTGGACAGGACCTTTGGGAGCAGAGAAGCTGCCGCTGCGGCCCGCCAATCGAGATCAGAATGAGAAGGTTTCTGTCTGGGATTGCTGGGCCCACAGGACAATCACCAGTAAGGCCGCAGCGAGACCATGTGGAAACCTCAACCCGTAAGACCACTGTAACCGGCTCCTGCAGAAAGTTCATCAGGCCTCCGCAGGACATAGAGAAGGGACCTAGGAGGTAGATGAATTGTCCCTGAGCAGAGCAAGCCCATGTGCGAGGCAGCGCAACTAGCACTAACCTCAGCTACATGGAGACGATCGAGAGGGCAGAACTGAAAAGCACACAAGGCGGCACCCCTGGAAAATCGTGATGAGGCCAGAGGTTGATATGGGCCAATCGCGAGTGAGCCCGACTTACAGGGCCACCAGCGGCCTTGGAGCACACGCCATACGGGAGTGAGACTTGAACAGCAGCCCTGGAGTACGTGCTACTCCAGCTATGACCAACAGATGTGCAAAGAGGGCCGTCCAATACAGAACCCCACGAGGTGCACCTGCACTAGAGCAGGGAGGCTGATTTCAGGAGGACCAGTCTCACTAGGGCGCTAGATGCATACGAGGTGCTCATTGGACACGTGGGGGAGACCAAGTGGATGAGCAGCCTTGGAAGAAGAGGGGCTGCAGCTCCAGTGAGGTCAGACCGGACTGTTGATTGACTATCCCGAGCTTGGAATTCCCAGAGGGTGTGTTGGACCCCGGCAGCCCACACACCACCTGAGAACTTGAAGGACCACAACAGCCATTGGGTCCCCCTCCAATCTGGATCGCTGGGTGGCACCTGGGGCCTGCACTTCAAAAGGACAGATAGCAGTGGGGCTAATGGGACCACCCCGCGGATTCTGTGGTGCACTGGTCACATTCTTCAATGGTGCGGACTCAGCAGCTGGGTCCAATCACTACATTCTGGGACCCACAGATAGTAAGGAATATGTACAGCAGCACAGTGATGGCCCGAGCCAGACAGTTACCACAACTAACCCTCTGGTCTGACCCCCTGGCAGGATGGCGATGCATAAATTGTGAAAGGACTCAACACTCAGGGATATACTCGCCAAAACCTCCTCCAAGAAAACTGAGCCCAGACAAAGGAGATATCCAGGACCACTTCCCGCAGAGATACTCGCCCTTACGAGAGAAGCCCCCACTGACCAGGGCATTCATGGAGGACCTTTTCTGTAAACTCCACCAGGACAACACGCTGTTACAGGAAGAGGTCTAGAAGGACATGAAGCATGAACTAGGCAATTGGGCCTTTGAGTCTCCTCAACAGAAGATAGTATCAATGAAAGAGAGGAGGAATTGGACATCTGTAGAAAGGAGCCGATGGACCCGAGAGATCAAACCTCACACTACAGGCCTGGAGGATTTAGAAAATAGATCATGTAGATCAAACATCTGCATCTGGGGAGCCCTGCGTGGAGTGAAAAAGGGAGACATTGAATCATATATGAAACAACTGTTCCATCAGGTTCTCCCTGATCTAGTACTGGACAACATACAAATGGACAGGACCCACAGGGTCAACAGACCCTGGTGCAGTAACCACTGTACCAGACATCTTTACCTGTCTACACCTCTGGCAGAAAGAGGCAATTATGGAAGCAACTCACCAAATGAACACTATACAATTTGAACGTACCACAGTCTGCCTTTACCAGGACCTCGCCTTGGGCACTCTACAGCGCTGTAGGCAACTAAATGCAGTCACCCCCTCCCTACAAAGTAAAGCAATAAAATACCAGTGTGTGCACCCCTATAAATTACTATCTACCAGGAACAATGAAGCCCATGCAGTCAGATCCCTCACAGAAGCGGCCACAATTTAACTGCTGGAGCTGGAGGAGACATGCTCACAATGCAAACCCTCCCCCACGGTGGAACAATCAGGGGAGAGAGCTGGACAAAGGTGAAGTGGGGGAATCAAATTCAAAACCGTCAGAAGACGGAATAAAGCAAAAGTGACAGTGATGCTGGATAAACTCCAAGTTGATGACCTGGAGCCCTGAGATTGTAACTATGGTCAGCTGTCTGACTGATGAAGCTATGGGGGAGGGTTGATCATCATATAGCTATACAAGGAATGTGAGTCCAGGCGCACAGGTGGCATGATGGGACATGGATTTGATGGGCACTCAAGTCTTACAATTTGAGTGGTTTATTCCAGCAGGGGTAGAGTGCAATGTTTCTAAGCTTACTTGATCAATTTTCGGGGACATCTGAGAACCATAGACAAATTCTTGAATACCATGTACATATCATGAAGCCTTCTTCAGGAGGCAGAAATGAGTAGGTTTACTCTGTTTCCCGCAGTTTGTCTGATATTTAGAGATGAATTACAATACATATTTTGGTATCCTTATAAAGATAGCCTGTTTATAAATAAATGTTACATCAGTTGCGTATGTCCTTACAGCTGTATCCAAAGTTGAAGGACCTTTGCCCACATATTCCAAATGATCCGACATTAGTTTCTTACCCTCACTGCAGAGACGCCACCCTCTAATCCTGTGCCAGTGCCAAAGGGGATGATAGGAGTGTTGCTGCAGTGGCAGATCTTTGCCAGCATGGAAACCTGCTCCACATTCTGTGGCCACACCACAGCATCTGGGGGTAGACAGCTGCACCAGAAAAAAGAAAGTATCATTAAAAATATGCCAGACAAACACTGCAGAAGAAGATGAAACTGAGTCACAGACTATAAGCACGACATATACAAGAAAGTCAATTAGCAAAAAAACAAAGCAGAGGAGATCCTATACTAGACTGAGCGACAAGAACATACGACCTGGCTCTAAAAGTGTATCACAAGCTAGGGAAGCATACAGAACATCGATAGTCACAATGCAACACATACCAATGTGCCTAACAGTCGAAAGAATACTTGTCATGGCTATAATAATCTCTACAAAGGGACATAAATTCAAAAATACAAAAAGGTAAACAACACCCTAGTTCATTTGTACCTTTTACCTACAGTCAATATAGATACCTTTGTAGCACAATAAAACACACTGTTTCACCACAAAGACAGAAAGACATTACGAGTAAGAAAGAGATGAGACCCTGCCCTTCTTAGTGACAACACCACAAACTGAGTGTTTGCTTGGTGATTCTGTTTCTATGTCTGGCTACAGACAGAGTAAGCTATCTGCCAGAGTTCAACCACAAGAGAGTGTTCATAATCATTATACAGAGAGGGACTTCGGCTCCACCTCTCTGTTGATCATCTTTTCTACAGGCATTTGATTTTTTACAGTAGCTGGGAAGTCCACTTAATAAGCATTCCCATAAGTAGTTCCTAGCTAGCAGTGGCGGCTGGTGTCCATTGAAAATGGTGGGGAATACACAGGATACTCCAACCCCCTCCACCCCCACCCCACCAATTGCCGTCAGTATTTACAAAGCATGATCTCCATCTCTCACATTTTGGGAGCGCTAAACATGAGCACTCGTTACATTTACATGTGCTCATGTTAAGCACTCCCATACTGTAAGAGATGGAGTTCGCACTATGTAAAAACCGGGGGATAAAACAATAGACGTGTAGCGGCAGCATGATGCTTTTAACAGCCTTGTGACATCAAATATTTTACATTTTTGATGTCACAAGGCCATTAGAAGCATGCAGATGCTACCCATTTCTATGTTTGTCCCCCGGTTTTTATGTAGTGCCTCTCACAATATGAAAGCACTTAGCATGAGCACTACTTATATTTACATATGTAAATTTAAATAGTGCTCATGTTAATCACCCCCATACTGTGAGAGATTGAGTTTGCGCTATTTAATATTATTTTTCCCTCGGTATTTACATAGTGCAAATTCAATCTCTCACAGTTTGGGAGCACTTAACATGAGCATTAGTTACATTTACAATACGTAAGCCTCAAACAATAAGATAATAAACTTTCCTTAACTTCTTTCCACGCTCTATGCTGTCTATTAAATCCACAGCGCTGTCTGTCTGCTGCTGTCCGTGTGTTGGGCGTGGGGAAACTGGCTCTTACACGCACCTCAGCCAATGGACGCAGTGCTCTCAGGTTGTTTATATTAGTTAACAACATAAGAGCACTGCAAGGATTGTCTGGGATGGAGGAACACCGAGCTTTATAGGAGACCGATGGGGCTGTGTGTCTGGTTCCCCATCTCCCAAACGCCGATGACTGGGAAAGCCTGAACTATTCATGTCAGGCTGGCCACAAGCAAAATATCGGCCAAACTGATATGTGCAGTTCAGATAAACAGACTCAGCTGGTCACAGCATGTAAGCCATGCCTCTAGCAGTACACTGTCTATCTGCCAGCATAATGCATGGATCCCCCCTTGCCCTTAGAGAGAAAACACACCTGCTAGCAGGTCGCCCTACTCTAGCCGTAGTCACAGCCCACACCACAGAAGACTGGATAGTAGGAATTATAGAATGCCAAAAAGGAAGTCTAGAAGGTATCCCTACAGTCCAGCCACAAGTTACACCCCATAACAGAGAAAATGCTAGGTGGGAATAGCCTGCAGGGTTGGCCGGTCTCCTGCCCATCAAATACTAATCACAGCCCGCAACAGATTAAGCCTCTTGTTGAGAATCACTGCATGACTGTGCAGCAGGGCTCCCTACTCCCAAGCAACTGCTGCAGCCCGAAAGAAAAAGCCACTGACAATGACTGCAAGAACGCCTGGCATGTCTGAGCCCAAAGGGCAGCAGTTGCAGCCAAAATAGTGGAGTAAGCTACTAGGATGGGAATAATCACACTCATGCCCTGTGGGGTTCACTACCCTCAGATACCAGGTGCAGCTCACAACAAAGAACACTACTTGGTGAGAAAGTCAAAAAGCAGGCCTGCAGGTATCACTACGATCATACCACTCAGCCCACAACAGCAAAAACTCTTGGAGTGAATAAATGGTATGCAGGCATTCTGGTCTCCTGACCCCACAAACACTAGTGGCAGCCCACAACAGATAAAGAGTTATTTAAGGGCAAGCTTAACCCTTGATCCCAAGTTGGTGGATTGAGAAATATAAATTAAGCTGTAGTAACAGAAACAATGAAATTGTAAAACTGCAGTACTAAGCTCTGCATAAAAATAAGGTATGCCGAACAGTGATAAAGGGAGGCTAGTTCTTTTTTAACTGCATGGAGTTTTATTCAGTTTAGAGGACTCCAAGGATGCCTTTGCTTTAGTGGTTTCTGAACCCTGTGACCTAGGTTACACACAAACATCCAAAGTATCCCCTTGCTCTTCTTTCTCACCTACCTTTGGATCTCTCTCCATCAATGGCGTCACCTTGTAGGTGCACAAAGAAAGGAAGACACTACTGCTGACAGGCCACTTTTCTTGATTCACCCCTTTTGGGGCCCAGCCGGCTAGAAACAGGTTTTTAAATAATATCTTTAGACCAGAATTGTGTAGATTTTCTTGCAGCTCCTAATGACAAACATTTATAAGTTTCACCAGAGGTTACTAGGCTTCCTTACTGGGTTCATAAGTCCAGTGCCCTTGATCTGTTCATCACCCAGTCTTTCCACTTGCATCTCCCTGTAGGAAAGTACCATCTTGCCTGGCATGTTAAACCCATTTTTCACTGTATATATGTTGTTTTAGTTGTATGTGTCACTGGGACCCTGTCACCCAGGGCCCCAGTGCTCATAAGTGTGCCTGAATGTGTTACCTGTGTAGTGACTAACTGTCTCACTGAGGCTCTGCTAATCAGAACCTCAGTGGTTATGCTCTCTCATTTCTTTCAAATTGTCACTAACAGGCTAGTGACCAATTTTACCAATTTACATTGGCTTACTGGAACACCCTTATAATTCCCTAGTATATGGTACTGAGGTACCCAGGGTATTGGGGTTCCAGGAGATCCCTACGGGCTGCAGCATTTCTTTTGCCACCCATAGGGAGCTCCGACAATTCTTACACAGGCCTGCCACTGCAGCCTGAGTGAAATAACGTCCACGTTATTTCACAGCCATTTTACACTGCACTTAAGTAACTTATAAGTCACCTATATGTCTAACCTTTACCTGGTAAAGGTTAGGTGCAAAGTTACTTAGTGTGAGGGCACCCTGGCACTAGCCAAGGTGCCCCCACATTGTTCAGGGCCAATTCCCCGGACTTTGTGAGTGCGGAGACACCATTACACGCGTGCACTACATATAGGTCACTACCTATATGTAGCTTCACAATGGTAACTCCGAATATGGCCATGTAACATGTCTATGATCATAGAATTGCCCCCTCTATGCCATCCTGGCATAGTTGGCACAATCCCATGATCCCAGTGGTCTGTAGCACAGACCCTGGTACTGCCAAACTGCCTTTCCTGGGGTTTCACTGCAGCTGCTGCTGCTGCCAACCCCTCAGACAGGCATCTGCCCTCCTGGGGTCCAGCCAGGCCTGGCCCAGGATGACAGAACAAAGAACTTCCTCTGAGAGAGGGTGTTACACCCTCTCCCTTTGGAAAATGGTGTGAAGGCAGGGGAGGAGTAGCCTCCCCCAGCCTCTGGAAATGCTTTCTTGGGCACAGATGTGCCCAATTCTGCATAAGCCAGTCTACACCGGTTCAGGGGACCCCTTAGCCCTGCTCCGGCGCGAAACTGGACAAAGGAAAGGGGAGTGACCACTCCCCTGACCTGTAGCTCCCCTGGGAGGTGCCCAGAGCTCCTCCAGTGTGCTCCAGACCTCTGCCATCTTGGAAACAGAGGTGCTGCTGGCACACTGGACTGCTCTGAGTGGCCAGTGCCACCAGGTGATGTCAGAGACTCCTTCTGATAGGCTCCTTCAGGTGTTGCTAGCCTATCCTCTCTCCTAGGTAGCCAAACCCTCTTTTCTGTCTATTTAGGGTCTCTGTCTCTGGGGAAACTTTAGATAACGAATGCAAGAGCTCATCCGAGTTCCTCTGCATCTCTCTCTTCACCTTCTGCCAAGGAATCGACTGCTGACCGCGCTGGAAGCCTGCAAAACTGCAACTTGGTAGCTAAGACGACTACTGCAACTCTGTAACGCTGATCCTGCCGCCTTCTCGACTGTTTTCCTGGTGGTGCATGCTGTGGGGGTAGTCTGCCTCCTCTCTGCACTAGAAGCTCCGAAGAAATCTCCTGTGGGTCGACGGAATCTTCCCCCTGCAACCGCAGGCACCAAAAAGCTGCATTACCGGTCCCTTGGGTCTCCTCTCAGCACGACGAGCGAGGTCCCTCGAATCCAGCAACTCTGTCCAAGTGACCCCACAGTCCAGTGACTCTTCAGTCCAAGTTTGGTGGAGGTAAGTCCTTGCCTCCCCATGCCAGACTGCATTGCTGGGAACCGCGACTTTTGCAGCTACTCCGGCCTCCGTGCACTTCCGGCGGAAATCCTTTGTGCACAGTCCAGCCTGGGTCCACGGCACTCTAACCTGCATTGCACGACCTCCTAAGTTGTTCTCTGGAGACGTGGGACTTCTTTGTGCGACTTCGGGTGAGCACCGTTTCACGCATCCTCGTAGTGCCTGTTTCTGGCACTTCTCCGGGTGCTACCTGCTGCTGAGAGGGCTCCTTGTCTTGCTCGACGTCCCCTCTCTCTCCTGACGCAATTTGCGACATCCTGGTCCTTCCTGGGCCACAGCAGCATCCAAAAACGCTTACCGCACGATTTGCAGCTAGCAAGGCTTGTTGGCGGTCTATCGGCGGGAAAACACTTCTGCACGACTCTCCACGGCGAGAGGGATCCGTCCATCAAAGGGGAAGTCTCTAGCCCTTTTCGTTCCTGCAGAAACCTCAGCTTCTTCTGTCCAGTAGAAGCTTCTTTGCACCCACAGCTGGCATTTCCTGGGCATCTGCCCATCTCCGACTTGCTTGTGACTTTTGGACTTGGTCCCCTTGTTCCACAGGTACCCTAGATTGGAAATCCATTGTTGTTGCATTGTTGGTTTGTGTCTTTCCTGCATTATTCCTCTATCACGACTTCTTTGTCCTTGGGGGAACTTTAGTGCACTTTGCACTCACTTTTCAGGGTCTTGGGGAGGGTTATTTTTCTAACTCTCACTATTTTCTAATAGTCCCAGCGACCCTCTACAAGGTCACATAGGTTTGGGGTCCATTCGTGGTTCGCATTCCACTTTTGGAGTATATGGTTTGTGTTGCCCCTATCCCTATGTGTCCCCATTGCATCCTATTGTAACTATACATTGTTTGCACTGTTTTCTAAGACTATACTGCATATTTTTGGTATTGTGTATATATATCTTGTGTATATTTCCTATCCTCTCACTGAGGGTACACTCTGAGATACTTTGGCATATTGTCATAAAAATAAAGTACCTTTATTTTTAGTATAACTGTGTATTGTGTTTTCTTATGATATTGTGCATATGACACTAAGTGGTACTGTAGGAGCTTCACTCGTCTCCTAGTTCAGCCTAAGCTGCTCTGCTAAGCTACCATTATCTATCAGCCTATGCTGCTAGACATCCTATACACTAATAAGGGATAACTGGGCCTGGTGCAAGGTGCAAGTACCCCTTGGTACTCACTACAAGCCAGTCCAGCCTCCTACACTCCCTACCACCTATCCCAGAGTCCATTCTCCCATGGTACTGTTTTGGAGGCACCCTCCTCCTCCTCCACATCCACCTACCCTACTTAGCTTCTCCAGGTAAATTGTAAAAACATTAAAAGTTATCTTCCAGTGGAATCTTCCCTACTAGGGCATTTTAGGGCCAGGGGTATGGTTAGACCCTTGTTTCTGTATTTCAGTCTCCTTCCCTCCTTCATGGACCTAAAGGACTCACCCTCCCTCTTATTCAGCAACCTAAAGGCATACCTTCTAAAAAATAACTGATTGTATCAGCGCTCTTTGGTTTTAATAACCCTCCTGCAACGAGCATTTTGCGAACACCTCTCTTTGGTGGACTGCACACCCTGTATATATGGTTGAATATACCATTCCAATCCCTCTGAGCATAATGTAATGGGGGAGGGTTGAATGCAGGAGATGAAAGATAGAAGGACCCTGAAACAGTGATTTAGAAGCTATCCACAAAAAGGTATTTACAGAAGTTTGGTAAGCAGGGGATACAAAAATATCTGAATAGGGCCTCTGGTTTGTGGGGGAGATTCTCCACTTGTCTGAACTGAAACTTATCTGTTGACATACAAGTGAATAATTGTTACAAAAGATACAAGCCCCAATTTCCCCAGCCCTTCACCACCTTGAGAGCCTCGACTCTTCAGTATATAACATAGGCATGCAACAGATCCATTACAAGGTTTTTACTGGGCTGACTGACGGAAACCAAGGTTTCTGCCAGTCAGCCTGGTGGAAACAGTGCAGCCGAATTGGTCATGCTCCACATGGAACTGAGGCCAATGCAGTCGCACAGGGGGGCCGCCAAGCACCCTCAGAATGCACACTGTCTGCAAAGCAGATGGTGCACATTCCGATGGTGCTGGGCCCGGGGGTACCTGCATTGCCCTTGCCATGGGCAGTGCAGAGGACACCCTGTGGCCCTACAGCACTGGATTTCTTCCAGCCTTTTCATGGCAGGGTTAATGCCAGGAAAAGGCAGGCATAAAGTGGGGTTGTAATCAGCCAGGCGGCGTTGATTACAACACCGCCCTTGCTGGTTACAGCTCCGACCGTTGTCACTCCATCTGGAACAATGTTCCTGGAGAGAACAACGGTCTTCTGGTGGGTCCACCCACCAGGGTTGTAATGCGCTACAGCATTGGTAGTCCAACGCCACAGCAAGGCTGGCGCTCCTAGGATCACGTGCCTCGTAATAAGGACAACAGTATGTAAACATTTCCTGCTAGTATGGACATTTCTCTGCACTAGCATTATCCCAAGATTATTACCAGCACTGAAACCTCCAAATTCACCTCAAAGGTGATAATGATCAGTTTCATTATCTCTAACCTAACAGTACTCACAAATAGTGAATCCCAGATCAGCAGCATCCAGCATTCTTCCAATACACCAGCTAGTTATTCCTGAGAAAAATCCTAAACAAAATTCCAGTAGATTAGACTTCAATTACTGTGCATCTCTGTTCTAGGTATTAATACTTTCTCCTGGAGTTCCAGTTCTGCCCTGAGGCAGAGCTGTTGTCATTAAAAGAAGGGTAAATTTGACCTCAGCATTGGCTTCAAGACAGTGGCTCCATTTGTGAGCAATTGTCCCTCAACAGTAGGCAACTAAGTGATTCCTTTATGTTTATGTTTTTTTGTCCTTACAGTCAAAATTAATTTTCACTATGGAGATATGCTGTCACTTCCCTGTGCAAGTCACCTTGTCAACATGAAAGGATGAACTAGTTTTATTGTTAATGACTGAGTGATAAAGGTGTGACTTAGGTGTCAATTTTGAACAATTTGGTGTTCTTTTCCATTGTGGTTTCTCGCACCGATGTAACCGTATTATCAATCCTCAATCAATAAATATTCTGTCATGCAAGACTGGGAAACGGCCAATGGGGACCATTTAATTCATCTCCATTGTCCGCTATTTTCCTGGTTTGCTGCAGGAGCTTTTACTGAAAACAAATCCTGCCTTTCCTAAGTCCCATTAATTATAAGAAGTTTGGTAAGCACTAGAAAGATCTGCAGGATGCAAGAGTGTATCAAGAGGTGCTTATTATGGCTCTGTATGTATGCATAAATATGGTATTTGTATAGCACAAACTTATCACAAAAGCTGCAGAGAGCAGTACAGTGTCAAAGTCATAGAGGGATTTAAAGGGTGGAGAGACAGGTAGGTTTTGGGAGCAGAAGTGGACCGTTATTGCATTGTGATGTAAGTGTCTCTAAAGAGGTGCGTCTTCGGCTCACTCCTAAGTTGGAGCAAGGGTGCTGCGGTTTTGTTGGATATGTGATGCTGCTCCAGATCCTAGGTGCACAGTAGAGGAGGACCGTTTCCTTGTTTTTTTTCTTTCTTTTTTGTAGTTCTTTGCTTCTATTCTGATGGTGGCCTGTCTGCAGGTATGCAGAGAGCCAGAGATAGTGAACTTGTCAGCCAGTAGACAGGGGTGTTGGCTGTGGAGTTCCACCCATATGGGGTGATATGCTTGTATTTCTTCAGGCACTGGGTGAGACATGTTATGGCCTGCAGGATTCTCCTACTGGGTCCAGTGCAGCATATGGGAGGACATGGAGCAGGCCATTGCCACCATGAAGTAGCTCTAGTAGAGAATGCATACCATGCTACAATTTTATTTCTTAGCTAAGTGCTCCCAAGTGTAAGGTTGTTGTCCAGCATGAATCCAAGTGAGGTGGCACTGGGTGACAGATGGAGTCTGATTCCCTCCAGGTCCACATCACAGAGTTACATTTGTGCTAGTAGTTGCTTGTTTTTTATTTTAACAAAAAGCAGGAATTCTGTCTTGGTGCAACTGAGCTTCAAATAGGTGCTACATATCAAGGTCTGATAAGGAGCAAGCAGTGTTTGAGGATATGATTTCAGGAGTAGTGCAGTTTTCCAATAACAGTTGTTTATCATGGGCATATTGGTGAACTCTGATGCCGTTATCGTAGAGTAGAGTGTCAAAGGGGCTCCATAAATTGTAAGATTATGATGACAGGGGCAAGATGAACCCAGGACAACTCTACAAGAAAAAGGAATCTTATAGGATCTGTAGATGCCTATTTGAACAAAAGTGTCAGTTAAAAAGTGGGAGAAGAACCAATAAAGGATATTCAAGACATTAGGATTTGGATGAGGGTGGAATGATCAATGTTGTTGAAAGATGCGGAGAGGTCCAGCAACATTAGTAAGCAGGAGTCATCTTTATCAGCAATTTGCAAACTGGCGATTCCCATGCTGTAACATGCTCTGAATCCACTATGCTAGTTGGGCACAAGTGTTGTGGCATTGACAGGTTAGTATATGGCACCCTCTAGAATGTATACCAAAAGCTATAGCTTCATTCAGATGCAGATGGATCAGCACTTGTCCTGCGTCCCAGGTTTGCACATAGGACAGACTCACAGAACCTTAGGAATGTGGATTCACTGCTTGTGGATTTTTCTAACTTCCAGACCAATGAGAAACAGACTCTCCTGTGCCGACCTCTGACCTTCTAGTGAAGCACTACGAGTATACCTGCATAGAAAGAAGCAATCTATGCAAGGCCACATTCATGCTACTTACTGTATCACAGTTAACAACGGACACCATTTTTAGGATCTTTCTTGCTTGCATAACCACGTGGAGCAATCTTCTTTCTAAAATGCTGCATAAGTTACTTTCCGAAGAGCAAATTCAAACCAGAATTGGCAGCATCCTGATGTTTACAAAGATTACTCTTTCACTACTTAGAACTGGATTTTTGTGATTGTCATTTACCTACATCCTGAAGGTTTGCTCCTCTCTCTCTCTGATGCCTTTCCGGCATCATTAAAGTAGGTACTATTTATATATTTTTTCAACTTATTCATCTATGGTTTTCCATTTTAAATGTTAACTATATTTAATTGTTCGCAATGTTTAACTGCTTTCTATGCGTAATAAGTCCATTTATGATTATGAACTTACTATTCTGTCTAGCTGAGGAAGTATTGCACCTTACCCTGGTTTGGGAAAAGACTGATTTATTTTAACGTCCCTCTTAGCTTCCATGTACTTAGAAGGGGATCATATACCTCTAGTTTTCAAGATGCAGTGATACACTAGGGCCTCCTTATCATAGTGGATGGAACTCCCGCATTGCTAATCCAATACCAGGAGATATGGATACCATGGGAATAAGTATTTCTGGAAATCACACTATTATGGGTTTTGAATAAGGAATTGCTCCTTGAATGTATGCTTCCACACCAATTCCATCACCCCCTTTCCACTGATTACCAAGCCTATTGTTTTCCAGCCCATTTTGCCATTTTTATTGTGAAATATCTGTAAAGAGAGCAGTAGGGGGATTTCAAAACCATTGTCCAATACAGCATTCCTGTGAATCTTGTAACCACAATCTAGCCCTTAAATCATCACCATCCCAATCTTCCAACATGTAAAGGGCATGAAAAATCTATTTTGTGCAGCATGTGTGTGGACATGAGGAATGAAAAACGGCAATCGGAAAAAAATGTGCAAGTGAACCAGTATGAACAGAAACGGACTTCAAACCCATTCTTATTGGTAACGTTAGGTCTTAAACCCTTGTGAATCTTAAAAGATATCTAACTGGAGGTTACTAAAACACTGAAGGATCGAGTGAGATGTGAGCCAGATGCCCGTCTCTGGCTCAGATTGAAGCCCTCTTGCACCTTTGAGCCCAAAGTGAACCAAGCTTTTATGTTGCTTCTGCCTGCGCCCACACTCTAACCTCATGCACCAAGAATTAAAGGGAAAACATGAACCTTTAATGTTAAACAGGAAGAGAGAAAGAGATACCCAACTAATGACACAATGTGAAACCACAAAATTTGTGATCAATCCCTGCTTCCCCACTTGACCAAACTGTATATTCTAAGCAAAACTTATTTCAGCATGCCTCCTTTTTAGGGGCAAGCGCAAACCGATCCATCCCTCTTCTAATCTCTCTTTAGAGGGATTTTAACCATGCCCATGTTATGTCAGTCACTTTCATTACTTCGTGGGCTTGCCTTTTAAAATCCGCTTGTTTTCATTTGTGAAAGGCATGCATACGTCATGCCTTTTCCGGTGTTTAGCCCTCCTCGAGAGCACCGGTAAACTACTGGAAACATTCAAAGCACCATGTTTTCCGTATGGTTTCTGGACTACTTTTTCTCTTTATTTCGCAGCGCGACACAGCGTGATCACGCTTGTTTTTTTTCCTTCATTTAATGTGGCAAGCAAAGTCCTGTTAGGAGTTTACAACGCTAATAGATTTAACTTGACAGAATTCGAGACCCGCTGCATTGTAAATGCTTTTTCTTCATTATCACATATATGAGCACCTTGAAATACATACGTTCAGGATGTACACTGTACAAAAATCTCTCTTGTGTTTTAATTACTAGAATTTTAATGCCGACCACATCAGACAAGTTTACATGTTTGTTTTAAATATAAACTTTTTAGTTTTTGCAGGTTGGACTGTACACAGGAGAGCTACTTATGGTTAGCTAGAGAGCTATTAGTGGCTCACGAGCTACTCGTTGGATACCCAAGTAACGCGTCTCCTCATAATAAGAATCTAGGCTGCATAAAAGGTGCACACAATTGACTCTCGTATTCCTTTACTAGTGTCATTGTCATCGGGGGTGCAAAAGTGTTTACAAGTTCTTGTTTAAATACTATTACTTTTAATAAGTATCTCTCAATGCACTGAAATAATCTGACCTAAGACAAAATTTGCCTGCATGTTAAAGAAACTCCTCTTTTTGCATTTTGAAGAAACTGTCATATATTTTCATTGTTTGTTGCATGTCAAACATTTTCATGGGTCGTCATGTGCACAGGCTCTTAGAGCCAGCCAGGTTCTTGACTCTGCTCTGGTGGCTATTTAACCTCTACTGTGATCTAGCACACGTACGCAAGCTTGGATGAGACTAAAAAGTTCATCTGACATACAAACTGATTTCTATCACCATTAGTTGGAAAATTTTAAATTTGTCACACTTATGCTAGAATGTAACATTGACCATCACCCAATGATTGCAGGTCAGTGGAAAAAGGGCAAACAGTTTTTTTGATAGTGGTTAGGAGCACCTGACTACACACAAAAACAAGGTGTATTTCAGATTCCGCAGAAGGCTTAAATTCAGTACTCCGAAAAAGAATGAACAGAGAATCTGGAAGACTGGAAAGGAGCAAGGAGGCTTCTGTACTGGTTTATGTAGACTGAAGGGAAGTCCAACTCTTTCATAATAGTACAATCTACAAGGAATACCTTACCAGCAACGAACTAAGTCTTTGCTGGCCAATTTGTTTCTTGATTAATATTTCTTGTTCTCCTGAGGATTTATGTTTTCAATTTAGTCTGAGTGAATTCTACCTTGTGTGGCATATGTAATGTATACTTACAAATGTGTGCAATTACTCAAATCGCCAGAATCAAGTCAAACAATAGTACTGATTTGTTTCCTAGAATTTAGCGTCTTGGATGCTACGCCACAAATGAATGAGATGTACTAATCATTTGTTTGTAGGTCTTTTACCAAGAGGCTGATGTAATTTTCTTGATTGTTTCCCTTAAAAACTATATTAAAATAGATACACATATTTGTACTATCAAGTTCTTTTAGCCAGCTCGTCTACCATAGTCCACAGTTTACAGCATGGGGCCATGGGCCAGCCTAATTCAACCATTGGCACTCTTCACTGTGAATAATGGCATTTTTCTTTCACACAAGTGCAAGTTTGCCTAAAAGTAGTCCACTTCAGTAAAAGGGCTGGAAGGCCAAGCTCTGCTTTAATTTCATGGTTATTTCTACTTTTAATTTTTGTGTGCAATGGGTTACTTTTTAAATCCTTTTTTTGCAAATGTGCATGCTACATTTAAACAGCAGCGCTCTACATTTTTTTTGTTACACACTTTTAATGTCCATTGCATAAGTTTGCTGAAAAAAATGCATACTTTCAAAGACCAGACCTGTTGGCATTGTCAATCCGTGTTCTGTGATTGATTTCACAACCTTTGCTTCTATATTGTGCTTTATGAGGAGTGAACCCAGTGATACCATTCTGTGCACGTGAGGGAAGCAGATATAAAGGCAAAGTTTAACTTTTCAAGAATGCCTTAGCTTTCTCGCATCTCGGAGTCAGAATGTACTAGTGATTTACCTTAAGGCGGTTAGTGATACATATAGCTACCAAGCAAGGCTATCCCTAGAATGAAGAAAATCAAACAGCTAAAATTGACTGCGCAATGTAATTTTGACCTAGGGCTGTGTCGGGTGGCCGCTTCCTATTGGGAAATGTGGCTACAGTCCCTGAGGGTTTGACTCTCTGCCTATCAATCTGCCTGGCTCCCTACCAATTCAACTTTATCTTTGCAAGCCTCTATTTTTACCTATGTTTTCAACGCTTCTTACATATTTGTAGTAAAAAATTACAAAAACATTACAAAAAAGCATTAGCAAATAAGCTGCCACCAATAGCAGAGCACTTGGCTTTTTAAAGTCCGCTGTTATCCAAGACCTTTTGATTTTATTAAAATTATGTGTGTAACAGTTATAGGGCTTTTGCAGCCAAGCTTCGTCCATTAGTCTGTTTTTGTGTCATTCACATTTTTCTTCCACCCAACTCCACCATGTATCATGAGGCAATGTGCTAGTCCTCTTCAATCATCAGCTGGCTTCACTGTGTGTTACTGTTTGCTGCCCTTTTACAAGGAGTACAACCACAAACAAAGTAGTTATTTTGGGGGCTAGGGATTACTATGCCAATGAGTGCCTTTGGCAGACCAAAAATGTTTTTGCCATCAACTAACTTTTTTTTTTTTATTGAAGAGGGCTCAGCAGCTTCCCTAATACCCCAACAAAAACATTTAACTAAAAACCAGGACAAAATAAAAATTGCTGACGCCAAAAGGCTCGTGGCCAGTTCCAGACCTCTTGACTTTGCCTGTGTTTTAAACTAACATTTTTTATATTGATAACCAGTACTTGCACTTTCACTAGTGTCACATGTTACTACCCCTGACTTAATACACTTAATCCTTGATTGGTGTACAGATGTTCTGCTTGATATTTTATCTTCTACAGTTGGATGAGGCCCATTTTGTCTTCGTGTAAATGGAGGATAACCATTACGGAGTTAAAGGAAGAAACCAGAATCTCCTGGGGTATTTCCCCCCCCCAGTGATTTGCTTGTTTACAAACTGAATTACATGTATGTTCCTGTTTAATGATGAGCTAAAGAGACCAGAATTATTTGAACATTTCAGATAGTACTGGGTGGTTTTCTTCAAGTGTTATTGATGTTGTCACAAGAGGTCCCCAGATGAAGAGGGTGTTGTCGTAGGCTAAACAAATAATTAAATAAAAGGTGCTATGTAAATCAATAAACATTACACTGAAAGTCTACACTTTACAGAAAATCACAATAAGTCACATAATAACCTTTAACGCAGAGTTGCACAAGTGGGACTTGCCACATCTTAAGCTACAATTAAATTGTGGCTCTAACAAATGTCACAATGGCCAGCAGCATACTCAAATTGTACTGAGGTGTACACGGAAAGAGTTTTGCTGAACTTGCCTTGGTAGGGTTTAAGAAATCTGGAAATAGGATTGTTTCTAGAAATATGGGGCGTGGACACTGGTGGGGAGGAGGGGGCACTGATGCCAGGGTCTCTTCTATAGCCTAGTGGCTGCATCCCCCTTGATAAGGCATACTTTCCCTACCATACTTATACCATACATACCATACTACATACTCCCACTTATCACCGTGTTAGTGGAGTGTTGTGAACACATTTTGTAGAGATAACTAGAAATAAAAAATGTTTTAGTACTACAAACCGGAGTCATTGTGATATTTAGCATCTGCTCAACTACCCTGGGTTTATCTGTCCATCCATTATGTACCCTATCCCTGCTAACATAGTCCGTTCTTAGAAGGAGGGAAATGAAGAAAATCAGAGTTTCAACTGTGCAACACAACGAAAAACAACATCGCAACATTGACACCAAGTATCAGTGAAATAAACCTAGACATTTGCAATCCCACAAGAATCCAGAAGTGGGTCCATTACTCGCCCATTATACTTCGGGGAGAAAGTCTAATCCCCGGGGTGGCTGAAAATCATGAGCTAGAGAAAGGGGAGCCAGTCTAGACAAACATAATATAACACAAAAGCAGTACGAAAAACACCATGGATTGTCAAAATGTGATCGTGTTGCTTACAGCCCTTTCCCTGGCCAGGAGCTAGAAACTAAGCTACTGACCAAATGGACACTTATTACGTGACAAGTGTCATTTCTTCCAAGTCCAACACAGATAGTGCAACCATCTATGTTTCTGTTTAGAAATTTTGAATGCTTCTGGGCTCAAAACTACTTTATTTGCCTACTTTAATTGTTATTTAACAATGACATGTTTTACTGTACTTCTGCACACAAATAAGTCAATAAAATTAGAAACTGTCAAAGTCTCACGCTTTATCTTTATATACACACGTTTTCCTTTTATCTTTGTTCTCCTGTCCTGCTGACTAACAATGTACAAATGGTTTCTGTATGTGATTAATGAAGAAGAGAAAATTACATATTACATACTTCATTATTGTTTTGCATATAAAGAAAAAGCTTATGCAGATGACATATCGATAAAATGGCTCCTTTCAAGTCAATAAAACGTGTTATAACAGACTTGGATGCCTTTTATGATAGCACAGAGAAGATTACTACCAGGAAGCCTTGGTTAATATACTACAAGCGTGGCCGAGGTGGCTTAATGCTCTATGGTTTTTAATGGCTGCCTGTGAGAAGCCTCTGCACGCAGAGAAGGACTACTGGTTTTGTGCAGCGCAGGTGCCTCACCTGTGCATGGATTCGTCTCTGCCATGTTGCTCGCGGACTGGCAAGGCTGTCGAAAGATTTGCAGTGCCAACAACCTGACGCAAAGAATCCAACAACTCTTCTGATAAATTAACCTGTAGAAGGAAGAGAGAATGTATTATTTCATAAATGAAAGATAACGGTCTGATGATATTGATTACTACCTCTAAAGGAAGGGGTGATTCAAGCTGACTAAGATGTGAGAGAAGGCCAAACTGCTGCAAGTACTATTTCATATGTTTGTCTATCCTCTGTACATGGAAAGTGGGTACTGTAGCATCCTTCTCAGCCTCAGTAGATGTAAATGATTATGCCACAAATCGATCTTGGAATTACACGTCTTTATTCCTCAGCGCGTAACCCCTAACTCAACATTCAAAATCATGAATTCTATTAACCACACCTGAAAACTTATGTCAGAGTTCTACAGAGTTAGTCAGGAACCAAAAGGGTCTCATCATCGCTAATTCTCAAGACACTACATCACGTTCCTTGCTGAATAAAAAGTACAAACATTACATATATACATCACAACTTTTCAATAAGTTATTGTGGAGCTCGAATCAATCACCAGAATGTGTCCTATGAGGCTGTGAAGAGATGGGAGAGGTGGCCATGACTGTCACTGGTGATACAGAAACAGGTGAGTCAGTGGGCTCTCAGAAGTCTCAATCGAAACAGGCTCACTTCTGACATATGGAATTGGCGAAATATGAGCCATTTGCTTGAAATGCAAAGACTCTTGCGTAATGGATTGTCCAGGATGGTGACCATTCACCATGTGTCCTATACTAGCCACAACTATAAAGGGTTCAGCATCAAGTGGAGCATCAGAAATGAGTTTTCTCCTCTGTCTTACTAGCACTTGATTTCCTTCTTTAAATACAATGTTCCTAACACTTACTTTGTGTACATTTCCATCTTGTGCCACAAATCTGTGTGACTATGTTTACCATAATTTGTTGATCTTTCATTGGTCCACCGAGACAACTTGGTCGTCATGGCTCTCCCGAACATCTGTTGATAAACAAGGAGTCGATCAATAGGCACGAAGACCAGAATGAAAAGCGGATTTGAGATCAAGCTTCTCTAGTGCAGCACGCTAAACGGTATTCTTGAGTGTATTCATAAATCACATGACAATGCCATTTGCTTGTGGCCAAAGATGTGTGCTTTTCTGATGCTTAACGTTGAGATGATTAACAAAGTCTCTGAATTCTCAACTGTTGAAAGGGAGGGGGGGCTATTGTCAAACTTCAGAATTGAAGGAACAGAGGATGTTGCAAAAATGCCATCTAACCTCTAGATAACTTTTTCCTGAGTGATCAGTAAGAGGTCTTCTACCAAAGGAAAACAACAGTACTCATCATTGATCACCATCAGGTGATGTCCATTGACAAGGGGTCCAAAGAAGTCAACAGCAATTCTCTCCAACAAATGTTCCAGAAAAATAGACATGTTCAACAGATGCTGGGTTGTTTTGGGAGATGAGCAGTTGCACAAATGATAGGCCTTTAATTCCCATTCAACTTTTGTCAAGATGAAGAATCCATACACGGTCTTAGACAGCTTGTTTAGTGATGACAATTTCACAATGTCCTTCATGCGCCACTTCAATTACTCTTTGCAGCAGACTCTCCGCTATGACAATTCTCAAATCTCATCGCCAAATACATTCCTGAGTAACAGACAGTTTAACTTTCACATTTTTGAATTTCTGTGTTAGATCCGACATCTTTGGCGTGGTTGCCCCTGTCTTTTTGCCTCTGCTTCCTATGTTTTTGACTGTGTGCTGGACTCTGTTTTTGCTGGTTTTGGTACTCTGGCCACTTTACCACTACTGACCAGTGCTAAAGTGCTAGTGCTGTCTGTGTAAACTGTAACTCTAATTGGCTTTTCCATTATTGGCATATTTGATTTACAAGTAAATCCCTAGTAAAGTGCACTAGACGTGCCCAGGGCCTGTAAATCAAATGCTACTAGTGAGCCTGCAGCACTGATTGTGCCGCATACCTGAGTAGCCCTGTAAGCATGGCCCAGACCTGCCACTGCAGTGTCTGTGTGTGCAGTTTTAAATTGCCAATTCAACCTGGCAAGTGTACTTACTTACATGCCCAAACCTTCCCTTTTTTACACATTTAAGGCACTACTAAGGTAGGCCCTAGGTAGCCCCATGGCCTGGGTGCAGTGTATGTTAAAGGTAGGACATGTACTGATTCGTTTTACAGGTCCAGATTGTCAGTACTTCACTAATTCTGTTTTCACTAATGCAAGGCCTATCTTGCTCATAGGTCAACATGGGGACTGCTTTAAATATATTTTAAGTGCAGTTTCCCATTGGGAGCGGATAGAGATTTGGAGTTTGGGCTCTCTGAACTCACAATTTAAAAATACATCTTTTGGTAAAATTGTTTTTTAGATTGTCAGTTTGAAAATGACATATTTAGAAAGTGGGCATTTTCTTGCTTAACCATTCTGTGCCTCTGCCTGCTTGTGGAATGCACATTTGGGTCAGACTGACAGTTGGGCTGTTTGTGAATTCCCTATAGACAGTGACACAAAGGTAGCTGGGGTGTAGCCTGCATATCCTGAGAAGTCTCCTGGGCTAGAGTGGGGAGGGAGGAGCTGACACTTACACCTGAAAGGGCTGGGCCTATCCTTACATAATACAGTCTCCAACCCCCAGGTGTGTGTCTGGGGCTGGACCTGGGCAAAGCAATATCTTGTGAACAAGACATCGCTGACTTTTCCGATGCACGCTCGCCTGTGCTGCTTTATTTTTTATGAAAACCAGGTACTTTCTGTAAAAACAACGCATCCATTGATTTCTATGGATTAGGACTCTTAATTTAAAAATTGAAATCAGCCTGATTGCTTGTGCCAAGCCACTAAGCGAGGGAGCAGGGGTGTTCTTAGGAGTGTAACTCCCTTACCCTGACTAGAGTGAGGCTTCCTGCTTGGACAGAGTGCAAACTGACTGCCAACCAGGGACCCCATTTCTAACATTCTGATATTCACTGTCATTTGTAAAAAAATCAAGTGTGCCGTTTCCAGGACTGATGTGTAATAACTATTTGTGCTCGCGGCAGTAATGATTTGTTCCAATGAAACAGCAGCAGGTGTACTGGACCGTCCTATTAAGTTAATGTAAACATAATCAGTTTTGCAAGTGGTACTAGGGCGCTATACTGGCACTCATGAAAAAGGGTCAGAAGGGTTTTGATCTTTCCCTGGTCGGTGCACAATAGTTTAGTCGTATTCCTGTAACCGCAAACCCCAAAGTTCAATATGAGGAGGCATCTTGCTTTAGGATTGCAGAGATGGTAAGCAATGCTTGATGATCTGTGACAAGAGTGAAATGCTTCCTGAATAAAAAAAACTGGAAATGTTCATAGACCCACAGCACTGATAAACTTTCTTTTCAGGTTCTGAATAGGCACGTTCAGTTTGTGACAAACTTCTGCTAGCATAGGCCACAATATGCTTTTGAGCATTTGGGTGTCCACTGTGTTGGGCAAGAATTGCATCTAACCCAACTGCGCTTGTGTCAACAAAAACCTCTGTATGAAGCTTCGGATCAAAGTAGGCAGTTTTAATGGAATTCTTAATTGCATGTTTGATTTTCTTGAAGCTTTGGTCACACCCATTTAAGCAGTGAAATGAAACATTTCTTTTTTGTTCAGTCTCTTAAGGGAGCACACTTGGTGGGAAAGTCAGGTATGCACCTAGAGCAGTATCCGGATATCCCAAGGAAAGAATGTAACATCTTCAGAGGGACAGGTGGCTTACAACACCTGTACTTTAGTCGGATCTGGAGTCATTCCCCCATCAGAGAAAATATGGCCAAAGAGTTTAAGTTTTGTTTTGTGGCACTCACACTTCTCTGCATTCAAGTTTAGACCTGGAACAAGTAATCGACAGACTTGTATAGGACCTTTATTATGTTCTTTTTGAGTGATCCCCAAATACCAATATGTCATCGCTGTAATTGAAAGCATTCATGACAGGCTATATTGTATGTCGAATTACATCTTGAAGAAGATCTGCAGCAGATGACACACCAAAACTTCATCTTTTACAGTATAACAAACTAATCTGAGTAGAAAAGGTAGTAATGTACCTGCAATTTTCTTCAAGTTCCAATTGATGATAACCTTAGCTCAGATTGAGGCAAGAGAAAACTTTGGCACCATTTAGCTGTGTGATCATGCCGGCAATGTGTAGACCTGGATGTTGTTCTCATTTCAACGCAGATGCATACAGCTCCTTCACTGTCCTTTTTGGACACTATCACTATGGGTAAAACCCATAGTGTCAGACCAGTTGATTGCTCAATGGTATCATGCTTTAGTAAGGCCTCAAGTTCTTTTTCAATAGCTTCCTATAAATGAAATGCAATTCAATACGGTCTTTGAGCAACAGGACATACGTCTTTATTAGTATGCAGTTGCACTTTCATGGTCTTAAGTTTTCCTAATCCACGAAACAACAATGGAAACTGACTCACAATTTCTTGATGAACATTAATGTTATAATTTATAGATACCAGTCCCATTTCAGCAGCAGTACTGAAGCCGAGTAAACCGGCACTCGCTGCTGGAACATTCAGGCGCCCAATTTGTTTTCTCGGTGTGACAAACTATTTTTTCTTCGCCTTGCAAATTGAGAAAAAAAGGTTCTTTCCCACAGCCCTTGCATACGTGTCCGATGGCGGGACATTTACCTTAATGTGGAAACAAAAGTCTGCGTCTGAAGCACTTTCTTTTTCTTTGGAGACATCACATTATGTCCTTCGGAATTGTGTTTCTGTTTGCTTTTCATGTTTATGACTGACTCACTTTGGGCACCTCAGATCACCATGTCAGCAGCTTGTTGATCTGCACGTTTCTCAGCTCTGTCAGCCATCAGTACTCGTTCCAGCCTAAGTGTTTCAATCAGCATTTGTTGTCTGGATGAATCTCACAAACAACCATCTATAACTATGAAACATATGGCTTCTTCATCATTGAATTCATTGTACTTACAAAGTTTGATGAGTGTATCAAACCTTTCCAGAAATTTGATAATTTCATCATCTGTCTTTCCTGGTTGAAAATAAATCTTTCATTAACAACGTTCGGCACTGGATAGAAATTGATATTTAGAGCTTCTTTGATTTCAGGTTATGAAACTTTATAAGTATGTGGTGTTTTCTTTATTACTTCCTTTACTCTTTCATCTGCAAGATCTTAAGATATTTGACAATCCTCTTGTCCTCTGCTTCTTCCAGTGCATCGATGAAATCATCAAACGTTTCTATCCAGGCAGGGCATCTGGCGCCAATATTCTGCTTCTTGATGGTATTGAATGAAAGTGGTGATTTCAAGATAGTGGCTGTGTATTTCATGCCTCCTTCTACAGTCAGTGAAAGTATGTGCTGTTCAGACATTGCAGTAAAGTGCCACTGTCCACTTTGCACAAATTATCTCATTTTGAAATGCATATTTCCCTACATTGGGTGCGCTATGGTAGGGTACAAGAGTCAACAATTACTGTGCAACTCAGTTAAAAAGTGATATCACTAAGGTATCCAACATTGTCTTTAGTTAGGAAACATTGTTTAAAAACAGCTGTAGGGCCATGTGTTAAGTTCTGCAGTCCAAATTGTTTAGAATGTAAAATACTTTAGTTAGTTAGGCCTCTAGAATTATACTTAGATTTGTTTATAAAGTTTCTAAAAAGGTCCCAACTACTATAAAAACCATGACTGAGACAGCAGGTACATACCAGGAGCTCAACCTATGCCCCTATCGAAACTTTATGTTGGCCCAACTCAAGGCCCTCTGCCAAGCATGAAAACTTGCCATGGGACCTAAGCCCACAAAAGCTAATCTGCAGCAGGTGCTGCAGAAAATGATAGAGCTATGGCAAGTAAAGAAGCCCTTCAGGAGAGTGAGGAGGAAGGGGAGGTGGATGAAGATGAGGAATCTGTCCACAACTCCACTGACTGTAATGCCACTGGAGGCACTTCAGATAGTACCCCAGGAGATAGAGACAGTGAAGATACTAAACTCCAGAAGCTAGCTAAGGGGATAAGTCAGAGTCTTGGCTCAGCTATAGAGAAAGAAAGTGCTAAGATGAGTCTAGGACCCTCTCTGGTAGCAGCAAAATTTTGAATAGGGAGAAAGAAGAATCTTTTGATCCTAAGAGCCCCAAAGGGATTGTCCCAAAATATTCAGATATCACCAAACGGTTCACTGCCTTTGAGAGGGCTTGTACAAAGAAGAAACACAGCCAGAAGTATTGGGGCTCGCTACTCTGGGAGCTGTTTTCAGTAAAGTGTGGGTGTAGACTCCCAACACTGACTGAAGCAGATGCTGAGTCCTATGACCACATGAAGGATACCCTGATTGACGACTTTGGGCTCACAAATGAGAAGTACAGGACCAGGTTCAGGGAAACTAGAAAAACCTCTATTCAATCCTGGGTAGATTTTATTAGCTTCTAGTCAAAACACTGGGTGGCTGGTTACAAGGGAACCAGGTGCAAGACTATGCTGGGCATTATAATCTTATTATGAAAGAGCATCTGTTGAGTAACTGCGTTTCTGAAAAATAGCATCTGTACCTGGTAGACCTAAGTCCGATTTCTCACCAAGAATTGGGAAAGAAGGCAGACCACTGGGTAAAGACTAGAATATCCAAGACAACTCATGGTAGGGGTGACCATAAGGAACGGGTTGTTAAGCCCCCAGGGAAAAATGGTGACCAATCTGAAGATAAAAACAAAGTGTTCAAAAGGCCCCCAAAAACCTGATCAGGAGGGTGGGCCCGAGACAAACCACCAACCAAGGGTGGGTACAACGGTTAGAACCTTGACCCTAAGAAGGCTTGGTGCTTCAACTGCATGGCCAATGGGCACTGAAGTGGAGACCATACCTGTCCCAAAAATAATCCATCTAGTGCACCTGCAGGTCCTGCTGCAGTGGTAATTCTCCAGTTGGGATCTCAGGTAGGCCCTGACCACGTCAGAGAGCTCACAGGAAAAACTTTAGTCTCAGAAGGCAGGGTGGATGTAGCTGCCCTGGCTGCCTGGCCCAGGAATCCTGAAAAGAACAGACAAAAGCCTCATTTTAATGGGACCCGAGTTAAAGCACCGAGGGATACAAGTGCAAGTGTCACTGTGGTGACTGAAAAACTAATACCCCAGAACAGTACCTGACTGGTGAAACCTTCACGGTCACCAAGGCGGACAACCAAGCTAGGGTCCCATGGCAATGGTGTCCTTAGAGTGGGGAGGGGTTACTGGCCAAAAGAAGGTGGTGGTATCCTCTACAATTCCTGTAGCCTGTCTGCTGCAAAATTATCTGGAGCAATCAGCATAGCCTGAGGTCAAATGAAAGACCCAGGCAGCTATGCTGGGTATACCTGAAATGTTGTGTGTATGAAAACCAGAGCACAATGCAAAGCCCAGGGTGAAAAAGAGGTGCTGGAGCCTGGAATAATGGCCCTGACCTCCAGGAAGTCTGGCTTCTGAGCTTCCCCACGCTCAGTTCCCCTCTGCTCAAGGAGAAGACCTGTGGTCCTACCTGGCCTTTATTGGCCACTTAAACACCTCATCCAGCTGCAGCTAACCTAGTGGTAGCTGAAGACCGTCGCTTATATACTGAGCTGATGGCAATATATAGACGATTAGTACAGTTTGTAATTCAAACATTAAACACAAACCCAGCACTTGCTGCACCAGTGCAACCACATGCAGTAACGCCAGGTATTAATCCTGCGACTGTACATTCTATTATGGGTAAAGTACCCGCCAAAAGAGAAGAAATTCCGTTTTGGTAAGCTCAAAAAATAAATGCGCTGGAAGCAGTATTTCCCCATACGGGACCGCAGGATAAACACAGAATATTAACAATGTGCTTGCCGTTTGGGATGGGTTCCACAATAGATAACTGTAATACATGGGGCACAGTATTTGCCACGCTTTATACTACCGCGCACGGTACACAGACACTTGCCAATTTACTGGAAGTGTTGAAACAAATTCAAGATGAATACGGGGCTGGACTTGGGGATGAAATTAATGGGCAATTTGCCACTGTATCTTAGATTATATTAAGTAATCTTAAAGGGGAAGCAGTCTCACTAGCGCATGCGGCTCTGGGACGTTCCTCCACAGGATCAAGAACGCGAGCTGCCTAAGATTATCGCAGAGACCTACTCTAGTATTGGTCGAGATAGTCTGGGGGCCAGACCAACAGAACAACAATTCCAAGATAAATCTAATAAAGATTTGACAAAGCAAGCTCCTGAGGGTATTAAGAAACGCTGGGACAAAAAACAACAGACCCCTGAAAAAAGAAAGGGGAGAATCTCTGCATACGGAGAACCCACAGAATAGATATAATCTCAGAAATAGAGATAATATAAAAACGCCTGACATATCAATACACTGATACACGCCAATGTGGTTCCTTTCAGGACTCATTGGAAAAATGCAGTGAGAGAGGTGGGCGATCAGAGCAAAGAACTGAGTACGTGAAACAGAGACAGGAATCAGAACTCTCAACAGAGGTTTCTGTTAAAAAGGAAGAGAAATCTCCTCAACAAAACCCCCAATTTAAAACGAAAAAGGTGGCAGCAGTTGTGGTTCGACATGTCACTCAAGTAGAGGGTTCTCTTGAAGAATAGGGAGTGGGCACTCAAGCTACTAGACAGTGCGGCAGAGGTCACAATAGTTCGCCGGAGATTTCTAGAGCATCTGGAGGTGAAAGCAACTGATGACTTTCTACAAGTAGAAACTGCGGACATACGTGTCTCCACGCCTGACAGGGTGTACAAAGTAACATTACAGTTAGAAGGAGACATTGAACGCACTATAGACTCAATCTTTTGGGATTGCGTGGTAAACATATATGATATTTTGTTGGCCGAACAAGACTGGCCACCTGAATTTGTCTGTACCTGCCCATATGGAGAAGATATTATTAAACCTTCTTTCTCGTCACTCGTTCCCGAGTAGCTTGCAGAATCCTATGCCATCGATTGGGCATTGGCGCAGGCACCCATGTTATATTGCAACCATGTAGGATGGGACAAAGTGTCCCCCAACCATGTAATTCCTATTAAAAATCAACCCCAACCTCAACCCCAGTATCCTATTAAACATGAAGCTAAAGCACCCGTGAGGGAAATCCTCACACAACTGGAGTACCAGGGCGTAATCAAACCTTGCGTCTCACCAATGAATAATACTCTATTCCCAGTAGCTAAACTGGACCATTCATACAGAATAGTCTTAGACTACAGACACTTAAACAGTCATACATGCACATATGTTGTACAAAACTCACATAGCACAGCACTTATGAATAACATAGTGCACAAAAAATATTAAACACTAGACATTTCCAATGGTTTCTTCTGCCAAAAAATAACGCCAGAGAGTAGAGACCTAACAGGTTTCAGCGAACTTGGCTCCCAGAAAAAAATCTGACCAGGATTGTTCCCAGCTCATGTGACTTCAATATTGCACAACATTGACCCTGAAGCATTGTCCTATGTAGATGATTTTTGTCTCAAGGATGATGAATTACTGCAACATTTAAGACAGGTAGCCCGCATTGTCGTGGGATTTGCCGAGTTCGGCTACAAATTTGAGCTATCGAATGAAGAAAAGAGCTGAGCGCCACAATTCTTGGAAAAATGCGCACAATTACAACCTCCACATACTATTAAAAAACTCTAATCCCTATTGGGTTTCCTAAATTTTGGCAGAACTTACATTCCTGATTATGCATCATGCATAAAACCATTATATGATTTGATACTTCCTGACTTTTCAATTACATTTTAGACAGCCAAACACACACATATACTCAACGCCATGCAAACAGACAGGCTTGCAGCACAACACTTACACACAAGGGACAACAAAACACATTTGGTCATCAGAGTAATTGCTGGTGCCATTGGTTTCACCTATGTAACCTTTAATGAGGGTGAGACAGTCCTGACAGCATACATCACTGCTGTACAGATGGCTGTCATTAAAGAAAGACCTCTGGCCCAAGGCAAACACATTATTGTCGCCTCTCCAATTCCAGCCCTTGAGGCGGTCACCAAAGCCAGCATTCCAAACGCTAAAGCACTACATCCATGTTGGATACAATGGGCAACGTCTTTGACAGCCACTGATGTAGACTACATTATTTACCCAAAATTACAAACTCAAGAATTTTTGCAATATGAACTAGAATACCCAGTTCCAGCAAACACACTACCTATTGATCAATATCAAAGAGTCATGTACACCAACGGCTCAGCGCAACCTGCAATTGGCACAAAGCATCAATACTCTGCTTCTTGAGCAGTCTTAAGAGGCTATATGGAGGATAATACATTTTGTCCCCAACATACGTTCATGCAAACCCTAGGGGATTGCACAGCACAACTAGCAGAGCTGAAGGCTCTGGAGATGGCACTAGAACACACGGATCCTGCACAGCTGACACTGATTGTCTGTGATTTGAACTACTGTGCCCAGTCCTTCAATAAATACCTGCATTACTGGCGCCAGAATGGGTTCAGAGATTCTAAAGGCAACACCATCAAACAGACTTCTGTGGGGGAAAGTAGCGGATCTGAAGGAAACGCTACCAAATGTCTATGTTGTACATACACTTTGACACCAGCGCGTAGGAATACACGTTGCTGGCTGATGAAGCCTCAAAGTCAGCAGCAGCTACGGCTACTGTTGCTGCAATAACCCGCTTAGGTGTGAAACCGGACGAGGATATATGGGCTGCCATGAAAGCTACAGCTGAAGGCACGCCCTACCCAAAAACATTTCCTGCTAAATATTCCTACCACGCCCGCCGCAGACACCCTTCCTTATTTCAAACAAACCATTACAATGTGGGTACTTGGAGCACTGTGGTCCCCTAACACTGGGCAGTGCATATGTTTTGCTATAATTATTATAGGCACCATTTCATCCACAGAGCAAGTACCCCAAAGACTGTTTTTAATTACACACAATGGGAAAATTGTCCAACTCCACCACAAGGGAGTTCTAAAACATACTCTGAAAAGTTAGCATTTTTAACATTGTGCCCAGAAAAATATGCAGAGTCATATTATTTTAAATTGCCATCAATAGAAAATGTACGCATATTATTGACAAATACGAAATGTATTTATTTGGCTTCCTTTGTTTCCCGGTTGACTATATAAAGCTATGAATATTGGCTTAAAATAATTGACTTAAAAAGTGTGTGGCGAACTAAACATTGGCAAATACGGGTGATGAAAGCTTTATTTAGAGGTTGCCTGATACCTGTTCAAATTATATTTTTAAATGAAACTGTACAACAAACAAGTTGCTTAGGCTTAGCAAAGATTAAGGAATTGAATGCGCCCAGTATTCCTGCCCCTCAAAATTTCATAAATGACAAAAGTATATCAATGCAACTGAAGATCAGCTTGATGAATGGGCCCAGAATGGCACGTTTAATGCTTCACTGTCACGTCCTGGCGGGTGACTATTATGGCCAATAGATACCAATGGGTGTCATAAACGTTTTATAAACCCCACAGTGGTTTTAGAACTAGTAAGCCGGACCCTCGCTATATATCATCCGAACATGCGGGTATAGTAACAACATATAGTGTAGAGAAACTATGCCAGCAATGGTTGAAGAGTTCCTCACTAGATGTGGTTAGAGAACACCTCAGTCTCCTGTTTAATAACACCGACTTACAGGACTTCCTGTTAGGCCCCAGA
Source organism: Pleurodeles waltl (assembly GCF_031143425.1). Classification (NCBI taxonomy): domain Eukaryota; kingdom Metazoa; phylum Chordata; class Amphibia; order Caudata; family Salamandridae; genus Pleurodeles; species Pleurodeles waltl. Next base: position 559,802,322 of record NC_090451.1, read on the forward strand.
AAACAACACACAAAGCGCTTCTTATATGAAGAATATAATGAAATTCAGAAGCTTTCTCAACAAGAAGCTGCTGCCCGGTTGAGGCAAATAGACCAGGAAAATTTACAGAAGGCATTAGCTGTTGTAGATAATGGGATTAATATACCCTGTCCGACTGAATATACACCCTAAATAAAATTGTCTCTTCTGCTATAGACATTATACAAACTGATTTGTCTTCCTTACACCATGGACAGAGTCAACTAAGCTCCATTATGCAGTTGGGTTGGACACTTCAAACACTGAAGGCAGGTCGCGTTCCCTGGAAACACATTAGCACAAGGGACATAATTCCTACATTTAATTTAGCACGACAACAACAACTAATGGCTAAGAAAGAAGCAACTTATGTCATGCTAAACATCGAAAAGTTGCCTTTTACTGTGGCTGAAATACCATCTGCTGAATGGTTAATACACAGGGTCATTAATCTGCCTATTTCCACACTACAATTCATGTCCTGTATAAAACACATTCCGGTAGGCAGATATGAAAGGCTGGGAGATAGTTACATCCATGAGGTGTGGGAGCTGCCCTTCTCGTACAAATGTGTCAGTCGCATGTAAGAGGTCTTTCTTAGCAGTAGTGAATGCAAGACTTCCGTCAGCCATTCAATGGTTTGTAAACAGCGGTCCTTGCATGGGGCATGTAACGCGTCTGAAGCGAACTAGGCTTGTTATCTGAAGGGAGACCCAGTCCCCTTGATTAGACCTGCGTTCCAGGTCCTTTCAAATGGCAGCTATGTTCTCCTCAATGGTGAAGACTGTTGTGAGCCGGAATAGTTTATGTTGTTTCGGTCTCTAAGATTGTTACATGCTGCAGGAACATACTTTTTCCTCCCACTAGATTAAAAGAGGTAGCTGACATCTGGCCCCATGTGAATGTGAATTTTGACAAGTTGAGCAGACTCAAAGTTATTGTTTCAAAAACATGTGGCCCTTACATCTGCATGCGAGAGCTATGCACTTCAGGTGGCAAGGTCGTCAGCAGAGATACAGTTGCTTTTAAGTACTAACTTTCTGAGACACTTTGGTGAACTCGTGGGACAAATATTTAATGCATCCAGTACTACTGGAATCGCAAATTTCTTGAAGGCTGTTGGTTCTGGTTTCGTTCACACCTTTTCCTCCATATTCGGTTTAATACCATCAGCCATCCACTCAATATTCTCCATTATTTTCTGGGGATTTCCAATAACTTTGGCTAGAATAGGTGGCATTTCACTACTGCTACTTTTTCTGCGAAATGGCTGTCCCGCCGCAACAAGGAGAAATGAAAGCGCTCCCACCAGTGCAGCTGTGTCGTGAACACATGATGCAGTATTTTGGAGCAACACTAATGGAGGAATCGGAGTGTGACTGCTCCCTGTCATTCAGAGCGGTTTTGCATTGTGTGCAGCCCATGTTTCGGTGCCTCTGGTGCTCGTTCGAATATGCACTGGAAGTTTGTCTTTCCACGCAGCGCTTGCTTTCATTGGAAGCTGATCTGTTAATGTTCTTGCTGAGGGTTCATTACCAGACATGCGCTGTTGAGGGTGCATTTGCTACGAGAAGCTGCTTATGAGGTGCCCTTCCCGGAGGATGTGGCTCTGAACTCATTACAGGGCACACCACGGAACGCTGCTGCCTTGGCTGAGGCTCAGGCTATGGAACACAACTGCTCCTTGGTCCTTCTCGACGATGCCTTTCCAACTTTAACACCTGCCAAAGTGGAAGATTTCCTGTCCTCCTTTGTCCCAGATTCTATTGGCAACTTTCAAAATGACGGACTCTTGAAATTCAGCCCTTTTTACGCCACCACATGTTAACATTTTAAATTGTCCTTTTATATATGCTCAGGTGTCCTTTTAATTTGCTATTATTGACACTTTTTACACATGTATCTTAGGTTGAGTTTTAGTAACTTTTATATATATTTAAGCTTTAAACCACCTTCAACCGACAATGGGAGGGTGTTGTGTAGCCATTTTGGTTATAGCTCCATGCACGTTATTTTAGCATACTAGGCCTGCCGCTGTGCACTTTAATCTAGATATATTTTATTCAGCTTCAATTATGATTTTAACAATAGCCACTTTTAAGGTCTTGTTTTATTCCTCTCTGTTTTTGCTGAGGCCAGCACTACATTCTCAAACAAGACATTCTTGTTCACTCAGGGATGTGGAATTCCTATCGCCCGACGCCCGGGACATCTTGTTTGGGGTCAAGGGCAACAAGATTTTATGTTTACTTTGTCCTTGGGACAAGTAGACCCCACCCTCTGCAGCACAAACCCTTTGGCTGCCTGTTTACAGAGAGTGGAACTCTCTGCAGTTGAGGTAATGTGTTTCCAAGAGATAATGCTGTCCGAACTTGTATTTATGGTTCATTATTTGAAAACCTTCCTTATTAGGGCGAGTGCTGTAAAAAAATGTTTTAATGTCACACTTCACTACTGACGTTGGTTCCAGTACAAAAAAAAAAAAAAACGTGTATACACATGTTTGAAAAGTTTAGGCTATGAGGCTAAGTATAATGCTCCCAGAATGCTCTCTGATTATATGCAAATGAAGTGTCATTTAGTAAAATGTTTTGATGCATGCTAGTATTTCCCAAAAATATTTCTAATGGAAAATCAGTGTAACCATTTTCAACACAATTATGGGAAGCATGAAAATAAACAAACACTGACAAAGCCAACTGATCTGACATATTTTTATAAGTCTTTTAGTTTCATCAATGCGTGTCTTGTTTTGACATGGCTTTTGTAACCCTTTATTGTTGTGGGAGCTACCAGGTCCTCAACATTGTAACAAACACTGGCAAAAAAAAACCAAAACGTTTTTGAACTCTAAAAGCACATGTTGCCACCAGTGGCATAACAAAGGCCCCGCAGCCGCCCTCCAGGGGGCCCCTTCAGCACAGCACCTGCCCTGAGTGAGTCTGGAGAGGGGGCTCCTCCATGTTCTTTGCAAAGGGGCACCCTCCAGTTTCATTACGTCACTGATTGCCACTGTAGTTCCTGACACTGAACAAAACTACTTTGTGTGCCAATATGCTCCTTGTGGAAGAGAAGAATGCGATCACTCACAGTAAAGCCAGCCGAAAGAGAGAGAAATAGAAGTTTAATAAAAACAAAATGTCTTTGTTAACACCAGACCTAATTAGGGACCAAGACCCACATGTAGGTAGCTTTTTGCATGTCGCAAACAGCGACTTTCGCTGTTTGCGACGTGCAAAAAGCACATTGCGATGCACAAACCCAGTTTTGCGATTCGGTAACCTGGTTACCGAATCGCAAAACGGGTTTGTGACTCGCAATTAGGAAGGGGTGTTCCCTTCCTAATTGCGACTCGCAGTGCAATGTAGGATTGTTTTGCGAATGCGGGCGCAAACCAATCTCAGTTTGCACCCATTTCAAATGGGTGCTAACACTTTCACAAAAGGGAAGGGGTCCCTCTGGGACCCCTTCCCCATTGTGAATGTCACTGTAAACATTTTTTCAGAGCAGGCAGTGGTCCTGCGGACCACTGCCTGCTCTGAAAAAATGAAACGAAAACGTTTCATTTTTCGTTTTTGTAATGCATCTCGTTTTCCTTTAAGGAAAACGGGCTGCATTACAAAAAAAAAAAAAAAAAAAAACTGCTTTATTGAAAAGCAGTCACAGACATGGTGGTCTGCTGTCTCCAGCAGGCCACCATCCCTGTGAGGCCGCCATTCGCAAGGGGGTCGCAAATTGCAACCCACCTCATGATTATTCATGAGGTGAACATTTGCGAAGCCCTTGCGAATCACAGATGGTGTCAGGGACACCATCCTACATTCGGATTTGCGACTCGCAATTTGCGGGTCACAAATCTGAACCTACCTACATGTGGCCCCAAATTCTTAAAGAAAGTCACAAAAGTGCACCCATGGTATATGTCGTACCCCTATAAAATATTTGTGAACTGTATTTTAGCATGGGTAAATACGCATGTGTAGATTTGCTCATGTGAAAATCTATTGAGCATTTGCAAGTTCATTTTCCCTCCAGCCACTTTCTTCCAAAACCCTGGAAGAAGTTCTAATTCTGCCATTGTCAGGAGTAAATGTCCAACCTTTCTTATTATGGGAAAATATTAGAGAGAAGCTGGTGAAAATCTTTAAAACATGCAGGTTAGTAGGTTTGCAGACTCAAAGGCATTCCAGCCCTGGAACTATTGCTTACTGCTTCCTCCAGCCCCAGTATGCAGATCTGCAGAAAGGTGGAAAAATAAGGAAATTGCTACAGTAGGGATTGAAACTGCTAGTATTCAAGCCCTACTATGGTAGTAGCCCTGGCATAATCAGAGAGGCTATTATCAGAGCTCTTACATAATGAGATTGCTGCTATAATTTGGCGCCACACTACATGGCACCAAAGGGACAAGTAGATCTTTTTACAGGACAAGTAGATTTGAGAAGCAACCTGTCCCGTGGACAAGTAGATATTTTAATAAATTCCACACCCCTGTCACTCTGTGCTTCTTTCAAGGCTGCAGTAAGATAGGTTGCCGGTGAACATGGTAAAAGTTTTGTCTCTGGTATTCATAGAAAAACGCACATCCTTACGTAGGGACATTTTCTAAGAACAACATTTATTATAAGAACACTTTCTTGTCCCTTACACATTAGAGGGAGATTCCAGTCAGAGGACCACGACTGTATGCTGATTGCTGAATGCTTCGCTACTGCTGCTTATGCAGACTTCAGGCCTTTGCTCAGGTATGGGGGATGATGGCTTCCCAGGGGAACCTGAAGGGCAGAATTAGAGCTTAACATGTTGTGCTCTATTATAGCCTAGGTAGTATTTAGTCTTTTAACTCCAGTGACAATATGGTAGCGTTATTTCTATGCCTCACTCTCCTTGTCCAAATTCTAATTTTGTCATACTGTATCGTCCTGGTTATTGCAGTACATGCTTTGCTATCTAAGATGCAGTTGCTTCATTAAAACCCTACTGAAACATATACTGGCTCTGTTTGTCATTGTGTATGTGAGACTAATGTAGCTGAGAGAAACGGATGAGACCTGAGTGACCACGATTTCCCTGAGAAATCAATTGTGTCATGCGCTCTGCTGCCCAATCATCCCTGCTCTTGGGTAGAGATGAGGCACTGCTAGTTAGCCGGAGCAAAACCCCGATTTGGGTGACAGGTGTCCCCTGTAGTGGGTTAAGACTCAGTCTCCCACACCGCAGGTGATTCTGCTGCTCAAATCCAGTAGTCTCATTAGAATAATGAGAGCCTACGTGACAACTTCATCTCTAACTCACAGGACACTACAGGTACTACTGGCTTTCTCCATATGCTAACTGTATTTAAAGCACTCAAATGTAGACGGGGAAGAGGAAAACAAACAGGAGATAGAGAAGTAAAAAAGTAAAGATAGGAAGGGAAAAAGAATTACAAAGCCTTATAAGGAGGAATGTAATGAGAGGGAAGAAGGATGCAGGGACGAAGAAACCTCAAAGAACATCAAACCTGGGCACCTCTAGAGGAACCACTGTTGTGGCAGTCAGGTCTCTGTAGTGGCTACAGACCAGAATGTCCATGGAGTCCATTCCATTAAGCCAGGGCAAAATAGTTATAAACTCCAGCAGACTCCAACCTGCAGCAATGGTGCAGTGATTGACACAGACAAAATCAAAGGGTGCAACTGTCCGGCAGTTGGAAAAATCAAACCCTGCTGATCTTTGTCCCATCTTCAGCAAGAAAAGGAGCCCACAGGCATCCAGCACACTTCACAATAAGTATAATTTGCTTTCAAATGTCACTGTTTTATCAGATGCAAACCTTCACATGGGCTCTTTTTTTGTATTTAAGTTTGTATTGGTATTTCACAGTGCAGTGCAGTAAAGAAAAACAAGACAGCGAAAGCATACAACTGCCCACACCTTTATTGCTTCTGAAATACAGTTATGACAGGCGTACAGACAGTACATATTAAAGCACATATCAAAGTACCGGACTTGACCATCCACCCCCCTCTCTCCCGCCCACCTTGGCACACGTGTAAGGGCCCCCCTCCCTTGTGTGGGGTCCAGGTTTGGGTCAGCATCAACCCCTAGCTCTACCAGCCTCTGTTGTCACCAGCATTGGAACTACCCCTCCTCTTTCCCCCGTGTCGCCTGTCACCGGCAGGCAGCTGGAATCGCCATGCTCCAACAGGTCATTCAGCAAAGATGCCCAGGTGAGTAGTTTTCTGTCCCTTTGCGTGCGTTTCATATGGCTTTCATCTGCGGTTGCCCATTCTATCACGTCATGCTTCCATTCATTCAGTGCAAGGGCCTTGGGGACAACCAGCATATGGCCAATCTCCATTAGCTAGTACTAGGCCAAGCAATATAAACCTTTTTGCCATCTTTTGTGATTTCCTGTAAGGTACTCTCCCCAATCTTTGGATCTTTGGGTATCGTGCCTCCAGTGGATCCTCCCAGTGCCTGCAGCACCTCTGGGAAGGAGGGCCAGGTTTCTTGTGCTGTCGCAGAAATCTTTGCATACTGCAAGAATTGCCCCACGTCAAGTTTAAATATACGTCTAGGGCTTCCAGTAGGGTTATAGATCTATCATCTGAGTATAAATTTCCCCCTGTGTCACCCCCCTCGTCCTGCCACCAAGCCACTGTCATGGACTATGTAATCTGTCTAAAGGGTTTGAGTATCCATATGGTCATGTCATTTGTAAAGGGTGCACGTCGCATCACCCCCTCGACAGCGCATTGCTACGCCCCACAGACCCACCTCATTATATTGGGGAGACCCGCCAGGAACCCCGCATCCAGCATAAACAGCTCAGGCAAGGAGATCTGCCTGGAAACTGTGCCACCCACCCACCGACACCTTGGCTAAAGGCTTATCATACAATAACTGCACCCAGCGGCCAAAATTGTCACCCAATCCTATTTTGCGCATTACCTCCCATAGATACTTCCAGCATATAGATTCAAAGGCCTGCTGTATTTCGAGGAAGGCCAGGGCCAAGGATCCTCTACATCCCTAATGGCAGGCCACATCAATGCAAGCCTCCACAGATTAGCCCAGGTGTTCCTGCGTGGGATAAACCCACACTGGTCCTCATGAATGAGACCGGAGATGGGGGAGTTGCCGTTCTGCCAGGACTTTGCTCAGTATCTTAAAGTCAACACTGAGCATGGAGGGGGGCGATATGACGAGATCTTTTCCCTGTCCCTAGCTGGCTTTGGCAGCATGACTATTACTTCCTTCCGCATGGAATCTGGGAGCGAGCCTGTATCGAAGGCCTCCATATATACTTCCAGGAGTTTATCTGCCAGGAGATCAGGCCTATGCTAATAGTATTCTCTGGGGAGGCCACTGCCACCCGGGCCCTTAGCAGCTTTTTGTGACCGAATGGCTGCCATAATCTCCTCCTTGGAGACTCGTGCCCCCATCTGCTCCCTCAACAATCTGGAGAGGGAAGGAAGTTCCAGCTTCTCACAATAGCGTGCTTCCACATCAATCGGGCATGCCTGGGGTTCCCTATATAAAGCTTCAAGATAAGTGGCAAATATTTCAGTAATACCTTGCTGTGTGCAACCTTTCGCCCCATTCCATTCTGTATGCCCACCACCAGGGGGTTTCAGGTCTCAACACAGAGGGAGCGCTGTTAGTAGGTGGTGCGCACAATTTTTTTTTTTTTTTTTTTAAATGGGCCTAGGTTTCCATTATCTCCCGTCTACACTCCGTCCACTCCTTCAGAGATTGTGGCTGACCCAGGACCTCATGTTCTATATTACCTAGTTGGCGCTCCAGCAAGCTCAGAGATGTAGATAGTTGCTGTTGTACCCCATAGGTTGTTTTTAAACACTCACCACGCAACACCACTTGTAATGCATCCCACTCCACTCCCCTCACGAATGTACTAACTCAGTTTTCCCTAAAGTAGTTATCCATGGTGGCCTGAACTATTTTCACAAATGCAGGGTCGTAATGGCCTCAAGGAGAATGAGTCACTGGGGGATCCTTAACAGCTCCCTGGAGAGCTAGAGTCGCACCAATAAAGGTGAGTGAGTGATCCGAAAAGTAGCGGGCAAGATAGGTAGCCTCCTCCACACAATGAAGTGTGGGGCAAGGAGTCAAGCAATAATTTATACAGCTGTATGTACCGGCCGCGGGGATGTAACAGGACTATGTCTTAGACAGGGGGTTGCACTCTCTCCACACATCTCGGAGCCCCACTTTGGTCATGACCTCAAGTAGGGCACTCGTCATGCCTGGTTTTGTGTCTGCACTAGGTGGGTACCGGTCCAGGACACACACCGTTCAGGATGCCATTAAAGTCTCCCATAAGGAACAGCTCTCTGTCCACATACTCCCCCACCGCCCTCAATACAGAATTCCTTGTCATCAGTGTTGGGGGCATTGACATTTACCAAGCAAACCTCCCTGGATGTAGCCTGACTGGCACGATGACGTAGCGCCTATTAGGATCCAGTATCGAGGTATGAGCCATGAAAGAGACCCCAAGAGCCACCCATATCGAGGTTCCCCTGGCATAACTGGAATACGACGGGGCAAAGAGCTCTCCCCTCCACCTGTGTTGAAGAGCAGACACGCTATTTTCCCATGTGTGTTTCATACAAGAAAGCAACTGGGACTCCATACCATCTCATGTAGGAATATACCCTCCGACGTTTAACCTACTCACCCAGCACACGCACATTCCAACTCAACAACTTCCATTTCCCAGCCATATCTTCATTCGATTCAGATGTACCTGCATGCCTCCCCGAGGGGTGGTGGGGGAATATTCCAACACTTTCTCCTGTCATTCCAGGTGACAGATGGAAGCACTGTAGAAATGAGCTGCCAAAGTGTACCTATCAGTACCAATACAACCGTCAACAAATCCCATAGGAACACCCCCCCACCCACAGGCAGCAAGACTAAACAACTGGGACCCCAACAGATGTGCCCAAGCTCCAAGCCCCGCCGCCCCATTTCCCCCCTCAATAAACACATTGAGTCTCACTAAAAAATAATCCACTGAATGAGCTCAACACCCCAGAAGGTGGCGAGGCCAATGACACTCAAGCCCCCCATTGGGATTGTAGCCCAGTGGAGTACCCGTCCAGCCAAGTGTCGAACAGTCCTGCATGAGTGCCCCCCTCACACTGAACCATAATATGTGCAACATTTGCAATAGGCGGTGAGTCCCCCTTGAGAACTTGCCCCGGACAGGCGTATACAAAAATTAAACAAAGAGGTACAAAGAAACCCCCAACCATAGTAAATGAATAATGCTAGAGCCCGGAAGCCCCCCTCCATGATCTTCTCCTCCCAATCCTCACAACAGAGGACATAAGAATTGTATCCAGCAGTCTCAGAACAACCAAGGCCCTGTTCACCCAGTATCATCGCTGTGGTGGACCTCCTTGCCAGTATGCTCTTCGAACAATTTGACTGTGTCAGGTATACAGTTGGAGTCTGCCAGTGTTCCATCCGGCAACATCACCACTCTCCCAGTCTGCTGACTAGTTACACTTTCCGCTGAGTCTGCAGTTTTCCTCTGTAGACGCAAGCTTTTACGAACTGGACCTGAGCCCCTCATGCTAGGGGCACCCCGCAAGTGTCACCACACGTGACCCAGTGTATCTTTTTAACAGAAATATAATCCTTTCAGTGTAAATTCCGGGATGAGCATGATAGTATTGTTGCCATATTTGGGAGCTCCATTGATGTGAACATGCTGCAGGATAGCATCCCGATCTTGATAATTAAACAGCCGTGCGATAATGGGTCGCAGGGGTGCCCCTAGCCTGGGCGCAGGCGCAAGCACCCGATGTGCACGTTCTATTGTGAAAAATGTAGACAGGTGCTTGCGTTGGAGCGTCATCGTTATCCAGTCCTCCAAAAATAGCTTTGCAGACTGCCCCTCTGCTCTCTCAGGAAACCCAAGAAACCTGAGGTTGTTCCATCAGGAGCGGTCCTCGCTATCTCCCACTCGATCATCCAGGGTGTGCATGAGAGATTGCAGGTCCGCAACAGTTTTTCCTCGGGGTGCGGACCTCCTGTTGGAGTTCCGAGACCAGTCACTCCACCTCCGTGACCCTCTCCAACACCTTCCATAGGTCCGTTCACAGGACGCCTACCTCAATTGCTACGGAGTCCATTTTTGCCAGAGTTTGGTCCCTGGATCCTTTGATCTCCTTCATGAAGTCAGCCAATGTTGGTGCAGGGTCGGCATCTGGCACAGCCTGCTTCTGCCACGGTCGGTATTGGCATGGTGTAATTGTCCATTTTGTTTGCTTGTACTGCCTTGGCCGCTTTATCCTTCACGCCGTCACCCATGTGTCCAAGGCAATGTTATGGTAGGGTCTGCAGATTTTGCCTGGTAGTCTTTCGGGTCCTCCCAGCAAGATTCCAAAAGTATGACCTTCAACACCCCCATGCTTACTGGTACCCAACACCAGGAATGGCTAGTGTCTCTGTCAGCCCAGGGCCCCACACCAGCAGTAAGCCACCAAGGACCCCGGGCACAGGTCTGCACTGATTCACAATGCAATGCAGTTGCCTCCCCAACATTCACATACGCTGTGGCCGTATGTCCATTCCCAGAGGTCCGAGTTCCCGTAATTCAAAGCTCCTCAGGCATGCAGCACCTCCAACATGCATCAGCTTCTGCGTGTCACAACTAACACTTAGTAGGGGCCCCAAGGTTTCATACCAAGGCCACAGTACAGGTCAGCGATGTGCCCCCTCTCAGGTCTCCAACTCCTCCACACACTTCATTGGGTATCGCGCCCCACTCCCGGGTGGCCAGGTAGTCTCCTATCAGGGCTGTGCTCAGCACTCAGCCTTCTGAAACCCAGACTGGTAGGAGCCAATAGCAGCGTCATCCCAGGTCACGTCTTGGGCCTCTATTCACAGGTTACACTGCCCGATCTTGCTGCCTCCAATCCTCTCCACAGCCCGGGAGGGGCGCTGTGCACAAGGCCACTTCGACACAGCAAAGGCCCCAAAACGGCCTCCTCGCTCCTCCTAGAATGCCCCGGCAGCCACAGATGCGGACCAGGCACCGCGCCAGACACCGGACCCCCGGTTCAATCAGGCAAAGGCAGTGGCAGCGCCCACAGGGGGGAACCACAGCAGCCCAATCTCTGACAACAGGCTCCTCACTGTGCTCCCTGCTCTGGGACGGACCAATGCTCTGGACGGAGGGGGTGCCGCATGCCAGCTCACATCTCTGTCGCACTCCAAGTGATTTGGGAGCCCGAATGGCAAAGTCTGGGGGGGCGAGACCTAGGATTCAGTCATGTATTTAATGCCGGCAGGAGCTCCGTGCGGAGCAACTACGTGGCCATCTTGTCCAGCCGGAAGTACACATGGGCTCTTGTTGCTAGAAACCTAACACTGTGGAAACAATTCCTTCCTACTTCTTACTGTGGCCTAAGAGGTTTCCACAAAGACTCATCTTTAGTTCCCTGATCTTTGAAGATAAAACATAATTATTGGACCAATTACTCTCTTCCTGGCCAGTAAGGAAGGCAACTCAATTGCAACCATCTTCTTAAGCTATCATTCAGGTTCACAGGGGGAAACCAAATTACTCCACCAACCACAAGGCTACAAATTATCCCAAATCGGAATCACCCTCTTGTCATAGATCCCCCAACAAATGCTTATGAACTTGGCCCTGGCTGGGCGATCCTAACTCATGAAGTTCAACATGGCCCCCAAGAGAAGGCCAGAAAATTGATACCCTGAGGCTAAAGGGAGCCATGAGAGGAACACAACGGCAACCCCTTAATCTCACAAAGGATAGTTGCTATCCTGTCAACTGGAGTTTGGCCTTAGTTTGCTGCATGTTGGTACAGGAGCAGCAACTCAAGTAAGGGAAATATGGGCGCAGTCCCCATGCTGAATGACAAGCACAGTTTTGAGAAATACACAACTTATTGCGATTACCGGTATCTTTGGCTTGGTTTTAGGATGGATGTCAACTTACAGTCTAAAATAGCACTGAACACCAGCCTCAACCCCAAATTAACCCTACTCGTGTATTGCAAAAACCAAAGAATTCGAGACAGTGTCTTCCCAACAAATTAGCCTTTAGGCTGTTTTGTGATATATGATTTGTTTATCTGTCGCAGGTGCACAGATGACGAGAACTGGGTTGGAATCACTAAGGACCACTAAAGACCTTCACAATTCAATGTCACAAGCAGTCATGGCTGGCAACAGGGTAAAGTGGCAGGGGACAAAACAAAAGCAATAATTTTTTTTTTTTTTAATTACATTGACCAGGCATGGCTGCCGCTTTTCTGGTCTCCGCTGTACTGCAGGGAGGCACAGGCTCCCAGCCTGCCCTGCGGCCAATCCTAACCCTGCTCTCATGCTGATAGCAGCATGAAAGCAGCATCAGGATTAGCCTGAGTGCCCTGGCTTTGCTCTCCCAGGCAGATTGGGAGCCTGTACTTGCTCTTTCTGACCCTGCAACACAATGCCAGGTTGGAGAGAGCTCAGGACGCATGTGTGCTTGGCTGTCTTGGGACGGCCAAATGCACATGTGCACTTAGGGGAGTCTACACCCCTCCATGGCTGTCATCTCCTCATGGCCCCACCCCTTTAAGAATAAAACGACAATAAACATTTATTATTTTTCTTTTTAAAGTTTTGCAGCTGCTGCTGCTGCTGACAGGGGTGGGAGGGAGGGGCGACGCTCCTCCGCCATACCTACGGAGCCACCACTGGTCATAGTAGCCACACATGCAGTGATATAAATGCTCTGCCAGTAATAGCACAAATGAAACACACAATTATGAGGCATGAGCAAATGCCATGGTCTGTAAAAAATCAAATTGTGCAGTGGAACCAGTAACAGATAAACCATAACTTTAAAATTTAAGACACAAAATATTGAAGCTTGTTCACTGTAATGAAACACCAGCTCTGGAAGCACCATGCTCAGGATATAGAGCACAGGAGGATACAAGCTTGAAGGGTGGAGGATCCGATTTCAGGAAGAAGGATCATGTGGACTAACACTTATAAACAAGACTGTAGGCAATGGAACGTCCTGTGATGCGACCAAACACAGCTCCTGTGGCAATTTGCCGTGAGTAACCCATGTATGCCAAAGGCGCATTCTGCCATCTCTAAGTGCTGCTCATCAGGTCTTGTACGTTCCTTTCACTGTTATCCATACAGCACTACATAAGTGTGATGGAGCCATCTCAAACTGAATGCTTCCAAAACAGACTTACATGTAGCGACTGGAAAAATGATGACCCACTCTGCTCCTGGCCTGATGATCTGGGGCTATCTCATAAACTATCTAAGAAAGTAAGAAACCTTGGAATTACCATGGACTCCATGTTAACAATGAATGCTCAAGTGGACAAATTAGCAAGATCAAGCTTCATCACCATGAAAACTCTGCGACGCATCTTCCCCCATCTTGGATTTCCACACAAGGTGCAGGCTACTATCTAAGCTGGATTACGCCAATGGCCTCTACCATGGATCATCTCTACCTACTATGAAAAAACTCCTATGCATTCCGAACTTGGCTGCCAGACTACTCCTACATGTAAAGCCAATAGCCCACATTTCCCCTGCCTTGAGGGCCCTTCTTTGGTTACCCATTACTAGAAGATCCACCCACAAAGCAATACAAAGAATAGGACCACTTTTCATCAGGAATAAAATCATCAAATCAATTCAACAAAGAAACTTCTGCTCAAGATTGGGACCCAACTTCAAAACACCACCATACAAGAAAAAGGCAATACTTGGTACATCTCTCTGTTCAAGCGGCCAAACTATCGAATTCATTACCCCACGTATAAGATCAACGCATAACTACCTTACTTTCAGAAGACTACTCAGGGGTTGTCTCTTTTCTACATAACCACCACACTCAAACAGCAATGGACTGCATATTCCCGTGTATGAAAACATGTTATAATTTGATTATATATATATATATATATATATATATAGGTATGTGTATTTCTTGGCATAATAACTATTTTATCTTACATATATACAAAATCTTTAGGCCTGACTTCTATTAAATGTATATCTGTATGTGTAGGTGTATGAATGTGTATATATTATGCTTGTGTTTCTTTATATATGGGTATATTATTCTACGCAGAACAAGGTCATAGGCCATTGCATAGTTTCTATGTTGCTTGATTAGATGCTTATGAGTCTCAGTTTATTTTATTCTATCACAATAGGTAAATATTATCTTAGCTATTAATCTACAAGCATTTGACTATTGCAGTATTGAAGAAAGATAAAATGATGTTATAAAAGTAAACAAATAAATTAACTTCAAATACTGTAATTCTTGAAAGCCTTTGTTCATACAATCTAACTTTAAATCTCAATATATTATATTCCTTGCACATTTGTTCCCTTGATTATGTAATCATTTATCTATATATTTACTTCACTAATTCTACTGTACAAGAGAAAAGAAAAACATGTTACTCTCTTGAAAGCTTTACTGTCTGACCATCACCCTATACCTCTATCAATCTATCCTCTATCTCCACTTTCTCACTCATTCCAAGCCCATTCTACTACTGAATCTCCAAAATAACCCTTCCTAGACTCTTCCCTCTTCTACACCTCCTGGATCACCCCCAACCTCAGTTTACGACTATGATCTCGCAAACAACCCTACTAAATTCTCCCTCATTTATTTCTACTTTGATTCACCTCAAATCCCAGTTAACTACCGTGTTCTCCTTAATCCCTTCCTACAGACTCTTCCCTCTTCCAATTCTCCTTTACTCATCTAAAACCTCATCATACTACTATAATCTTCCAATTAATACTTTGTGAATCTTCCCACCTCTATCCCTCCATTATTCTATTCAAACCAGCTAACAGACTTAGATAATCTCCACTCAAATTAACTCATACCTCCATATGATAATACTAATGCTGTACTCCTATTTCACTATACTAACCTACCACTAATCCTTTTGGGTTCCAGAGTAGCATGCTACTCACTGAAAAGCACTTTGAAGCCTCGTCAGGGGTAGTAAGGCATATATAAATACAATTACAATCAACAATACAATCTACAATAAGTGTCATATACCGCCTCTCACGTCATACATTGTGTCTATAGTGTTATTTCATGTTACTCTTTGGACTGCCTGCTAATACTGCCATATGCTCGCCATCATAGTTTGTACAGACCAATATATTTGTCTTGTGTCCTGTTTACTATCACGTGCACTGCTTGCCATTAGCGTGCTCACTATCCTGATGTACAACCTACCATGCTGCATGAATGGTCTGCCAGGAGCAAACGCCCTTTGTATTACAACATATGTAGAGTCTGCCGTAAGTGCTTGGTGGGATATGTAATGTTACATGTGCCACATACCAGCTCATTCGCCTTGCCTGCCATTTGTATTTTGCCTAATCAAACGTCATGTGCTCCTCCTCATACCACCCCCAAACTCCGAAAGCATTATGATAATTTACAAACAGTATACCTGCTGATAACAAAACATACTCCACATGCTGAATATTTGTATGCAGGGCAGGTTCTCTTGCGGGGAGGCAGGGGCCCAGGTAAACCCATGGACCATTCACAAGTATAAATAACACATTTTTTCTTTTTCTTAAGGATTCACATGTAGCTGCAGAATCGCTTTCTCAGCTGAATAGTTTACTTTTTATGAACACCACCAATGATTTGGGCTACTTGCCTGGGGACGCGTGTGAAGTCAGTGCCTCTGGCGGCTGTCATCACAGCATGTGAATAGCAGGGGTGCATGTGACACTCCCACTACATCAAGAACGTAAAAGCTCCTATGACACAGTGGTTAAGAGACAAAAATAGCCCTAATGCACACACAATCTGACAGGATCTTACCACCCCAAGAAAAGAAATTAAAATGTGCATGCAATAAGCATATATAATAACTTGTTGTTTTCTATTTTCTGCTGTGACAGTGCGCCAAACTTGCTGCAATATTTGAAAAAAACACAGCCAATGCCAAATGGTTTCAAGTCAAAGAATGTTGCCAAGTGTCCGTAATACAGCACACATACACCATGGGCAGGTGTAGTGCAAGTTCCCATTGTATGAAAAATAGTTACAGGGTACTAGGAGTGCTAGGTCTGAATGCAGACACTTGTGTACCCACAGAAGCACCTGCACACCTGCTTCTATAGTAGCAGTTCAAGAGTCCTTTACATACACAAAATTGTCACCCCATAGGCAGTCGCAGTTAAAGTTCGTATTAGTGTTCGTACCTAACCTGTTTGGTATCAAAGTTTTGCACGTCACTTGAGATGGTATGCTCCAAGAAACCTAATGATTCATATGCTAGTTCCCCACATTGCCCAAAATATTTTCATTAATGTGTGCCTGTCAAGCTTACAATGTTGGTAAAGGCACAATTTGGCTCCAAGGTCAACGTTTGATTTTGTTTGCATATTCTCTAAAAGGGTAGACGCCTATCCCTGTGCCTGGGCTGATGCTATCACCATGGCTAAAAGAACTAATCTGAAACTTTGCCCCAAAGTTTGGAATCCTGCCCAAGATCAGAATTTACAATAGAACTCATTTTGTGTCACTTTTGTACTTCAGGAACTATGCAAAGCTTTCGGGATTTAACAGCACTCCAGCTCTGGCTGGGCACTCAAGTACTCAGGAAAGGTGGAACCTCTCTTGCCGGTTGCTTTCGGGTGTGCCCACTGACTCAAACTGGGGGAGCCCATGATTCCAATCCCTTTCGAAAAGGAAGAACAATATACTACTTTACACTTGCATGGCCACTTCATTTGTAATGTGACAACTACACCAATCGTGCCACTCCTGAGAGCTGACTGTACCCTTGACTGATCAAGAGAACATGTCCTTTTGTATTATTCTAGCTTTGGCTGCCCAAGCACTGGCTTGTGAGGAAGGAAACTGCAGCCTTTGTGCGGAACACAATGAATGCAACTGGAACATATATGAATGCACTGATTAATCAACACCTGAAATTATGTTCCAATACTTATTTTTTTATTAGGTGTGTTGTTTAAGTTCAGCGGTAACTGACCAAACTGGGCCATGTGATGTTTTTGGACAATCAGGACACCTTAATGCCACCAAGGAATATAGTTCCATGAGGAACAGAGTAAAAATGGCACCCACAGATGAAGCTGTAGTTTCTCATAAAGATTTGGACCCTTCACATCTTAATGCCAACCACTCGGCCTCTCTCACATTCCGCATAGTGCATGTCGTGACAAAAGAAAGAACGAATGGGGCTCCTGGGCCCAACGGTTTGTCACAGGCCGTTCAAACACAACATTCTGTTCTGGGCTGAACAGTTCACTAGGCTCTCTGATTACTGCCAGAGGACCTCCCTGATACCAGACATATGGCCTGGCGCCATAATACATCTGATATATAAAGACAGTACAAATAACTACAGGTTAATAGCTCTTCTCGACAATGATGCCAAATACTATGCCAGTCTGCTCCTGGAAGGCGTATGGTCATGGGTGGAACATAGTCGGCTAATCCCTTCAATCAAATGGGGTTTATGGCTAAATGTGGGATGATAACCAATTTAATGGCAATATCTGTTCTGATACATAAAGCAAGAGCCTCAAAATCTCTGATACACTGTTGCTTTGTTGACTTCAGGGCTGCATCGAGTAACAAGGGGAGCCCTGTGGGCCAAGTTACACAGATGGGGAGTACTTCAGAACAGTGGTCTTCAAACCTTTTAGCGTCGGGGTCGCCCAGTGGATGAAAAATAAAAAAATCATCGGGCCCCCACCACATTTTAAGCAATTATTCTACTAAATTGGCAAAGTTTAAATATGTCTAGATTTATTTAAACGTTGCAGTTATGTTCGGTTACTGTTGTAAAAATTCAACACATGATGCCAAACATACTATTCTAGTCTGGCAGGCCTAACTAACACGTAAAAGTATCCAGAGTGTGATTATTGTGGGTGGTGGTGGAGGTTTTGAAGGGTATTTGGAGTCCCTTCCCTTTTGACACACACTCCCAGCTTGGATATAAATGACAAAACATGTTAGTAAAATGATGGCCCATTACAAGAGCAGTTTATGGCTGCTCATTTTTTTCTGCTTAAAACAAAGACCTATTATCAGCATAATGCTTCTTTTGGCCAGAGGCTTGGAAACCCCCCTCACACCCCACTCCTCACCTCCTGGGATCATTTGAGGACCCCCTTGGGGTGCCTGCCCCACCGTTTAAATACCCCCTGGTTCAGAACCTTTTGGAGGCTATTATTCAGCTACACTCTGACACATGGCATCAAATCTGGGAGATGGCACCCACATACTTTTTCTAGCTACGACACAATGAGCAGTGAAAAAGGGGTGCAAATTAGCCTCTTTGCGCCAGCTTATTCATTGCAGACCTACCGCAGACACTTGATGTTACTAATAGTCACGCCCCAAAAATAGGTGGCACAATTTGTAATACGCAGACAAACTCACAACTTTAGTCACACAAGGGTAGGCCTCCAATGACTACTTAATCAGCTGTACACTTATACAGGATTGTTTCTTCTTCCTCCTCCTCAGGGGAGGAGGGTACTACTGCCATTTCTACACCTGGGGGTCGCCAGGTTCCAGGTAGTTCTTCTGCACCACTCATGTCAAGAGAGTAAGTACAGGACATGATAGAGGTGGCTGTTTCTATGGCTCTCCAGGCAGGGACGGCCAGACCTAGTCGGTCTAAAGTTGTCCGTCCTCCTGCGACTGCGGAGAGATCCTCTTCAGATGATGAGGTGGAGGATGCTCCATCTACTTCCTCTGGGGGGAAATATGTCTCCAGGGAAGAGATGTGGGAGGTGATGTCACATGTGCGGGACAATTTAGGTTTTCCAGTGTTTCAGCCTGCGGGATCTGACTCACACTTGTTCCCGCAGTATCAGACGCCTTCTAAGTTTGCCATGCCTTTTCAGGGACCTGTGAAGGATATGGTGTTTCGGGAATGGAAGGATGTGGATAAAGCTCAAGTTCCACGATTCCTTCAGAAACTTTATTTAATGGAAGGGGAGGATGTGTTACCTCCCTCTGTTCGTCTGGATTCCATTTTGGCAACCCTGATTGGCAAGACGGCAGTCAATCCGGAGGATTGTGCGCCTACTGATGCCACGGACCGTAAAGTGGATTCTGTTCTCAAGAGGGCTTTTACGGCAGAAAATCTGGCCCTGAGAGCAGGTATATATTCTGCTTATGCGGCCCAGTCGTTGGTGCAGGACTTTGTTAAGCTGGCGGTTGCTGTACAGGAAGGTGCGGAGTGCTCCAAACTTCTAGCGGTTATGGAGCAGCAGGCCAGGTTGTTGGCAGACGTATCATCGGATGTGGTCTGTACTTCGGCTCTGGCATCTGGGGCTTTGATTGGGGCCCATAGGTCCCTCTGGTTAAGATTGTGGAAGGCGGATCCTGGGGAGAAGTCTGCTCTCCTGAGACTGCCTTTTGAAGGACGTAGTTTGTTTGGTGATCAGTTGCCTTCCATGCTTTCCAAGGCATTTAAGGAGAGGAAGCATGCTTTGCCTTATAAAGGTGGCTCTGCTTCTGGCAAAGGGTGGAAGAAGCATTCCCGTTCGTCTCCCAAGACGGATGCAAAATCTTTTTCTTTCAGGAAACGTCGTTTTCAGCCCCGTTTTTCCCCTAAGAAGTCTGCTCCTTCGAACCGGGGTGGGTTCAAGAAGGGGTCCTGACAATCACTGTGGGCCTGGCATAGGGCAGGTTGGGGGAAGGCTGAGGCACTTTCTTTCTGCTTGGCAGGAGAGTGTCAGCGATCATTGGGTGCTGGACATTGTGGCCAATGGTTACGTCATAGACTTCGATGTGGTGCCTCCAGATTCCGGGGTGTGTCCCACTCCTCTGCCTGCGGTTGGGGCACGGAGAGAGGCATTGTTGAACGGGGTCCGAGACTTACTTCTCAAAGGGGCCATTTCCCGCGTTCCTCTAGAAGAAAGGGGTCGGGCACTTATTCCGTCTTGTTTCTAGTTCAGAAGGTGTCAGGGGGTTTTCGGCCTGTCCTCAATCTGAAAGGAGTGAATGCGTGGTTCAAGACGGTGCATTTTCGCATGCTGTCAATTCAGACTATTTTTCTGATGGTCAGTCAGGGGGATTTTCTGGCGTCGCTGGATCTGCAGGATGCATACCTACATGTGCCAGTGGCAAAGGCTTCTCAGCGGTTCCTACGGTTTGCAGTAGGCCTGGAACATTATCAGTTTTGTGTGCTGCCTTTCGGCCTCAAGTCATCTCCCCGGATTTTCACCAAGGTGCTGGCCCCTCTAGTGGCTCTTCTACATTCAGAAGGGGTGTTTATTCATCCTTATCTGGACGATATCCTAATACATGCACCCTCACAGGTCCAGTTGCGGAGGCATGTGGCCCGGGTACTTGTGGTCCTACAAAACCACAGGTTTTTGATCAACTGGGGGAAGTCAGATTTGGTCCCTTCCCAAGATCTGGTTTTTCTAGGGGCTCGGTTTCGGACTCATCTAGGTTTAGTGACTGTGTCGGAAAAGAGGTTAGGTGTGCTCCAGTCCCTGGTGAGGACGATCATGTCGCAGTCTGCCCCTCGAGCGCTTCTATGGTTACGTCTGCAGGGACATTTGGCGTCAGTGATTTTTCTGGTTCCTTGGGCGCGATTCCATCTGGTTTGCTTGATGAACTGGTTCCTAAGGAGGTGGGCTCCAGGATTGGGTTCTCTGCTGACTCGGATTCCGGGATCAGGGTTGATACGCAGGGAGTTGAGATGGTGGTTGGGGTCCACGCATCTTCAAGTAGGGTCTTTGTCTCCTCTTATCCCAGTTGTGATAACGACGGATGCCAGCCTCTCAGGTTGGGGTGCTTGGATGGGGTCGGTGCAGATTCAGGGATTTTGGTCTCCGCTAGAGGCCAATCGGTCGTCATAATGGCGCAAATTGAAGGCAGTGTTGTTGGCTCTGATTCATATCCAGGTATCCCTGAAAGGAGTTGCGGTTCTTATTCGGACAGACAACTTAGTCACCAAGGCTTATGTAAACCAGCAGGGGGAGACCCGGTCAAGGGCTTTGTTCAGTCTGGCAAGAAAGATTTTTGTGTGGGCTCAGGAGTGGGTTCCTTCTCTCTGGGTTACCTACATTCGGGGGGTGGTCAATGTTCGGGCAGATCTGCTAAGCAGGGTGATTCCTTCCTCACAACTTTTCTCCCTCCGAAGGTCGCTGTTTCTTCATCTTGTTCGCCTCTGGGGTCTTCCGGTGATAGATGTGTGTGCATCCCCAGAGAATGCGAAACTCAGTCGCTTCTGCTCCCGCTTTCGTTGTCCTCAGGCTTGGGAGGTGGACGGGATGTCGTGTCCTTGGCCTCGGGGACTTTTGTACACTTTCCCGCCATTTCAGCTGCTCCGGGCTTTTCTGTTGAGAGTTCGGCATTTGGGAGCCAGAGTTATCTTGATTGCGCCCCATTCGCCGAGGGCGAATGGTTTTCCATTGCTGCAGTTGATGGCGTCGGGTCGGATGTGGCCTCTTCCTCTTTGTCCGTCTCCCCTGGAGTTTCCTTGCCTCTCAAAGGGGCCATTGAGGAGGTTGCACTTGACGGCCTGGAAGTTGAACGACAGGATTTGACGGGTCTAGGTAGCTTTGAGTTCTACGTTACTGGCTTCAAGACGGCGTTCCACTTTGGTTTCTTATGGTAGACAGTGGAAAGTTTTTTCTTCTTGGTGCTTCCGGCATAAATTAGATCCTACATGCACTTCTATTTTTGATGTGATACAATTTTTACAGGATGGTGCACAATTGGGTTTGTCGGTGGCTTCTCTGCGGGTGCAGTGGGTGGCTATTCAGGCATTTAGGGGTCCTTGGCTTAATCTGTCGGATGAGGGTCATTTGATGCCTAGATTTTTTCAGGGTCTTCTTAACCTGTTTCCTCACCCAGTACGTTCTTTTCCTTCCTGGGATCATTCCTTAGTTTTGGATGCATTGACTGCTGCCCCTTTTGAACCGCTGGGGGATTGTGACTTGCGTCATCTTTCTTTGAAGACGTTCTTTTTGGAGGCCATTACTTCGGCCCGCCGTTTAGGGGAATTGGGGGCCTTGGCCTGTTCCTTTCCTTTTTGTAAGGTTTTTCCGGATCGGGTGGTGCTTGTTCCGGTTCCTTCTTTTATTTCAAAAGTTAACTCTTCTTTTCATGCTCGCCAGGAGGTCATACTTCCTTCATTTTGTCCGAATCCTTCCTCGGATGAGGAGGTTCGGTTACATTCTTTGGATGTGCGCAGGGCATTGTCAGAGTATCTGCGTGTGGTGGCTCCTTTCCGTAAAGGGGATTCTCTTTTTGTGAATTTCGGTCCGGCCCGGAAGGGTTAGAAGCCTTCCACTGCTTTGTTGAGTCGGTGGGTGCGCTCCTTGATTCTATTGCCTTATTCATTGAAGGAGGTGGTTCCTCCCCAGGGGATTCAGGGCTGTTCTACCAGGGGTATGGCGGCAACGGTGGCTGAGCTTCAGGGTGCTTCAGTGGTGGAAATTTGCAGGGCCGCCACTTGGGCCTCGCCTTCTACATTTGTTCGGCATTATAGGCTGGCGGGCTTGGGTAGTTTGGAGTCGGTTTTGGGTCACCTAGTCTTATCCTCTATGATGTAATAGGGGGGTAGGGTCTCGATGGTCTTTATGGATTGTAATTAAACTTATTGCAACTCAGTGTCCGTCTCCTGTTTTCTCTTGCTATGTCTCATTGGTCAAAGGAAGGCGAGGGAGGGATGGGAGGTAATGCGTCCATTACTTACGATAATGGCATTACTCCTAGTCCTACTCCCTCGCCTTCCTTTCCGTTCCCCCCCCGGTACAGACCACCTGAGTTGCTGCTTGGGCTTGTTTTTGTACAGGAGGTGGTGGTGGGGGGGGGGTTTAAAGGGGGAAGGGAGGGTCTAAGGGGAGGCAGGAAGCCTCATTGGTCAAAGGAAGGCGAGGGAGTAGGACTAGGAGTAATGCCATTATCGTAAGTAATGGACGCATTTTTCAAGAGTGTGTAGAAATAACACAAATGTTAAGGTGAAATACATTCAAGAAGAAGCGCTATATCAAATCGAGTTCCGATGAGCAGAATGGTGTCACAGATGATAATGGAGTATTTTGCATGGCGACTTATGGCCAATTACTTTGGTGGGTTTGGCGGCTTAGTAAGCGTTCTGTCTTTCGCTGACTGTCTGCGCTGTTCCACATGCCGGCTTCAGCTCTGGCCTGTGTTCCATCACGTCACACTGTTAAGTGGCTCAATGGCTCAAGATAAGATCAGACTGGCCACCATCCTTTTCAGAGTAGAACTCTACAGGCCCTGGTGACACAACAACCTAAGGCTACAAGTCTAAGAAAACAGTGTTCTGCTACCTAAACATCCAAGACTTGTGGCAGTGCTTTAAGTGGGTTGAAACAGGTCAGAGTACTCTTAAAGGTGTGCTGCCTGAGACGTTTATCTAAGAAACCTCCACAAGAGGTGTGACCTATAGGTGTGCTCCGCAATATTGGTGAAATGCTCTGCTCGACAAATTAACAAACAGTTTTTCTGGATAAAGAATGCTACAAATGATCACAACAAATAAGAAAATATTATTTAAACATGTTATCTTGCACTCTATATTGGGTCATACGTAATAAAACACTCGACGAGGAACATTTAAAAGTAAGGTTGATAACGTGGTTAGTCAATTAAAAGGAAGCAGTGGACAGCGTTCAATATGTTACACTATCACAGTGGGGCTTTACAGTGACATAGGACTGCAGCTCCGGTGCCCAACAGTTAGGTACAGTTTTTCTCTGTGGCTAAAGAAGAAAGAAAATAAGGAGTTTTACAGTTCCTTGATTCAGTGTGGGATTTTCTGCTTCGCCAGTGCTCGCCTGGGCCACTTGTACCACTAACTCAACAGGGTTGAAAGTCACAAGTCATACACGGTACAGTGCATTGTGGGCTCTCGTGGGTGGCACAATATGAAGCCATACAAAAAAGCACTTTGGTTTCCCCGTTTGTCATCAATTAAAAACGCAGGTCTCTCCACTTACAGTTCCACGCTAAATCATCCCGTAGGTGTCTCTCTGCTTTCAGTGACTTGTAAGGAATGCATGTTTATTCCATCATAAAATCCCACTACAATTACGAGCATGCGAATGAACAAGGACTGGACAAGCAACTCGCGCATGGACCTGTTAAACCTGAGAGCTCTGGACCACTAGCATAACCAGTCCAATTACAAAGTGCAAGGTGCAGACTCGTACGCGCGAGTCGTCTCCGGTGTCAGTTTAGTACTCTCTTAGCGGTTATATTAGTAAGGTCAGTTTTCAGAAGTGGGTCAATTAATCAGAAGTTTACTGTTTTTCGAACTTGTAGGCGCGACTGTGACTTTGAAGATATTATTAATCAATTCCCTTGTGGGGAGCCCATCTGAACCAGCCTGACGTGCTATATAAAACGTGACATTTACATCTCCCTGACGATAACTCAAGGAATATGTGAATTACTTACTTGGCTGCTCACAGGGCACCTTCTCTGGGAGCTGTCGGTGCACCTCTTCGTCAGTCTAGACACAAGCCGCAAAAACATGACAGTAGCCGTGAGACTGCGGTCACTAGTAAACCAAAGACTGCGGTCAAGGCTCAGGCAATGACCCGGTCACACATTAGTAGCACTGCGCTCGAGGACAGAGCAGGAGGTGGTACACATTTCACAGCCCCACTAGTAAGCCGGGCTCATTCAAGCCCCGTGTTAAAATGAGACAAGCAATAGCACTGGCTGCCCGAAAGGGGAGGGCGAAAGAGGTGTGTCGTTAAGGCGGACTGACAAACGCTTTAAAGGTTGAACAATTTTCAGTCGATGTTTATCGCGCCTTTCTCGGCTAATTCTAGTTCTTGTAGTTTTGCGTTTCTGTCTTGTTTTTGCTTCTGTCCTTCTCACTATTTAATGCAGGTTTTGCGTTTTTCTCATTTTTATTTTTTCTCCATTTTCTACCCACCTATAGCGGACATAGTTTCTCCTCAATCACCGTCGCTCCTGCCGCCTCTCTTTTAAGTCGAAGCCTACCAGACCGTTTAGTTTGCTAAAGGTATAATGAGGATATTTCAAAATCTTCCATTGGAATGCATTACGCCCATTGCTTACCACTGCTGTGCAGTTTGTAACTCCCATTTGCTTGTTTTATTTGTTTTAGACTGTCCAGCTTGCCTTAATCCATACCATGGAACAAACTCTGTTTACTGTATTCTTCCACCGTGCTCACTTTCTGTAAACAGGCCTTTAATTTTGTTCTTGTCACATTTACTGTGCATTCAAAAAAGAGGTCAAATGTCAGGCTTTGTCTTCCAAGGTGCTCGATGTTTACTTTTCTTTCTCAGACTTCAAAGGGTAAGGTTTTATCTGACAGTCTGGGGGTGTAAAAGGGGTGGCTTTTTAGGTCTCGCCTACACAGCGCATGAGCTGTCCTTGGGAAGGGTTTTGTTTACAGTGAAGGGGTTGAAGCCCGCCTTTGCTGCCCATTCGTTAGCTGTATTGTTGCTCTTCTTTCCTAGTTCCTGATTGACCAGCGCATGCTATGCGTCACTTCCAGTTTATAATCTGCTGCACAGACGAAGTACAGATTGATTTCTGTTGATTAATGGTCGTCCGTGGCTCACGCTGTCATTATGGTACTATTTATTTACCTCCCCGGAAGCGCGTTTGGAGGCGGTCCAAAGGGCAGGAGCCCTTTAAACTTGATTTCGCGCTCCCGCTGTCACGGGAAGCGTGTTTGGAGGCGGAGGCGGTCCACAGGGCAGGAGCCCTTTAAACTTGATTTCTTGCTCTCGCTGTCGCGGGAAGCGCGTTTGGAGGTGGAGGCGGTCCTAAGGGCAGGAGCCCTTTAAACTTGATTTCACGCTCCCGCTGTCGCGGGAAGCGCGTTTGGAGGCGGAGGCGGTCCACAGGGCAGGAGCCCTTTAAACTTGATTTCGCGCTCCCGCTGTCGCGGGATGCGCACGGGCGGCGCCCGGGCCAAGGGCGGGCCCATCCTTCGCCCATCAGCGCCAGGAAGAGGCTGGGCTGGGCCACCCCCCTGAGAACTTCCCTGGGATTTCAGGATAAGGCTCATTGGACTCCTAAGAGGTACTGCATTTTCTCTCCTGTGATTGTTCTTCCATAACCCCCCTTATTTGGGTTTCACGGCTTAGGAGGTCCCAAGTAACTGGCATCTAAGTAAGATCTGCTAATAGAGCAGTTCCATTTATTTATTTACTATTTTCACACTGCCATTGCTTCCCTGTATATCACTCATATCGGCTTAGATTGGTGTTCTGCTATTATTTGCAAGACGATGGGTAAAAGAAAGACCACCACACCTGGGGCCGATGGAGCACACGCCGTGCCCTTCCAATCATCAATAACTAGCTACTTATCTTCAGTTATCGGGGCCATTGAAAATTGAAATTGTCCAAGTGGAAGAAAGAATTGGGGTGGCAAATAACTTGACTCAAAGAACCTCTTTAGAACCCACGACTTATATACAGTCTGCAGTCTCTTCAATTGCTCCCCGTGAATTCAATTCGCCTCTGCCTGAAGATGACGTTAATGCCTTGCATTCTTTACAGCCCTTTAACGCAGCTAACATCGAACATTTAGCTGACACTCCCCCTCCCCCCAAAAAAAGGAAAGCTGGAGGACTCCGTAAGTGTAATAAGTTACTTAAATATCCAACGAAGGCTAAAGAATGTATTTCTACACCATTATTGGGCGAACTAGGCTCAGACTGCAGGATTCTAAGAGACAATCATTTGACCAACTTAGACTCGATCCTCAAACCTTTTTTTTCGGCTTTAGAGGAAGCTAACATTACTTATTGATTCCAAATTTGAGCAGTTACAAGAAACTATTCTTAAATATCTGCCTCAGCAGTCCACTTTAAAATCTAGTACAAATTCCCCTCCCTCTACTCCGAAACTGGTGTCTGATCCCAATGCCTCTCAGCAGGCTAACTGTTTAATGAATTGCAACCAACTCCCGTTCCATCGCATACTTACCCGCGATTCCCATGATGACTTATTAACTGATTCTCTGTCTACTTTGGCTGGTGGTGCGATTGCCTTACTGAAGCCTGAAACTGCTTCTAAACCTAGATCTTCCACTAGTACAAAGGAGGTTCTACAGCTTCCTCCGGATAGCTTGCCATATGTCTTAGTCTTAGCAAACGTTCCTCCTCTTGATTGTACCCAGAAGGAAGATACTCATGCGCTAATAAGGAAATGTGCACATTGGATGAGCCAAAAACTTAGATACCAAGATGATCTAAATAATAGAATAATTATGGCTAGAAGGGTGAAGTGGTTAGGCTTGTCTAAAAAAGTATATGAAGGCGATTGTATAGTGATTAATTTTGCAAATTCTCATTGTGTTAATTATTTGTTGGCGTCTCTACCATCGAGTCCAAAAGGGGAAGGTGGGATCAAAGTCTATCCATTAAGCTTTTTCTACAGGCCGCCCACTTCATCACTTCCTCCTACGAGGGCTTCCCATGGTAAAAATATTTTAACAAAGGCACCTTTACAGAACCCCACCCTTGACCCTGGGGGTACCCAAAATCACTCTTTCCTTGTCGCAGTTGATTGACAGTTCGAGGGCTCGGAGCTCCTAAATGATTGTTTACAGGAACTAGAGCTGATGGGTGTGCATACACTTTTGGAATCACCCATAGGGTCTGATGAGCTAGTTAGCTTTCCACATCTTACAACAGACACGGTCATAACTGAGGAGTCTGGGAAAATAAATGTGATCTTGCTTTTGCAAGGGATATGGCAAACAGTCAGATAAGAGAAACACCCACCTATACAGGGAGTACTAATGGCAGCATTATTGATTTTATTTTTATCAATTCCTCACTTTCACGTTCAATAGTGGATTTTAAAAGTAAATCTCACTGTGCCAGTGACCATAACCCTTTCAGTATAAAACAATCCTTTAAAACTAGAGTAATCTTACCTAGGACTGCATATAAAGGTAAAGAGGTGTTTAAAAGAAATTCTGGCCCTCGCATGAGGTGGGAGAGAGTAAACCCTAACACTTTTCACGCAAACCTTATAACTCAAAATAAGGCTGACATCAACACTTGCTTGTCCCTGCAATCCACTCCATTCCACCTTATAACTGCCTTTGAATCTTTAAGCTGTGCTATTTCTGAGGCACTGACGTGTGCCCAATATCCCAAAGGTGCAAAACCTCAACGGTGGTTCAATTCTGCCTGTACGGCTGCCCATAGAGATCTAAAGTCAGTGATCAAAACTATTCCATGTAATCGGGATTTACTTAAACAGGCCAGGGGCCCATACAAATCAGTCCTTGAAGAGAGAAAGAATGAAATACGCACTAGCGCTTGGGAAGACCTTATGGCAGTGACGGAACTACGGGATCCCTCTCAATTTTGGAAGGTGGTTAATCACCCATATTTTTCAGGAAAGGAAAATAGGGATGACGACTGTTTGATACCAGAGGGGGTTTGGGTAGACCATTTTTCATCTGTATTTCAATCTGCAAATAATCCTAATGATGGAGGGGAGGTATGTTGCCTCCCATGTTCGGCTACTCCAATTCCAGTTAAGAGCAGCATTTTACTTGAGGCACACAAGATCAGTGCAGCAATAACTAAAATGAAACTAAGGAAAGCTCCTGGCCCCGATGGGATACCGGTGGACCTATTTAAATCTCTACCTGATCTGTGGGTTCCATTAATCACAAATGTTCTGAACAGTGCTATTCAAAGTGCTATCCCCTCCTCATGGTTAATGGCAATAATCGTTCCGATCTTCAAAAAGGGTAATAGGCTTGACCCTTTCTGCTATAGACCCATCTCTTTAATAGACTCCACGGCAAAGATACTGGGGAGTGTCATTCTGACCCGGCTCGAGGATTGGGTTGTAAGGACAAACATTTTATCGCCAATTCAATATGGGTTTAGGTCTGGATTAGGCACAGTGGATCAGGCCCTAAATTTACATCTTATCCTCAGTAAATATGTTATTGCCAAAAGGGAACCTATCCACTTAGCATTTATAGATCTGTCCAGTGCATTTGATATGGTGAACAGAGCAAAACTGTGGGACATAATGGATACAATGGGGATTGAGCAAGATTTGCTGGATTTGATCAAACGCTTATACTCTGACCTCTCTATTTTAATTCAGTTTGGACAACACGGCGAAAGGTCTCATCCCCTTGTTTCCAGTCGAGGTGTTAGACAGGGCTGCACACTGGCACCTTTTATGTTTCTACTGTACATAAACGGCTTGTATAATTGTTTGGTCCAAAATGGTAAGGATTTCCTAAGGATGAGTTTTAGACAATTGCCAATTTTATTATATGCCGATGATGCTGTTTTAATTGCCTGCACGGCCAATGGTCTACAGACTCTCCTGGATCTTTTTTTA
The DNA here is from genome assembly GCF_031143425.1 of Pleurodeles waltl. Classification (NCBI taxonomy): domain Eukaryota; kingdom Metazoa; phylum Chordata; class Amphibia; order Caudata; family Salamandridae; genus Pleurodeles; species Pleurodeles waltl. The sequence goes on from NC_090451.1 coordinate 559,831,758, forward strand.
ACACATACACAAGAGCTTGATTTGAAAGTCAATTTAAAAAAATCACACGTTATGACCTGCAGTCCTAAAAACACTCTTACCAAATGTTTTAGAATGGGGGGGAACACTTTGACAAAGGTAAAAGACTTTTGCTATCTAGGTCTGTATCTAAGTTCCACTCTGTCTTGGAAATTCCATTTGAATTTTAAGTTTCAACAACTGGCAAGAAATGTTGAGGCAATCTTTCGTTTTGCCCGCAGATTAGGGCATAGACCGGTCCACCAGATCCTCACGCTCTACAACTCTAAATGTGTTTCGGCGGCGATTTATGGGGGTGGCCTTTGGTGATATACCAGTCCAAGCATTCTACAGCTTGCAGAGAATAAATTCCTTCATCGGTTAGTTATGGTACCTAAGAACATAGCGAACATTTTATGCCATGAGGAACTGGGAATCCGCTACATTACAGATTTGATAGATATTGCCCCACTTTTGCTATGGATAAAAGTATGGTCAAATCCGGCGTCTACTTTAACACACAATTGCGTAAAAGATTGTATTTCACTAACAAACTGTAACAAAATTCCATGGCTAAATTTTGTTCACAATGGCTTCCGAAACTTGGACTTGGAGTATATGTATTTTAAACCAGAGCTCCTGCCAGCTAATGCGAAATAAATTGTTAAACTTCGACATAAAGAGCATGTTATGAATCTTAGATACCAAGTGGCAGAGAAATTTAGTTCTTTTAATTCATACATACAAATTCTATCATCAGACTTGCTAGAACCTTATTTTGTTTGGTTCCCGACCCCTTCTTTATACTCTTTACTCGTACTTTTTAGATTTAACCTGATCCATTTTAGAGTGGTGTTCCCGATAAAATGTGTGTGGGAAAAAACACTACCGCCATGCCCTTGTGATAACTTTTCGAAACAAAGTACTTGCCACTTTATTTTATTTTGTAAACTTTACTCAGTTCCCAGGAAATCCTTTCTATTACCCATTTTGCGTAACTTGCACCCTTCTTCCTACAAAGAAGGATTGACTGGCATCCAAAGCCTCTCATCCAAACAAATGTGCATTTCTATTCTTAGTTGTATTAAATCCGCTATCACCATTAGAAACCGATATGAACTGGTAATGTGACTATTTATTAAGAGAAACTAGGCATTGTCTTATTACTATATTGTCTTATCATTATATACGCTTTTATAAGTATTTATTATCTTATACTGTTTTAGTAAGCTTGGGCGGTAAGCTTAGACTTAATAGATTTGCTTTTTATGAATGCTATAAGTACTGTATTTTATGATGACTTTTATGTATGCATGTATACTTTTATGGCAAAACGGCGAATAAAGTTATTCTGACTGACTGACTATTTACCTCCCACATTTCTTCTTTTTTGCCGTATTACTGCCCCCCTCTCGCACCAATTGTTACTTGCACCGCAAGCTAAGCTGTTTATATTTTAAAGTACTCCACAAGTGCGTGTGTTCTCCAGCTGAATCCCTTGTTTTTTCCTTTCTCCTCTTCCGCGCTTGTTGCTCTCTCTCGCCCGACTGTATACTTTATCCCGTTCTGTGCCTTGGACGAGGTGACCTTGTCCAATGACACGTAATCAGTATTTGCTTCTTCTTCGTATGCTGCATTTTGTAGACAATGCTTTAGCCTTGCCACGAGATCACCCTGATTGTGACCGTCTTTTTAAGATTAGGCCTGTCCTTGATCATTTTGTGGATCGGTTTTCAGAGGTCTATGTTCCAAGCAAAGAGATAAGTGTGGACGAGTCTTTGGTCCTTTTCAATGGGCGTTTAGTTTTTAAGCAGTACATTCCTAGTAAGAGGGCACTGTATGGGATTAAATTGAATCTGCTGTCAGAAAGCAGTACAGGATATGTGTATAATTTCCAGGTCTGCACTGGTAGGGATTCCAGTATTGACCCTCCTGGTTGTCCGGCCACTTTTGGAGTTAGCGAAAAAATTGTGTGGGAACTTGCTAGACGGCTGTTTAACAAAGGTCACCATTTGTACGTAGATAATTTCTACACTGGAGTGCAGTTGTTCAAGGAGTTGTTTAGAGTGGACACTGTTGCTTGTGGCACAATCCGTTCTAACCGGAAAGGCTATCCAAGGGAGCTTGTCTGTAAGAAACTTGTGAGGGGACAGTGCAGTGCCTTGCCGAATAATGAGCTGCTAGCTATGAAATTTTCAGACAGGAGGGATGTGTACATGCTATCGACCATCCATGATGAGAGTACTACCCCTGTGGCTGTTTGGGGTTAGGTTGTGGAAGTGCGCAAACCTGCGTGCATTTGGGACTACAATAGGCACATGGGTGGTGTTGATAGAGTAGATCAGAGGTTGGAACTTTACACTGCTCTTCGTAAGCCTTATGTGTGGTATAAAAAGTTGGCCCTACATTTATTTCATTTGGCAACTTTTAATGCCTTTATTGTATACAAGGATTGTTCACCTGAGTCAAGGATGACATTTGTTAAATTTCAGGAGTCGGTAATAGAAAGCCTTATTGTGGTGGAACCGGCAAGAGTTCCTAGAGTAGAAGTGGTGGAGGATGTGGCTAGATTGAAAGATCGGCACTTTCCAGATCACATTCCTCCCACTCCCAAAAAAGACTTGCCCACAAAGAAATGTAGAGTATGTGCCCGGAGATTAATCCGGAGGGAGAGCCGGATGTACTGCCCCGAATGCCCTTCAAAGCCTGGGCTGTGTGTGCCCAGCTGTTATAGAAGTTACCATACAAAAAAAAACTTCTGGGAAATACCGTGAGCGTAAGCTGTCTGTTTTATATTTTCATATGTTTCACGGTTGGCATCTCTGTCATGTATTTAGTTAGAGCTTTTGTGTTTGTAGTTTTGTGCTTATTTTATAATTAGTGGTTTCTTTGTTGTTTATAAACAAAAAAAAGTGATGGCGGTGTGCGTGGGGTGGCGCTTGGCTGGCGGTGTGCGTGGGGTGGCGCTTGGCTGGCTTTGTGCGTGGGGTGGCACTTGGAAGGCGGTGTGTGTGGGGTGGGGCTTGGAAGGCAGTGTGCTTGGGGTGGGGCTTGGCTGGCGGTGTGCTTGGGGTGGCGCTTTGCTGGCGGTGTGCGTGGGGTGGGGCTTGGAAGGCGGTGTGCTTGGGGTGGCGCTTGGCTGGCGGTGTGCTTGGGGTGGCATTTGGCTGGCGGTGTGCGTGGGGTGGGGCTTGGAAGGTGGTGTGCTTGGGGTGGGGCTTGGCTGGGGGTGTGCTTGGGGTGGCGCTTGGCTGGCGGTGCCAGCCAAACGCCAGTCCACACTCCCATCAGCTGGTGTGATTCTTGTATCAGGCATGTGGGCGTATGTAAGTGATGGGCCCCTGAGTGGCGCGGTCTGTTGATGTGAGTGTTGTAATGTGCTGGGCCCGTGGCTGGCGGTGTGAATGGTCTTGTGCGTGTCATGTATAAAAGGTGTGTGAATGGACTGTAAAGCGGTTGGTGCCTTGTCGCGGCTTTACAGCTCACGAGCTGTGAGTCATTGGTTCAGTTTTTTGCCTTTCAGTTATTAACAGTGCATTTCATTTTTGTGAAATCTCTTGTTAATAAAATTTGATCCACTGAACCATCACTCACCCTCGTGCCAAATCCAACCAGTATGTGTGGTAAAAATGACAAAACCTGCTCAGCTGTAATCAGGCGTCGCAGCACACCTGTGACACGCTAGGTGCCTCGGGTGGGACCCCGATGATGAAGCATGCCTCCAACTTGGTTGGTGGGTGAGGGGTCTTTTTCACATAACCTAAGTGTGTTTCTTTTCACAATTTTAGTGTTTGGCACATCACGGACGTATGTGCACACATCAAAATGATATATTACAAAAATACCTGTGTTTGGGGGGGAGGGCCCACCTATGTTTTTGGTCCTGGGTGCGGCCTTCATCTAGGGAAACCTACAAAACCCAGACATTTTTAAAAACTAGACACCCCAAGGAGTCCAGGGAGGTGTGGCTTGCGTGGCTCCCCCAACATTTTCTTACCCAGACTCCTCTGTAAACCTCAAAATTTGCATAAAAAAGCATATTTTCCTGACTTTTCTTAGTAGGATCACCGCTCCAGCACAAAATTCCTACTCCCCAGTTTTCCCATCAGTCTCCCAAGTAAAATGACACCTCACTTATATGGGTCCCCAAAGCAGAGTCCGTCTAAAGATGTATAAAAGAATATGTCCTTATAAACTCGCTGTTCTATCCCCTCTATCTCTACAAGTTTTGGGCCTTATTCTGTTGCAGGCACCTGGCCCACCCACACAAGTGAGGTATCATTTTTATCGGGAGACTTGGGGGAACGCTGGGTGGAAGGAAATTTGTGGCTCCTCTCAGATTCCAGAACTTTCTGTCACCAAAATTCGAGGAAAAGGTGTTTTTTTAGCCAAATTTTGAGGTTTGCAAAGGGGTTCTGGGTAACAGAACCTGGTCAGAGCCCCACAAGTCACCCCATCTTGGATTCCCCGAGGTCTCTAGTTTTCAAAAATGCACAGGTTTGGTAGGTTTCCCTAGGTGCCGGCTGAGCTACAGGCCAAAATCTACAGGTAGGCACTGTTTTCTTTCAAAAAATGGGATGTGTCCACGTTGCGCTTTGGGGCATTTCCTGTCGCGGGCGCTAGGCCTACCCACACAAGTGAGGTATCATTTTTATCGGGAGACTTGGGGGAACGCTGGGTGGAAGGAAATTTGTGCCTCCTCTCAGATTCCAGAACTTTCTGCCACAGAAATGTGAGGAACATGTGTTTTTTTAGCCCAATTTTGAGGTTTGCAAAGGATTCTGGGTAACACAACCTGTTCAGAGCCCCACAAGTCACTCCATCTTGGATTCCCCTAGGTCTCTAGTTTTCAAAAATGCACAGGTTTGGTAGGTTTTCCTAGGTGCCGGCTGAGCTAGATGCCAAAATCTACAGGTAGGCACTTTGCAAAAAACACCTCTGTTTTCTTTCAAAAAATGGGATGTGTCCATGTTGCGCTTTGGGGCGTTTCCTGTTGCGGGCGCTAGGCCTACCCACACAAGTGAGGTATCATTTTTATCGGGAGACTTGGGGGAATGCTGGGTGGAAGGAAATCTGTGGCTCCTCTCAGATTCCAGAACTTTCTGTCACCATAATGTCAGTAATATGTGTTTTTTTAGCCAAATTTTGAGGTTTGCAAAGGATTCTGGGTAACAGAACCTCGTCAGAGCCCCACAAGTCACCCCATCTTGGATTCCCCTAGGTCTCTAGTTTTCAAAAATGCACAGGTTTGGTAGGTTTCCCTAGGTGCCGGCTGAGCTAGAGGCCAAAATCTACAGGTAGGCACTTTGCAAAAAACACCTCTGTTTTCTTAAAAAAAATGGGATGTGTCCATGTTGCGCTTTGGGGCGTTTCCTGTCGCGGGCGCTAGGCCTAACCACACAAGTGAGGTATCATTTTTATCGGGAGACTTGGGGGAACGCTGGGTGGAAGGAAATTTGTGGCACCTCTCAGATTCCAGAACTTTCTGTCACCATAATGTGAGGAAAATGTGTTTTTTTTAGCCACATTTTGAGGTTTGCAAAGGATTCTGGGTCACAGAACCTGGTCAGAGCCCCACAAGTCACCCCATCTTGGATTCCCCTAGGTCTTTAGTTTTCAAAAATGCACAGGTTTGGTAGGTTTCCCTAGGTGCCGGCTGAGCTAGAGGCCAAAATCTACAGGTAAGCACTTTGCAAAAAACACCTCTGTTTTCTTTAAAAAAAATGGGATGTGTCCACGTTGCGCTTTGGGGCATTTCCTGTTGCGGGCGCTAGGCCTACCCACACAAGTGAGGTATCTTTTTTATTGGGAGACTTGGGGGAACGCTGGGTGGAAGGAAATTTGTGGCTCCTCTCAGATTCCAGAACTTTCTGCCACAGAAATATGAGGAACATGTGTTTTTTAAGCCCAATTTTGAGGTTTGCAAAGGATTCTGGGTAACAGAACCTGGTCAGAGCCCCACAAGTCACTCATCTTGGATTCCCCTAGGTCTCTAGGTTTCAAAAATGCACAGGTTTGGTAGGTTTCCCTAGGTGCCGGCTGAGCTAGAGGCCAAAATCTACAGGTAGGCACTTTGCAAAAAACACCTCTGTTTTCTTTAAAAAAATGGGATGTGTCCACGTTGCGCTTTGGGGCATTTCCTGTTGCGGGCGCTAGGCCTACCCACACAAGTGAGGTATCATTTTTATTGGGAGACTTGGGGGAACGCTGGGTGGAAGGAAATTTGTGGCTCCTCTCAGATTCCAGAACTTTGTGCCACAGAAATGTGAGGAACATGTGTTTTTTAAGCCCAATTTTGAGGTTTGCAAAGGATTCTGGGTAACAGAACCTGGTCAGAGCCCCACAAGTCACTCATCTTGGATTCCCCTAGGTCTCTAGGTTTCAAAAATGCACAGGTTTGGTAGGTTTCCCTAGGTGCCGGCTGAGCTAGAGGCCAAAATCTACAGGTAGGCACTTTGCAAAAAACACCTCTGTTTTCTTTCAAAAAATGGGATGTGTCCACGTTGCGCTTTGGGGCGTTTCCTGTCGAGGGCGCTAGGCCTACCCACACAAGTGAGGTATCATTTCTATCGGGAGACTTGGGGGAACGCTGGGTGGAAGGAAATGTGTGGCTCCTCTCAGATTCCAGAACCTTCTGTCACCATAATGTGAGGAAAATGTGTTTTTTTAGCCAAATTTTGAGGTTTGCAAAGGATTCTGGGTAACAGAACCTGGTCAGAGTCCCACACGTCACCCCCATCTTGGATTCCCCTAGGTCTCTAGTTTTCACAAATGCACAGGTTTGGTAGGTTTCCCTAGGTGCCGGCTGCGCTAGAGGCCAAAATCTACAGGTAGGCACTTTGCAAAAAACACCTCTGTTTTCTTTCAAAAACTGGGATGTGTCCACGTAGCGCTTTGGGTCATTTCCTGTCGCGGGCGCTCGGCCTACCCACACAAGTGAGGTATTATTTTTATCGGGAGACTTGGGGGAACGCTGGGTGGAAGGAAATTTGTGGCTCCTCTCAGATTCCAGAACTTTCTGTCACCGAAATGAGAGGAAAAGATGTTTTTTTAGCCAACTTTTGAGGTTTGCAAAGGGGTTCTGGGTAACAGAACCTGGTCAGAGCCCCACAAGTCACCCCATCTTGGATTCCCCTAGGTCTCTAGTTTTCAAAAATGCACAGGTTTGGTAGGTTTCCCTAGGTGCCGGCTGAGCTACAGGCCAAAATCCACAGGTAGGCACTGTTTTCTTTCAAAAAATGGGATGTGTCCACGTTGCGCTTTGGGGCATTTCCTGTCGTGGGCGCTAGGCCTACCCACACAAGTGAGGTATCATTTTTATCGGGAGACTTGGGGGAACGCTGGGTGGAAGGAAATTTGTGGCTCCTCTCAGATTCCAGAACTTTCTGCCACAGAAATGTGAGGAACATGTGTTTTTTTAGCCCAATTTTGAGGTTTGCAAAGGATTCTGGGTAACAGAACCTGTTCAGAGCACCACAAGTCACTCCATCTTGGATTCCCCTAGGTCTCTAGTTTTAAAAAATGCACAGGTTTGGTAGTTTTCCCTAGGTGCCGGCTGAGCTAGAGGCCAAAATCTACAGGTAGGCACTTTGCAAAAAACACCTCTGTTTTCTTTCAAAAAATGGGATGTGTCCATGTTGGTCTTTGGGGCGTTTCCTGTTGCGGGCTCTAGGCCTACCCACACAAGTGAGGTATCATTTTTATCGGGAGACTTGGGGGAACGCTGGGTGGAAGGAAATTTGTGGCTCCTCTCAGATTCCAGAACTTTCTGTCACCATAATGTGAGGAAAATGTGTTTTTTTAGCCAAATTTTGAGGTTTGCAAAGGATTCTGGGTAACAGAACCTGGTCAGAGCCCCACAAGTCACTCCATCTTGGATTCCCCTAGGTCTCTAGTTTTCAAAAATGCACAGGTTTGGTAGGTTTCCCTAGGTGCCGGCTGAGCTACAGGCCAAAATCCACAGGTAGGCACTGTTTTCTTTCAAAAAATGGGATGTGTCCACGTTGCGCTTTGGGGCATTTCCTGTCGCGGGCGCTAGGCCTACCCACACAAGTGAGGTATCATTTTTATCGGGAGACTTGGGGGAACGCTGGGTGGAAGGAAATTTGTGGCTCCTCTCAGATTCCAGAACTTTCTGCCACAGAAATGTGAGGAACATGTGTTTTTTTAGCCCAATTTTGAGGTTTGCAAAGGATTCTGGGTAACAGAACCTGTTCAGAGCACCACAAGTCACTCCATCTTGGATTCCCCTAGGTCTCTAGTTTTAAAAAATGCACAGGTTTGGTAGTTTTCCCTAGGTGCCGGCTGAGCTAGAGGCCAAAATCTACAGGTAGGCACTTTGCAAAAAACACCTCTGTTTTCTTTCAAAAAATGGGATGTGTCCATGTTGGTCTTTGGGGCGTTTCCTGTTGCGGGCTCTAGGCCTACCCACACAAGTGAGGTATCATTTTTATCGGGAGACTTGGGGGAACGCTGGGTGGAAGGAAATTTGTGGCTCCTCTCAGATTCCAGAACTTTCTGTCACCATAATGTGAGGAAAATGTGTTTTTTTAGCCAAATTTTGAGGTTTGCAAAGGATTCTGGGTAACAGAACCTGGTCAGAGCCCCACAAGTCACTCCATCTTGGATTCCCCTAGGTCTCTAGTTTTAAAAAATGCACAGGTTTGGTAGTTTTCCCTAGGTGCCGGCTGAGCTAGAGGCCAAAATCTACAGGTAGGCACTTTGCAAAAAACACCTCTGTTTTCTTTCAAAAAATGGGATGTGTCCATGTTGCGCTTTGGGGCGTTTCCTGTTGCGGGCTCTAGGCCTACCCACACAAGTGAGGTATCATTTTTATCGGGAGACTTGGGGGAACGCTGGGTGGAAGGAAATTTGTGGCTCCTCTCAGATTCCAGAACTTTCTGTCACCATAATGTGAGGAAAATGTGTTTTTTTAGCCAAATTTTGAGGTTTGCAAAGGATTCTGGGTAACAGAACCTGGTCAGAGCCCCACAAGTCACCCCATTTTGGATTCCCCTAGGTCTCTAGTTTTAAAAAATGCACAGGTTTGGTAGGTTTCCCTAGGTGCCGGCTGAGCTAGAGGCCAAAATCTACAGGTAGGCACTTTGCAAAAAACACCTCTGTTTTCTTTCAAAAAATGGGATGTGTCCACGTTGCGCTTTGGGGCATTTCCTGTCGCGGGCGCTCGGCCTACCCACACAAGTGAGGTATCATTTTTATCGGGACACTTGGGGGAACGCTGGGTGGAAGGAAATTTGTGGCTCCTCTCAGATTCCAGAACTTTCTGTCACCGAAATGAGAGGAAAAGGTGTTTTTTTAGTCAACTTTTGAGGTTTGCAAAGGGGTTCTGGGTAACAGAACCTGGTCAGAGCCCCACAAGTCACCCCATCTTGGATTCCCCTAGGTCTCTAGTTTTCAAAAATGCACAGGTCTGGTAGGTTTCCCTAGGGGCCGGCTGAGCTACAGGCCAAAATCCACAGGTAGGCACTGTTTTCTTTCAAAAAATGGGATGTGTCCACGTTGCGCTTTGGGGCATTTCCTGTCGTGGGCGCTAGGCCTACCCACACAAGAGAGGTATCATTTTTATCGGGAGACTTGGGGGAACACTGGGTGGAAGGAAATGTGTGGCTCCTCTCAGATTCCAGAACTTTCTGCCACAGAAATGTGAGGAACATGTGTTTTTTTAGCCCAATTTTGAGGTTTGCAAAGGATTCTGGGTAACAGAACCTGTTCAGAGCCCCACGAGTCACTCCATCTTGGATTCCCCTAGGTCTCTAGTTTTCAAAAATGCACAGGTTTGGTAGTTTTCCCTAGGTGCCGGCTGAGCTAGAGGCCAAAATCTACAGGTAGGCACTTTGCAAAAAACACTTCTGTTTTCTTTAAAAAAATGGGATGTGTCCATGTTGGTCTTTGGGGCGTTTCCTGTTGCGGGCTCTAGGCCTACCCACACAAGTGAGGTATCATTTTTATCGGGAGACTTGGGGGAACGCTGGGTGGAAGGAAATTTGTGGCTCCTCTCCGATTTCAGAACTTTCTGTCACCATAATGTGAGGAAAATGTGTTTTTTTAGCCAAATTTTGAGGTTTGCGAAGGATTCTGGGTAACAGAACCTGGTCAGAGCCCCACAAGTCATCCCATTTTGGATTCCCCTAGGTCTCTAGTTTTAAAAAATGCACAGGTTTGGTAGGTTTCCCTAGGTGCCGGCTGAGCTAGAGACCAAAATCGACAGGTAGGCACTTTGCAAAAAAGTCCTCTGTTTTCTTTAAAAAAATGTGATGTGTCCACGTTGCGCTTTGGGGCATTTCCTGTTCGGGCGCTCGGCCTACCCACACAAGTGAGGTATCATTTTTATCGGGAGACTTGGGGGAACGCTGGGTGGAAGGAAATTTGTGGCTCCTCTCAGATTCCAGAACTTTCTGTCACCGAAATGAGAGGAAAAGGTGTTTTTTTAGCCAACTTTTGAGGTTTGCAAAGGGGTTCTGGGTAACAGAACCTGGTCAGAGCCCCACAAGTCACCCCATCTTGGATTCCCCTAGGTCTCTAGTTTTAAAAAATGCACAGGTTTGGTAGGTTTCCCTAGCGGCCGGCTGAGCTAGAGGCCAAAATCTACAGGTAGGCACTTTGCAAAAAACACCTCTGTTTTCTTTCAAAAAATGAGATGTGTCCACGTTGCGCTTTGGGGAATTTCCTGTCGCGGGCGCTAGGCCTACCCACACAAGTGAGGTATCATTTTTATCGGGAACTTGGGGGAACGCTGGGTGGAAGTAAATTTGTGGCTCCTCTCAGATTCCAGAACTTTCTGCCACAGAAATGTGAGGAACATGTGTTTTTTAAGCCAAATTTTGAGGTTTGCAAAGGATTCTGGGTAACAGAACCTGGTCAGAGCCCCACAAGTCACTCATCTTGGATTCCCCTACGTCTCTAGGTTTAATAAATGCACAGGTTTGGTAGGTTTCCCTAGGTGCTGGATGAGCTAGAGGCCAAAATCTACAGGTAGGCACTTTGCAAAAAACACCTCTGTTTTCTTTCAAAAACTGGGATGTGTCCACGTTGCGCTTTGGGGCATTTCCTGTCGGGGGCGCTAGGCCTACCCACACAAGTGAGGTATCATTTTTATCGGGAGACTTGGGGGAACGCTGGGTGGAAGGAAATTTGTGGCTCCTCTCAGATTCCAGAACTTTCTGTCACCATAATGTGAGGAAAATGTGTTTTTTTAGTCAACTTTTGAGGTTTGCAAAGGGGTTCTGGGTAACAGAACCTGGTCAGAGCCCCACAAGTCACCCCATCTTGGATTCCCCTAGGTCTCTAGTTTTCAAAAATGCGCAGGTTTGGTAGGTTTCCCTAGGGGCCGGCTGAGCTACAGGCCAAAATCCACAGGTAGGCACTGTTTTCTTTCAAAAAATGGGATGTGTCCACGTTGCGCTTTGGGGCATTTCCTGTCGCGGGCGCTAGGCCTACCCACACAAGAGAGGTATCATTTTTATCGGGAGACTTGGGGGAACGCTGGGTGGAAGGAAATGTGTGGCTCCTCTCAGATTCCAGAACTTTCTGCCACAGAAATGTGAGGAACATGTGTTTTTTTAGCCCAATTTTGAGGTTTGCAAAGGATTCTGGGTAACAGAACCTGTTCAGAGCCCCACAAGTCACTCCATCTTGGATTCCCCTAGGTCTCTAGTTTTCAAAAATGCACAGGTTTGGTAGTTTTCCCTAGGTGCCGGCTGAGCTAGAGGCCAAAATTTACAGGTAGGCACTTTGCAAAAAACACCTCTGTTTTCTTTCAAAAAATGGGATGTGTCCATGTTGGTCTTTGGGGCGTTTCCTGTTGCGGGCTTTAGGCCTACCCACACAAGTGAGGTATCATTTTTATCGGGAGACTTGGGGGAACGCTGAGTGGAAGGAAATTTGTGGCTCCTCTCAGATTCCAGAACTTTCTGTCACCATAATGTGAGGCAAATGTGTTTTTTTAGCCAAATTTTGAGGTTTGCAAAGGATTCTGGGTAACAGAACCTGGTCAGAGCCCCACAAGTTATCCCATTTTGGATTCCCCTAGGTCTCTAGTTTTCAGAAATGCACAGGTTTGGTAGGTTTCCCTAGGTGCCGGCTGAGCTAGAGGCCAAAATCGACAGGTAGGCACTTTGCAAAAAACACCTCTGTTTTCTTTCAAAAAATGGGATGTGTCCACGTTGCGCTTTGGGGCATTTCCTGTCGCGGGCGCCCGGCCTACCCACACAAGTGAGGTATCATTTTTATCGGGAGACTTGGGGGAACGCTGGGTGGAAGGAAATTTGTGGCTCCTCTCAGATTCGAGAACTTTCTGTCACCGAAATGAGAGGAAAAGGTGTTTTTTTAGCCAACTTTTGAGGTTTGCAAAGGGGTTCTGGGTAACAGAACCTGGTCAGAGCCCCACAGGTCACCCCATCTTGGATTCCCCTAGGTCTCTAGTTTTAAAAAATGCACAGGTTTGGTAGGTTTCCCTAGGGGCCGGCTGAGCTACAGGCCAAAATCCACAGGTAGGCACTGTTTTCTTTCAAAAAATGTGATGTGTCCACGTTGCGCTTTGGGGCATTTCCTGTCGCGGGCGCTAGGCCTACCCACACAAGTGAGGTATAATTTTTATCGGGAGACTTGGGGGAACGCTGGGTGGAAGGAAATTTGTGGCTCCTCTCAGATTCCAGAACTTTCTGCCACAGAAATGTAAGGAACATGTGTTTTTTTAGCCCAATTTTGAGGTTTGCAAAGGATTCTGGGTAACAGAACCTGTTCAGAGCCCCACAAGTCACTCTATCTTGGATTCCCCTAGGTCTCTAGTTTTAAAAAATGCACAGGTTTGGTAGTTTTCCCTAGGTGCCGGCTGAGCTAGAGGCCAAAATCTACAGGTAGGCACTTTGCAAAAAACACCTCTGTTTTCTTTAAAAAAATGGGATGTGTCCATGTTGGTCTTTGGGGCGTTTCCTGTCGCGGGCTCTAGGCCTACTCACACAAGTGAGGTATCATTTTTATCGGGAGACTTGGGGGAACGCCGGGTGGAAGGAAATTTGTGGCTCCTCTCAGATTCCAGAACTTTCTGTCACCATAATGTGAGGAAAATTTGTTTTTTTTAGCCAAATTTTGAGGTTTGCAAAGGATTCTGGGTAACAGAACCTGGTCAGAGCCCCACAAGTCACCCCATTTTGGATTCCCGTAGGTCTCTAGTTTTCAAAAATGCACAGGTTTGGTAGGTTTCCCTAGGTGCCGGCTGAGCTAGAGGCCAAAATCTACAGGTAGGCACTTTGCAAAAAACACCTCTGTTTTCTTTAAAAAAAATGGGATGTGTCCACGTTGCGCTTTGGGGAATTTCCTGTCGCGGGCGCTAGGCCTACCCACACAAGTGAGGTATAATTTTTATCGGGAGACTTGGGGGAACGCTGGGTGGAAGGAAATTTGTGGCTCCTCTCAGATTCCAGAACTTTCTGCCACAGAAATGTGAGGAACATGTGTTTTTTTAGCCCAATTTTAAGGTTTGCAAAGGATTCTGGGTAACAGAAGCTGTTCAGAGCCCCACAAGTCACTCTATCTTGGATTCCCCTCGGTCTCTAGTTTTCAAAAATGCACAGGTTTGGTAGTTTTCCCTAGGGGCCGGCTGAGCTAGAGGCCAAAATCTATAGGTAGGCACTTTGCAAAAAACACCTCTGTTTTCTTTAAAAAAATGGGATGTGTCCATGTTGGTCTTTGGGGCGTTTCCTGTCGCGGGCTCTAGGCCTACTCACACAAGTGAGGTATCATTTTTATCGGGAGACTTGGGGGAACGCCAGGTGGAAGGAAATTTGTGGCTCCTCTCAGATTCCAGAACTTTCTGTCACCATAATGTGTGGAAAATGTGTTTTTTTAGCCAACTTTTGAGGTTTGCAAAGGATTCTGGGTAACAGAACCTGGTCAGAGCCCCACAAGTCACCCCATCTTGGATTCCCCTAGGTCTCTAGTTTTCAAAAATGCACAGGTTTGGTAGGTTTCCGTAGGGGCCGGCTGAGCTACAGGCCAAAATCCACAGGTAGGCACTGTTTTCTTTAAAAAAATGGGATGTGTCCAAGTTGCGCTTTGGGGCATTTCCTGTCGCGGGCGCTAAGCCTACCCACACAAGAGAGGTATCATTTTTATCGGGAGACTTGGGGGAACGCTGGGTGGAAGGAAATGTGTGGCTCCTCTCAGATTCCAGAACTTTCTGCCACAGAAATGTGAGGAACATGTGTTTTTTTAGCCCAATTTTGAGGTTTGCAAAGTATTCTGGGTAACAGAACCTGTTCAGAGCCCCACAAGTCACTCCATCTTGGATTCCCCTAGGTCTCTAGTTTTCAGAAATGCACAGGTTTGGTAGGTTTCCCTAGGTGCCGGCTGAGCTAGAGGCCAAAATCGACAGGTAGGCACTTTGCAAAAAACACCTCTGTTTTCTTTCAAAAAATGGGATGTGTCCACGTTGCGCTTTGGGGCATTTCCTGTCGCGGGCGCTCGGCCTACCCACACTAGTGAGGTATAATTTTTATCGGGAGACTTGGGGGAACGCTGGGTGGAAGGAAATTTGTGGCTCCTCTCAGATTCCAGAACTTTCTGTCACCGAAATGAGAGGAAAAGGTGTTTTTTTATCCAACTTTTGAGGTTTGCAAAGGGGTTCTGGGTAACAGAACCTGGTCAGAGCCCCACAAGTCACCCCATCTTGGATTCCCCTAGGTCTCTAGTTTTCAAAAATGCACAGGTTTGGTAGGTTTCCCTAGGTGCCGGCTGAGCTAGAGGCCAAAATCTACAGGTAGGCACTTTGCAAAAAACACCTCTGTTTTCTTTAAAAAAATGGGATGTGTCCACGTTGCGCTTTGGGGAATTTCCTGTTGCGGGCGCTAGGCCTACCCACACAAGTGAGGTATCATTTTTATCGGGAACTTGGGGGAACGCTGGGTGGAAGTAAATTTGTGGCTCCTCTCAGATTCCAGAACTTTCTGCCACAGAAATGTGAGGAACATGTGTTTTTTAAGCCAAATTTTGAGGTTTGCAAAGGATTCTGGGTAACAGAACCTGGCCAGAGCCCCACAAGTCACTCATCTTGGATTCCCCTAGGTCTCTAGGTTTAAAAAATGCACAGGTTTGGTAGGTTTCCCTATGTGCTGGATGAGCTAGATGCCAAAAACTACAGGTAGGCACTTTGCAAAAAACACCTCTGTTTTCTTTAAAAAAATGGGATGTGTCCACGTTGCGCTTTGGGGCATTTCCTGTCGGGGGCGCTAGGCCTACCCACACAAGTGAGGTATCATTTTTATCGGGAGACTTGGGGAAACGCTGGGTGGAAGGAAATGTGTGGCTCCTCTCAGATTCCAGAACCTTCTGTCACCATAATGTGAGGAAAATGTGTTTTTTTAGCCAAATTGTGAGGTTTGCAAAGGATTCTGGGTAACAGACCCTGGTCAGAGTCCCACAAGTCACCCCATCTTGGATTCCCCTAGGTCTCTAGTTTTCAAAAATGCACAGGTTTGGTAGGTTTCCCTAGGTGCCGGCTGCGCTAGAGGCCAAAATCTACAGGTAGGCACTTTGCAAAAAACACCTCTGTTTTCTTTAAAAAACTGGGATGTGTCCACGTTGCGCTTTGGGTCATTTCCTGTCGCGGGCGCTCGGCCTACCCACACAAGTGAGGTATCATTTTTATCGGGAGACTTGGGGGAACGCTGGGTGGAAGGAAATTCGTGGCTCCTCTCAGATTCCAGAACTTTCTGTCACCATAATGTGAGTAAAATGTGTTTTTTTTAGCCAAATTTTGAGGTTTGCAAAGGATTCTGGGTAACAGAACCTGGTCAGAGCCCCACAAGTAACCCCATCTTGGATTCCCCTAGGTCTCTAGTTTTCAACAATGCTCAGGTTTGGTAGGTTTCCCTAGGTGCCGGCTGAGCTAGAGGCCAAAATCTACAGGTAGGCACTTTGCAAAAAACACCTCTGTTTTCTTTAAAAAAATGGGATGTGTCCACGTTGCGCTTTGGGGAATTTCCTGTCGCGGGCGCTAGGCCTACCCACACAAGTGAGGTATCATTTTTATCGGGAGACTTGGGGGAACGCTGGGTGGAAGGAAATTTGTGGCTCCTCTCAGATTCCAGAACTTTCTGCCACAGAAATGTGAGGAACATGTGTTTTTTTAGCCCAATTTTAAGGTTTGCAAAGGATTATGGGTAACAGAACCTGTTCAGAGCCCCACAAGTCACTCTATCTTGGATTCCCCTCGGTCTCTAGTTTTCAAAAATGCACAGGTTTGGTAGTTTTCCCTAGGTGCCGGCTGAGCTAGAGGCCAAAATCTACAGGTAGGCACTTTGCAAAAAACACCTCTGTTTTCTTTAAAAAAATGGGATGTGTCCATGTTGGTCTTTGGGGCGTTTCCTGTCGCGGGCTCTAGGCCTACTCACACAAGTGAGGTATCATTTTTATCGGGAGACTTGGGGGAACGCCAGGTGGAAGGAAATTTGTGGCTCCTCTCAGATTCCAGAACTTTCTGTCACCATAATGTGAGGAAAATGTGTTTTTTTAGCCAACTTTTGAGGTTTGCAAAGGATTCTGGGTAACAGAACCTGGTCAGAGCCCCACAAGTCACCCCATCTTGGATTCCCCTAGGTCTCTAGTTTTCAAAAATGCACAGGTTTGGTAGGTTTCCGTAGGGGCCGGCTGAGCTACAGGCCAAAATCCACAGGTAGGCACGGTTTTCTTTCAAAAAATGGGATGTGTCCACGTTGCGCTTTGGGGCATTTCCTGTCGCGGGCGCTAAGCCTACCCACACAAGAGAGGTATCATTTTTATCGGGAGACTTGGGGGAACGCTGGGTGGAAGGAAATGTGTGGCTCCTCTCAGATTCCAGAACTTTCTGCCACAGAAATGTGAGGAACATGTGTTTTTTTAGCCCAATTTTGAGGTTTGCAAAGTATTCTGGGTAACAGAACCTGTTCAGAGCCCCACAAGTCACTCCATCTTGGATTCCCCTAGGTCTCTAGTTTTCAAAAATGCACAGGTTTGGTAGTTTTCCCTAGGTGCCGGCTGAGCTAGAGGCCAAAATCTACAGGTAGGCACTTTGCAAAAAACACCTCTGTTTTCTTTCAAAAAATGGGATGTGTCCATGTTGGTCTTTGGGGCGTTTCCTGTTGCGGGCTCTAGGCCTACCCACACAAGTGAGGTATCATTTTTATCGGGAGACTTGGGGGAACGCTGGGTGGAAGGAAATTTGTGGCTCCTCTCAGATTCCAGAACTTTCTGTCACCATAATGTGAGGCAAATGTGTTTTTTTAGCCAAATTTTGAGGTTTGCAAAGGATTCTGGGTAACAGAACCTGGTCAGAGCCCCACAAGTCATCCCATTTTGGATTCCCCTAGGTCTCTAGTTTTCAGAAATGCACAGGTTTGGTAGGTTTCCCTAGGTGCCGGCTGAGCTAGAGGCCAAAATCGACAGGTAGGCACTTTGCAAAAAACACCTCTGTTTTCTTTCAAAAAATGGGATGTGTCCACGTTGCGCTTTGGGGAATTTCCTGTTGCGGGCGCTAGGCCTACCCACACAAGTGAGGTATCATTTTTATCGGGAACTTGGGGGAACGCTGGGTGGAAGTAAATTTGTGGCTCCTCTCAGATTCCAGAACTTTCTGCCACAGAAATGTGAGGAACATGTGTTTTTTAAGCCAAATTTTGAGGTTTGCAAAGGATTCTGGGTAACAGAACCTGGCCAGAGCCCCACAAGTCACTCATCTTGGATTCCCCTAGGTCTCTAGGTTTAAAAAATGCACAGGTTTGGTAGGTTTCCCTATGTGCTGGATGAGCTAGATGCCAAAAACTACAGGTAGGCACTTTGCAAAAAACACCTCTGTTTTCTTTAAAAAAATGGGATGTGTCCACGTTGCGCTTTGGGGCATTTCCTGTCGGGGGCGCTAGGCCTACCCACACAAGTGAGGTATCATTTTTATCGGGAGACTTGGGGAAACGCTGGGTGGAAGGAAATGTGTGGCTCCTCTCAGATTCCAGAACCTTCTGTCACCATAATGTGAGGAAAATGTGTTTTTTTAGCCAAATTGTGAGGTTTGCAAAGGATTCTGGGTAACAGACCCTGGTCAGAGTCCCACAAGTCACCCCATCTTGGATTCCCCTAGGTCTCTAGTTTTCAAAAATGCACAGGTTTGGTAGGTTTCCCTAGGTGCCGGCTGCGCTAGAGGCCAAAATCTACAGGTAGGCACTTTGCAAAAAACACCTCTGTTTTCTTTAAAAAACTGGGATGTGTCCACGTTGCGCTTTGGGTCATTTCCTGTCGCGGGCGCTCGGCCTACCCACACAAGTGAGGTATCATTTTTATCGGGAGACTTGGGGGAACGCTGGGTGGAAGGAAATTCGTGGCTCCTCTCAGATTCCAGAACTTTCTGTCACCATAATGTGAGTAAAATGTGTTTTTTTTAGCCAAATTTTGAGGTTTGCAAAGGATTCTGGGTAACAGAACCTGGTCAGAGCCCCACAAGTAACCCCATCTTGGATTCCCCTAGGTCTCTAGTTTTCAACAATGCTCAGGTTTGGTAGGTTTCCCTAGGTGCCGGCTGAGCTAGAGGCCAAAATCTACAGGTAGGCACTTTGCAAAAAACACCTCTGTTTTCTTTAAAAAAATGGGATGTGTCCACGTTGCGCTTTGGGGAATTTCCTGTCGCGGGCGCTAGGCCTACCCACACAAGTGAGGTATCATTTTTATCGGGAGACTTGGGGGAACGCTGGGTGGAAGGAAATTTGTGGCTCCTCTCAGATTCCAGAACTTTCTGCCACAGAAATGTGAGGAACATGTGTTTTTTTAGCCCAATTTTAAGGTTTGCAAAGGATTATGGGTAACAGAACCTGTTCAGAGCCCCACAAGTCACTCTATCTTGGATTCCCCTCGGTCTCTAGTTTTCAAAAATGCACAGGTTTGGTAGTTTTCCCTAGGTGCCGGCTGAGCTAGAGGCCAAAATCTACAGGTAGGCACTTTGCAAAAAACACCTCTGTTTTCTTTAAAAAAATGGGATGTGTCCATGTTGGTCTTTGGGGCGTTTCCTGTCGCGGGCTCTAGGCCTACTCACACAAGTGAGGTATCATTTTTATCGGGAGACTTGGGGGAACGCCAGGTGGAAGGAAATTTGTGGCTCCTCTCAGATTCCAGAACTTTCTGTCACCATAATGTGAGGAAAATGTGTTTTTTTAGCCAACTTTTGAGGTTTGCAAAGGATTCTGGGTAACAGAACCTGGTCAGAGCCCCACAAGTCACCCCATCTTGGATTCCCCTAGGTCTCTAGTTTTCAAAAATGCACAGGTTTGGTAGGTTTCCGTAGGGGCCGGCTGAGCTACAGGCCAAAATCCACAGGTAGGCACGGTTTTCTTTCAAAAAATGGGATGTGTCCACGTTGCGCTTTGGGGCATTTCCTGTCGCGGGCGCTAAGCCTACCCACACAAGAGAGGTATCATTTTTATCGGGAGACTTGGGGGAACGCTGGGTGGAAGGAAATGTGTGGCTCCTCTCAGATTCCAGAACTTTCTGCCACAGAAATGTGAGGAACATGTGTTTTTTTAGCCCAATTTTGAGGTTTGCAAAGTATTCTGGGTAACAGAACCTGTTCAGAGCCCCACAAGTCACTCCATCTTGGATTCCCCTAGGTCTCTAGTTTTCAAAAATGCACAGGTTTGGTAGTTTTCCCTAGGTGCCGGCTGAGCTAGAGGCCAAAATCTACAGGTAGGCACTTTGCAAAAAACACCTCTGTTTTCTTTCAAAAAATGGGATGTGTCCATGTTGGTCTTTGGGGCGTTTCCTGTTGCGGGCTCTAGGCCTACCCACACAAGTGAGGTATCATTTTTATCGGGAGACTTGGGGGAACGCTGGGTGGAAGGAAATTTGTGGCTCCTCTCAGATTCCAGAACTTTCTGTCACCATAATGTGAGGCAAATGTGTTTTTTTAGCCAAATTTTGAGGTTTGCAAAGGATTCTGGGTAACAGAACCTGGTCAGAGCCCCACAAGTCATCCCATTTTGGATTCCCCTAGGTCTCTAGTTTTCAGAAATGCACAGGTTTGGTAGGTTTCCCTAGGTGCCGGCTGAGCTAGAGGCCAAAATCGACAGGTAGGCACTTTGCAAAAAACACCTCTGTTTTCTTTCAAAAAATGGGATGTGTCCACGTTGCGCTTTGGGGCATTTCCTGTCGCGGGCGCTCGGCCTACCCACACTAGTGAGGTATAATTTTTATCGGGAGACTTGGGGGAACGCTGGGTGGAAGGAAATTTGTGGCTCCTCTCAGATTCCAGAACTTTCTGTCACCGAAATGAGAGGAAAAGGTGTTTTTTTATCCAACTTTTGAGGTTTGCAAAGGGGTTCTGGGTAACAGAACCTGGTCAGAGCCCCACAAGTCACCCCATCTTGGATTCCCCTAGGTCTCTAGTTTTCAAAAATGCACAGGTTTGGTAGGTTTCCCTAGGTGCCAGCTGAGCTAGAGGCCAAAATCTACAGGTAGGCACTTTGCAAAAAACACCTCTGTTTTCTTTAAAAAAATGGGATGTGTCCACGTTGCGCTTTGGGGAATTTCCTGTTGCGGGCGCTAGGCCTACCCACACAAGTGAGGTATCATTTTTATCGGGAACTTGGGGGAACGCTGGGTGGAAGTAAATTTGTGGCTCCTCTCAGATTCCAGAACTTTCTGCCACAGAAATGTGAGGAACATGTGTTTTTTAAGCCAAATTTTGAGGTTTGCAAAGGATTCTGGGTAACAGAACCTGGCCAGAGCCCCACAAGTCACTCATCTTGGATTCCCCTAGGTCTCTAGGTTTAAAAAATGCACAGGTTTGGTAGGTTTCCCTATGTGCTGGATGAGCTAGATGCCAAAATCTACAGGTAGGCACTTTGCAAAAAACACCTCTGTTTTCTTTAAAAAAATGGGATGTGTCCACGTTGCGCTTTGGGGCATTTCCTGTTGCGGGCGCTAGGCCTACCCACACAAGTGAGGTATCAATTTTATCAGGAGACTTGGGGGAACGCTGGGTGGAAGGAAATTTGTGGCTCCTCTCAGATTCCAGAACTTTCTGCCACAGAAATGTGAGGATCATGTGTTTTTTTAGCCAAATTTTGAGGTTTGCAAAGGATTCTGGGTAACAGAACCTGGTCAGAGCCCCACAAGTCACCCCATCTTGGATTTCCCTAGGTCTCTAGTTTTAAAAAATGCACAGGTTTGGTAGGTTTCCCTAGGTGCCGGCTGAGCTAGAGGCCAAAATCTACAGGTAGGCACTTTGCAAAAAACACCTCTGTTTTCTTTAAAAAAAATGGGATGTGTCCACGTTGCGTTTTGGGGCGTTTCCTGTCGCGGGCGCTAGGCCTACCCACACAAGTGAGTTATCATTTTTATCGGGAGACTTGGGGGAACATAGATTAGCAAAACAAGTGTTATTGCCCCTTGTCTGTCTCTACATTTTTTCCTTCCCAATATAGGAGAGTGTGTAAAAAAGACATCTATTTGAGAAATGCCCTGTAATTCACATGCTAGTATGGTCACCCCAGAATTCAGAGATGTGCAAATAACCACTGCTCCTCAACACCTTATCTTGTGCCCTTTTTCGAAATACAAAGGTTTTCTTGATAGCTATTTTTTACTCTTTATATTTCAGCAAATGAATTGCTGTATACCTGGTATAGAATGAAAACGCACTGCAGGGTGCAGCTCATTTATTGGCTCTGGGTAGCTAGGGCTCATGATGAACCTACAAGCCCTATATATCCCCTCAACCAGAGGAGTCCACCAGACGTAACGGTATATTGCTTTCGATAATCTGACATTGCAGGAAAAAGTTACAGAGTAAAACGTTGAGAAAAATTTATGTTTTTTTCACCTCAAATTCAATATGTTTCTTTTTCAGTTGTTATTTTCTGTAGGAAACCCTTGTAGGATCTACTCAAATGACCCCTTGTTGAATTCAGAATTTTGTCTACGTTTCAGAAAAGTTTAGGTCTCTGGCATCCAGCATTGGTTTCATGCCCATTTCTGTCACTGACTGGAAGGAGGCTGAAAGCACAAAAAAATTGAAAAAATTCGGTATGTCCCAGTAAAATGCCAACATTATGTTGAAAAATTGGGTTTTCTGATTCAAGTCTGCCTGTTCCTGAAAGCTGGGAAGCTGCTGAGTGTAGCACCGCAAACTCTTTGTTGATGCCATTTTCAGGGGAAAAACCACAAGCCTTCTTCTGCAGCCACTTTTTCCCATTTAAAAAAAAAAAAA
Organism: Pleurodeles waltl; assembly: GCF_031143425.1. Taxonomy (NCBI): domain Eukaryota; kingdom Metazoa; phylum Chordata; class Amphibia; order Caudata; family Salamandridae; genus Pleurodeles; species Pleurodeles waltl. The sequence continues at coordinate 559,853,998 of NC_090451.1, forward strand.
AACATTTTCACTGTATTTTGGGTAATTTCTTGGCCTCCTTCAGGGGAACCCACAAAGTCTGGGTACCTCTAGAATCTCTAGGATGTTGGAAAAAAAGGACACAAATTTGGCTTGATTAGCTTATGTGGACAAAGAGTGATGAGGGCCTAAGCGTGAACTGCCCCAAATACGGAAAAAAAGGCCTGGCACAGGAGGGGGAAAAGGCCTGGCAGCGAAGGGGTTAATTAAAATTCACATTGCATTATTATTTGCTATATTATGATTCTATTTGATTCGTGACCGCACATTAAACTTCTCAGAAAACTGACATTTGTGAATGCTTGCATGTTAGGAAGTTTCCTTTGGTGAATGCCATAGCCCATTCGTCCTTTGGGCAGAGGTGCGCACACTGTGCAGGCTTACGAAAAAGTGTATTTTTTCATGTTTACCCGAAAGCATTGCTTTGTTTAGCTTGCAAACCCGTATTTGAAAATCCATACTGCAAAAAATTACTTTACATTATGATATCGCAAAACGTGACTAGAGAGGTAGGCGTATTGGACTGCTTTGTCGAAAGAAAAGCGGATTATATTGATGCGCATTCCTCTAATTAAAGCACTCCACAAGTGCATGTTCTCTCCAGGTGACTCCCTTGTGTGCTCCTCTCCCCTCTTCAGTGATATTGCTCTCTCCCTAACAGCATACTTTAATTAAAATTCACATAGCATTATTATTTGCTTTATTATGATTATGTTTGATTTGTGACCATAGATTAAACTTCTCAGAAAACTGACATTTATGTATGCTTGCCAACACTTGTTTTTAATGGACTTCGACTGCTAGTGTAGACTGGCTAAACACTGAAGGTGTTTAATGAACGTCGCTCGAATGAGTTGCACTAAAAATTTTCATTTTTGTAAACTGGGTATACAGCGTTAATTCTTACAGGAAAACGCGTATAGTAAATTATAGAAGCACAGTATCTTCCTCGTTAATTTTTAATTCAACTGGGTTTGGTCACCATATATTACTTAAATTGCCTTAGTTCATTTTCCAAACGAGTCAACCAAAAATACATATTTCCATTTCATAATGGCCGAAACGGTTTACCTTTACCCCAAAGTTTCCAGTTGATATTTCTTAGTCTTCCTGTTCGTCAAGACAGCAGTGTGAGAGTGGCATCTTGTGTGTAATCTGAGCTTTAAGAATTCAAAGTCTTGGATTTTATTCGGCTTCTGTCCTGTCACCAGGGAACTGTACCTATGCTCATGATTTGCACAAGCATCTGCTGTGCACCTTATGTGCTCTTGCATTGTGGCGTATCTGTTTGCAAGTCATGTGAGTTCATAGGGGGCATGGGATGTAACTGTCACATAGTCTCTTTGTTCATGCTACATTTGTTACAATTTGAGGCTGGTTTATGGCGAGGGTTCTACTGTTTGATTCTGTGCAGGGTTTCCTCATCTTTTATAATTGCTTTCCCTGCCTCTACTAGTGCCATGGCAAGTGGTGGCTGGAGGCAGGCATAAGTGGTGGGGCAAACAAATCATTCGTTTTGACCCACTGACTGACACTGGGACATTGTGTATGCCTTTATGGTCAGTGCCAAAGCTCTTAATGGTGGCTTGTTATAAACATTTTTCATAACGGACCATGACTGAGAGATCTACAGTTGAGGCTGAAGGCAGTGCAAGTTTCTCACAGTGCCTGTCAGTGGATCAAAACTTTAAAAATAAAATAGTACTTATCCACAGGCTCGCCTCTTCCTGTCCTCTTCTCCTTGATGTTCCTCAGTCCTGCGGGGAGCACATGGTTTCACAGCCAGCACCCTTAACAACTCCAGACGCTGCTCTCATGCTGCTTATAATGTTAAGCAGCATGACAGAAGTGTCAGGAATGGTTTATGCATGCTAGTTCAGTACTCCTTCAGGCCCTGGGGCGTTTGCTTGCTCCACCCAGGTCTCTTGGACAGCTCAGGTTGCACTGTAAACGTAAGTTTAAAGTGCACATGTCACTTTGGCCAGCTGTCTTGCGACTGCCAGCCAGACATGCGCACTTTCAACTTAGGTGCCTCCCACTTCTCCCTGCTGCTGCCACTCAGCAGCAATGGCCCCACATCACCCTGATGGTCGACAGTGATGCAAAATAAAATGGTAATAAATTGACTTTATTATCATTTTATTTTTCAACTCTGCAGCATTTTATTTGTTGTGGCAACACTCCTCTGTCCTAGTAGAGGAACTGGCTGGTCATGACACCTATAGTTATTGTGCACTCTTCAAATTTATTTGACTTACCTACTAAAGGTTTTTTCTACATATAACAAAATGTAACTGTCTGTAAATGAACTGTGCAAATATTTAAAAATATATCAGAATTAAGACAGCACAATTGAAGCACATTTTTTGTAATTCTGAAGTTGTTGGAAACTAATATTTGAATATGATCTAAACAAATCAATTCATTTGGTAATTATATTTTCACACATTATTGTTTGTATGGTATATTGTTTTATCAGTAAAACTGTATGCTTGTGCAAATATAGTGGTAATTTCAATTGAAAATGTGTTGTCTGTAATGGAAGTGTACTACCACACCGTGCATACTCTACTTTATGCCACCCCACTCTATGAAACTTTACTCCTCTCCACATCACTCTACTCTACTAAACTCTACTTCACTCTATTCCTCTCTACTTTACCCTACACCGCTCTATTCCACTCCATTATATGCCACTCCACTCTATTCTACTACATGCCACACAATTGTACTCCTATGACACTCTACTCCACTATACGCCACTTCACTCTGTGACACTCTACTCCACTCTATGCTATGCAACCCTATGCCACTTTAGGTCTCTGAACGCCACTATACTACACTCCACTCTACAACACTCCCCTCTATCCCACACCACTGTATTCCACTCTACTCCACTCTATGATACTTTATGACCCTCTATGCTACTCCACTCTATGACACTCTACTCCATGCCTCTCTATGCCACCTCACTCTAGATCACTCTACTCCTCTCTACAATACTCCACTCTACGACATTCTGTGCCTCTCTATGACAGTCAGCCACACTATGCCACTCCACTCTATAACACTCCTTGATATGCCACTCCACTTTATGACACTTTAATCCACTCCACGGCACTCCACTGTATGCCAATCCACTCTACTCCATTCTGTGACACTTTACTACACTCTATGTCCCTCCACTTAACGTCATTCCACTCTACAACACTCTATCCCACTCTACGCCACTCCACTCTATGCCCCTCTGCTACACTGTATGCCACTCTATGGCATGCTAAACCACTCTATGACACTTAACTCTAGGCCACTCTACTCCACTCTATACCACTCCTCTCTGACAGTCTACTCCGATGCTCCACTCTACAACACTCCACTCTGACACTCCACTTTACAACACTTAACTCTACAACATTCTATGCCACTCTACGCCACTCTCCTGTTCTTCACTCTACAACACTTTACTCCACTTTATGCATCTGTATTCTACTCCACTCTATGACCCTCCACTCTATGGCACTCCACTCTACAACTCTCCACTCTAAATCCCTCCAGCTCCACAACACTTCTGTCTATGACACTCTTTGCCCCTCCACTCTATAACAACTTTACATCCCTCCACACCACTCCACTCCATCCTATGGCCTTCCACTCTGTGTCCCTCCACTCTAAGAACCTCCACTCTACGATACTACATGCTACTCTAACACTTTACGTCACTCCACTCCTCTCCACTGTACTCCACGGTGTGTTACTCTAGTCCACTCTGCTCTACTTACTCACCTTTATGCCACTCCACTCTCTGCCACTCTACTCTACGACAATCCTCTCTACAACACTCCACTTTATGATACTCCACTCTTCTACACTCTATGACACTCTACGACCCTCCACTCTCTGTCTCTTTTCTCTATGCCCTTCCACTCCATGACATTCTATGCCAATCCACCCTATGCCAATTCACTCTATGGTACCCCACAACACTCTACTTCACTCTGTGGCTATGACACTCTACTCGACTCCACTCCAATCTATGATACTGCACTCTACTACACTCTGACACCCTTTAACCCCCCACTCTATGACCCTTCTCTCTGTGCTCCTCCACTCTACGACATTCTATGCCAATCCACCATACATCAGTCCACTCTATGGCACTCCACGACAGTCTACACCACTCAACTCCACTCTATGCTACTCCACTCTATAACCTTCCACTCTAGGCCACTCCACTCTACGACCCTCCATCACACAATACTTCGCTCTATGACATTCTACGCCCTTCCACTCTACGACACCTTTAAACTACTCCACTCTGCATCACTCCATCCTATGCCCCCTACTCTATGTTCCTCCACTCTACAACCCTCCACTCTACGACACTACATGCCACTCTACAATACTCCACAACACGTTAAACACCGAATGACACTCTATTCTACTGTACTCTGCTCTGTGCACTCTAGTTCACTCTACTCTACTCTACCTACTCAACTCTATGCCACTCCAATCCACTCTACAACACTCCGCACCATGACACTTCATAACACTCCACTGTGTGATACTTCACTCTACCTTACTCTACGACCTTCCACTCTTTAAACCTCGACTCTGTCCTTCAACTCTATGACATCTATGACATTCTATGCCGTACGAGGGGGCGACACTTGGAGGAACATGACGGACAGCTAACGCGCTGCCCGTGAACTCTCGTCGGGCGAAAGACGCCCAGTATCGCGAGACCTCAGACGCGAGGCGGATCTCGCCGTCAGCGCTCAGGAGAGCTGCGGCGGTACCGCTTGCGACTTCGGCATCGGAGCCCCCTGGCGAGGGGGTGAAGTGTGGAGCGACGGAGCGACTCCGGGAAGGAATTCCTCTCACGCGCCGCCGCATGCTTGACCCGAGAGCCGGAGCTCCCTTTCCAGCGTTTGGGGAAGTCCTTAGAGGCGTTCCAGAAGGATCTTCAGTGGAGTGATGGCGGTAACATCGATTTGCGCTTTGGGCGGATCAGGGTACCCACATTCTGGTGGGTGCCTGTATTTTTTTTCTCTTTGGGCAGAGTGTATCATCAGGGCTGCCTCCCCAGGAGAAGCGGGTATTTATTCCAATCTTGTTGGAAAACCTTGTATGCTGCAACTTAAGTAGGTGCAAGTGTTTGTGGATAATTTGAGTACCCTGCTTTTGGCATTGCGCTCTACATTTCGTCAGGAGTTATTAAGTTTTGGCCCATTCAGACTTCGACATTTTCTTTGACATTGTATAATAGGTACAATTTGGTTGCGCAAAAGGGGTTTAAAGCGCTGATTTGTATTGGGGGGTGAAACAGACACCGTCTACCTAGCGTTTCCGTGCTTCAACTTGTACTGTGTCCTCCAGCATTACCAATTTCTCTTCCCTGTGAATACGGCACGGACATAAGGACATTGGACAATAGGCGTGCTAATCTGGTTTTTCCCTGATAGTGGTTGGATGGGTATTTAAAACCCGCGTGGTGGGCAGGTAACCTAAAAAAAAAAAAGGGGGATGAATAATCTCTTTCTATTAGGCCACGTTAGTTCCTAAATTTCCCCCTCCGAGTGGTTTTTTTTTTCTCTTGGTTGGAAAAAAAAATTAAGAAGAAAAAACGGCGAACAAGAAGGGGGGGTTATTGCCCTCGGCAAAGGGTGGTGGGGTGGTGTCCTGGAAGCAGGCATCGAACTCCAGTATTTGGTCTGAAGCAGTGAGGGGTGTGCGACGTGGGAGATCTTTTACCTCTCGCTGCCATCTTCGTGGGAGTATACCGGAAACTCCGGGGGTCTTCACCAGATGTAATTTAAGTGGGAGTGGAGTAAGAAGGGATTGAGAGAGTGCTGGAGCCTCGCGTTGCATGTCACCAATTAAACGTCGTCCCAGGGGTGCTCGGGCGGAAGCCAATGACTCGATTATTGCAAGGAAAAGTAAGCCCGGCACCCGGGGTGGGACTGTTAAGCTTCAGACTCAGTTATCTGGGACAGTAGAGACAGGTATAGCAGACTTAGACCTTAAATCGCACGGTGAGGGGATTAACTATACAACATCATTTGGGGGGCACTCTCTACCACTCCTGGAGGAAAGCCAAACTGAGCCTCAAGGGAGGAGTGAATCTTTGATTACAAGGTACTTTCAGACCGCAAATCCTCCACCACAATCTATGGCAGGTGCTCAACCGGCCTTAGCCGACTCTGGGGCATTAGATCTAGTGGAAGGCTGGTTAGCTGTAGATTCAGCCCAAAAACCAATAGAAGAGGAACCAGTTAAGCAGAGAGAGGGTCCCTCTAAGACAGTACCCTTGTTGGAAGTTGAGGGTAATTCCTCTAGTGGATCAGTATTACGCGACATGGATGTTCAGGCCTTGTTAATCTCTCTTACTAATGAGATCAGGGGAAAATTTGAGATTTCAGAAACTAATCAAACTAGGATTCGGGAAGCCTGTGAAGTTTTGGAAAGTAAAATCAATTTGCTAACAGACCGGTTGGGGAAGTTGGAGGCAGTGGTGGAGGCTCATGAGGAGCGCGTGTTAGCCCAATCTAAGGATATCCTACAATTAAAACGTGGAGAGAAGATGTTGCAGGACAAATTAGAAACATTGGAAAACAACATGAGGAGAAATAATATCAGGCTTTTAGGAGTCCCAGAGGGTTTGGAAGGGGGAGGACATTAAGGGCTATGTGATTGCTTTGATCAAGGAGATCCTCCCTAATACAGTAGGGATTAATCTGGATGAGGACATCCAGAGAGTTCATCGTGATCCCTTCAAGAAAAATCCCGGAAGAAAGAACCCTAGGAGGATTTTGATAAATTTCAACACATATTCTATTAAGGAAAGAATCTTGTCTGAAGCCCTTAAAGTTGGAGCCTTCTCCAAAAGGGATTGGTCTCTTAAGATAAGATCAGATGTGTCTAAAGCAACGTTAGACAGGCAGTGGGAACTGGGAAACTTTATGCGGGAGCTTCGTGCCCTTGGGGCTACAGTTCAACTAAGGTTCCCGCCGCTCTCCGTATTATGTGGAAGAATAAAATGTATAACATGAGAGACCCCGGGGAGGTTAGCGCATTTATAGATCAGATTAAGGCGTCTCAATAAGATCTAGTGGAAAGTCCCGCCCGACGAGGAGTTCAAAATAAGGATAACAGGATGGTTATCCTAGTAGTAATAGGGAGGGTTCCTCTGGGGGGAGGGGGTGGCTTTGGGGGCGTGTTGGTGTTGGGTGTGGGGGTGGGAGGCACTGGGTGTAGGGGTTTGGTCTGGGTAAAGGGGTTTGAAAAGGATAAAAACAAGAAAGTCCTCATAATTTGTCTAATAGATTGGGGGGGTTCTGCGTTCTGTGTTTTTTCTTTCTCTTTCTTCTCTTTACGATGTCTAAGTATGGCAATTTAAAGCTGAGATTTCTTTCTTGGAATGTGAATGGTTTAAGGGTGCGTGGTAGGAGGAGGAAGATTTTTGAATACTTGCGATTGGTGGAGGAGGAGATCATCATACTGCAGGAAACCCACCTTCAACAAAGTGAGTGGGAGAGCTGCCTTAAACGGTTGAACTGGGTTTCATTTAGCGTTTGCTCTTCTCAAACTAGCACAATAAAAGGTGTGGCAGTTCTGGTTAAGAAATCTACGAGGTTTAAGGTAGGAGTGGTGCAGGTTGATTCCAGAGGAAGATGGGTAGTGGTAGAACTGTGTGTATGTGGTTATTGGATCACAGTGGCGGGTTATTACGGGCCGAACATCGACGATCCAACGCCATTTCAAGATTTATTTAATATTTTACTTTCAGCTAGGTACCCAGCGGTATTAGGTGGGGATTTTAACATATTGTTAGACCCTGCTCAGGACAAGTCAACTCCCCGGGGTACAGTTAATTCACCTAAAACAAGGGCGTTGGTGAAACAAGCGATGCAGGATTTAGGCATGGTAGATGTTTGGCATTGGAGAGGGGGTGAAGGAGACAGATACACATTTCACAATAAAAAATATGGGCACAGATCTAGAATAGATTTTTTTTTAATACATAAAAGTTTATGCCCAGAGATGAGAAGGGTAGCCCACAATATACCACATCTTTCAGATCATTCAGCGGTAACACTACATTTGGTTATCAAGGTCACAAATAAGGGTATTAGGAGTTCAATTAATCGGGCTCTATTCTTAGATGACGTAATAGTAGAAGAGTTAAAAAAAGATACAAGAGAATTTTTCCATATGAATCAAGGCACTGCAAGTTTATGGTGTGTTTGGGATGCATTCAAGGCCTATATAAGAGGGAGGTTAGTGAGCCTAGCTACTTACAAGTATCGAGAAGAGAGGGAAAAGCTGGGCAATATGGAACTGTCATTAGAAACGCTTCGAGTCTCAATGTATAATGCATGGTTAGAAGGGAAAAACGACCTATTAGAGGAGCTCTCTCGTCAAGAGGAAAAGGTTCGGACTACCTTAGATGCGTTTTTGGAAAATCGCAGCAGGCTAAAGTGGGAAAGTAGTCAATATGCACACTTTGAATATGGAGAAGGTTGTAGTAAGCTGTTAGCGTGGAAGGTTAAGTCGGACCTTTCCAAAAGGCATATCTTATCAGTTAAATCCGACCTTACGAATCAGACCTGTACGGAGCAAGAAGAGATTGAGGGGGCATTCGTATCGTTTTTTCAGGAGATATATTCAGAAAAGTCGGTTAACTCAGAAGAGTCAGTGAGAGAGTTTTTAGATAAAGCATCTCTCCCAGCGTTAGAGGAGTCTAAAATGCTCTTATTGAATGATAAGTTAATTAAGGCGGAGCTTGTTGAAGGCATAAAGGAGTTGAAAAAAGGAAAGGCAGCTGGTCCAGATTGTCTACCCAATGAATTATATAAGGTTTTGGGGGATGAACTCGCTCCATTTTTATTAGAGTTATTTAATTCTATGTTGATAGAAGGGGCCCAAATACCGAATTCCTGGAGAGAGGCGATAATTTGTTTACTGTTAAAGCCAGGTAAGGACTCAACGTCTTGTTCATCATATAGGCCCATCTCCTTGTTGAATGCGGGCTACAAACTTTATACAGGGATCTTAGATAAGAGATTGGGGGGAGCCATTGGCAATTTGATACATTTGGATCAAAAGGGTTTTATGAAGGGGAGGCAACTTCATGAAGTAACTCACGAGTTATTTGCTGCAATAGATCTAGCGGAACAAGAGAAGGCCCCACTGGCAATTTTGACCTTTGATGCGGCTAAGGCCTTTGACCGGGTTAATTGGTTGTTTTTAAGGGCTGTGTTGGAAAAAGCGGGCTTGGGAGTTCCTTTTGTTAGGGCGATAGGGGAATTGTATAGATGCCCCTTAGCGAGAGTCTTGGTTAATGGCCATTTATCACAGGAATTTAGGATCTGGCGGGGTACGCGACAGGGTTGTCCCCTATCTCCCCTGCTTTTTAATTTATACATTGAACCCTTGGCTATTTTACCTCGGTCTTGTAAGGAGATTATTCCATTTCGAATTCGGGGGTGGGAAAAAAAACTAGCGTTATATGCAGACGATCTAATGATATATACGAGCGATGTTAGGTCTACTTTACCTAAGGTCAACACCTTGATGGAACAATTTGGTAAATTTTCAGGGTATAGCATAAACACAGAAAAGACGGAAATAATGTGTTGGAACTTGACGCATGTCTCCCCCTTAGTTAAACAGGAGATTAGATACTTGGGGATTCGATTAACAGCTGATCTTAGCGAGGTAGCTAAACTGAATTTTGATATAGTACATAGGGAAACTAAAAAACTGCTAAAGGCGTGGGCCGCTCTTCCTCTTACGATAATCGGAAGATCTAATATTTTGAAGATGTGCATTCTTCCAAAATTTACTTTTTTGTTCAATTCCATTCCATTAGAGTTTAAGAAGAGCTGGTTTAAAAAACTACAGGGGGATTTATCCTCATGTGTATGGGCTTCCAAGGGAGTAAGGATTTCATGGAAAAGGATGAGTAGGAAAAAAGAGTGGGGGGGTATTGCGTCTCCGGACCTGTTTAGGTACTATTTGGCTTTTCAATTGAAAAACTTTAGAATCTTACTGAATACAAAGTCAGAATCTGATTCAGTCTGGAGAGCGTTAACAGCACATCTTGAGGAAGGAGCAGATCATTTCTTACATAAATTCGGACACCCTAGGTACTTTAAGAAGGTTCGTTTGAAACTGCCCAGACATGCATGCAATGTTTGGATGTATTTTCGGAGGGTGTTAGAGATACCTTACTTCTGTAGTTCTGCCCCCATTTGGGACTCACCTGGTACCCCTGAATGCCTCATCGATAAATTATCAATTCCCTTAAGAGCGAGTGGGATGGTAAGATGGGGCCAGATAATAGATGGAACTGAACTGTTAAGTTGGTCTGCATTCCAGGAAGCTACTGGGGGGACAGTTTCCAGATTCAAGTACTTTCAGATATCTAGTTGGGTAAACTCTCGACCAGTAGGAGAAATAGGGAGGAGCGTATGGGAAGGGAAATTAAACCAGAAAAGGATTAATAAAGAGGTTGCACTGTGGTACCATGCTTTGTTGGAAACAGCAGAGGATAGTGCATCCCTTCCCTTGTCCAAGTGGGGGGCGATCTTTCCAACATCAGACGTCATAGCACTGTGGCAAAAGTCTTGCTCAGAACTGTGGCTTACTACTAGGCCAGCACGGTTGAAGAAAAATCACCTGTTTACACTCCATAGGGTTTATTGGACACCGGCTAGACTAACAGCCATTGGGAAAATCCAGAAAAACTGTCCAAGATGTGGGGAAGACAAGGCAGACGATATTCATATGTTTTGGCAATGTTCTAAGTTGTTGAACTATTGGGGGGATATAGGGAATACCTTAAAGGTAATCTTTAACGTTAATTTAGTCTTAAATTTATCAACAGTGGTGTTTGGGGTCTGGGAACAGGGTACAAAGTACCGGAGACTATCAGTACATCAGGAGCATCTGTTGTTTATATTAATCCTCCTAGCTAGACGAGAAATATGTCGTAAATGGATTGATCCTCTTCCTCCCCGTGCATTGGACTGGCAAACATCTGTAAATCGAATATGCACATTGGAACAACGATGCCCCCTCTCTAGAAAAGACAATTTGTGGATGCATTGGGAGAATGTTTATCAATAGTGTATTGTATTTTTTTTTTTTTTTTCTTTGTGCTGTATAGGTTTTTGTTTGGTCTCTTCGTCTTGAATTTTTTTAATTCTTAAGTCCAATGATTAGAACTCCCCCATTCCCTTTCGGGTGCTGCTTTGGTTATGATCAGGTTCTAGAAGATAATAATACTTGATCGATGACTACGTTTGGGAAAAACACAATTAGTAGAACAGGTGGGGCGGCTTAACTGTGGTATGGATTATATACCCGGAGGTATGCCGTGGTCTGCTGGGCCTGTGCTTTTCCCCATTAACCAAAAAAAAAAAAAAAGAAAATCTATGACATTCTATGCCAATCCACCCTACACCAATCCACTCTATGGCACTACATGCCACTCAATGCCATTCTGTGACACTTTACTTGATTCTACACTGTGGCACTCACTCTGCTTCACTCAACTCAACACCACTGCACACTATTCCACGCTACACCACTCCATACCACTGCACTTCACTTAACTCCACTCCATGACACTCCACTTTACAGCACTCTACTCCAGTCCATAGCATGCCACTCTGACACTCATCTCAACTCCATGCCTCTCCACTCTACACCCCTTCACTCTATGCCCATCCACTCTCTGACATTTCACTATACACCACTCAACTCTTCGCCACTCTACCCTACTCTACACCACTCTACTACATCCTACTTCATGACACTCTATGACACTCCACTCTATGGCATGACAATCTATGCCACAACATTCCACGACACTCCACTGTACTCCACAACACTTCACTCTGTGCCACTCCACTCAGCTCTGCAACACTCTACTCCACTCTACTCAGATCTACTATGCGTCACTCTATGATACTGTACTCTAATACACTCTATGACCCTCTACCTCCCTCCACTCTATGACTCTTCTCTCTATGTCCCTCCACTCTATGACATTTGATGCAATCCACCCTATGCCAATCCACCTTATGGCACTCCACGACACTCTACATCACTCTACTCCACTCTATGACCTTCCACTCTATGCCACCTCGCTCTGTGGCCCTCAACTGGACAACACTTCAATCTATAACAGTTGATGCTCCTCCACTCTATGACACCTTTATGCCCCTTCATTCTACACCACTCAATCCTACGACCTCTGACACTATGTTCCTCCACTCTACAACACTACAAGCCACTCTACAACACAACACTGCATAACACTCTACACTACCCCATGACACTCTACTTCACTGTACTCCACCTTACACACTCTAGTTCACTCCATTCTACCTACTCAACTCTATGCCACTCCAGTCCACTCTACGACACTCCACACTATGACACTGCGCTCCATAACACTCCACTCTATGATATGTCACTTTACTACACTCTGTGACCTTCCACTCTATAAACCTCCACTCTATGTCCCTCCACTCTGGCATTCTATGCCAATCCACCCTACGCCAATCTACTCTATGACACTTTACACCACTCTACATCACTCTATGACACTTTACTCCACTCTACGCTATGGCACTCCACCCTGCTCCACTGCACTCAATGCCACTCCACTCTTCACCACTCCACTCTACACCACTCTATTCAATGCCATTTCACGTCACCCCACTGTGCTCCATGCCACTTCACTCTACCACAAACCACACCACTCCACTCCACAACACTCCACTCCATGACTCTTCAATCTATGGCACTCTACTCCACTCCAGATTACTCCACTCTGTGACACTCTATGCCCCTCCACTCTATGCCCCTCCACTCCACGCCCATTTACTCTTATGAACTTTCACTATACACCACTGCCCTCTATACCACCCTACCCTACTCTACTCCACTCTACACCACTCTACTTCATTCTACTCTCTGTCACTCTATGACACTCCATTCTACACCACGACACTATGTCACTACACTCCAAGACACTCCACTCTACTCGGCACTCCACTCTGTGCCACTCCATTCAACTCTACAAAACATGGTTATACTCTTTGCCTCTCCACAGCACTCTACTTGACTCTATGCCACTCCAATTTATGTCATTTTGCTCCACTCTATGCTCCCCTCCACTCTACTCCCTCCTATCTACATCACTCTACTCCACTCTATGCTACTCTACTCCACCCTATACGACTCCCTCTATGCTACTCCATGCCACTTTATTCCACTCTATTCCACTCCACGATACACTACCCTCCTCTACTCCATCACTCCACTCTGCTCTACACAAGCCAATGCCACCTCAGTCTATGAAACTCTGTGCCAGTCAACGTCCCTCCACTCTGTGCCACTCTACACCACTTCACTTCACACCACTCCAATCTACTCTACACAACTTCACCCCATTCCACTCTACTCTACACCATTCCACTCTACACCACTCTAGTCCACAACACTCCTCTCTACTCCACAACACTCCACTCTACGACACTCTACTCTATGACATGACACTCCACTTTACAATACTGCATGACACTCCTCCCCACTCTGCTCTACAACCCTCCACTCCATGACACTCCACGACACTCTACTCCTCTCTATTGCATTCCACTCTACAACACTCTTCTCCACTCTATTCTCCTTTACGCCACTAACTTTTAGCCTTGCTGAACAGCAGCCACACTGGTATACAATATGTCTAAAACACATTAGCAAAGCCAATAGGTCTTGCATAGGTGAAACCTAGTGGCTTTGCCAATGCTTGTTTAGCCATTAGTTATCACACACCACCCACCTGGGCAAGCCCGGGATTCCCAAATTGGTCTACATGCCTGGATCGTGAAATGCTTGTGTACTAATGTGAAACAGTACAAGGAATACAAATTAAAAACGTCACTATGAGGTTTGAGCACTCATGTATCATGACGCTACAGCGGACACAGCGTCACTGTGCAATTGTAATGATGCAGAAGCCATTTTTTCCAAGTAATTTTTATTGTTTTGTTCTTGAAATAAAATTTGGATAGCATTATAATAGGTCAAATTTTGAAGGTCAGGTGGATAACGGTCAGAGCTGTTTCCAGTCAAAAGTATTTGAACACAGTCAGCACTATTGTTCGCCAACAGTCATGTGACAACATATATTAAATTTCTTTGACTCGTTGTTGCAAAGGTATTATAACTAAGAGACGACGAGGTGTTTTTGTGAATGTGCAACAGCAGACTGGAATAACATTTGCAGTAATAGAAAAAGCACTAAATCACAATATCAGTTGTATTCCACACCAGAGTTTAGAAGCCACTGTTTAGTCCTTTTGAAAGATAGTCGAATGGTACTATAGCTGGGACCTATCAGGGACAATACATGACATGTTATTAGCGAGAAAATAGCCCTAAATGAACCCCCAGGCCTTGCGGCAATGTGCCATTTTTAAGAGAAGTCATTGGTCACGAGGACGATTAAGGATCAGAGTAGCTCTACGGCATGTAGGCAGCATCCAAAAGACTCTGAATAGTTCCGTGGGAGAGGGTGTATCAGTACAGCCTAGAATGCTAAGCTAGGTTGTAATGTACTGTCAAATATTTACTCTCAGGGGACCGTGCCATCACTTTTGGCTATGAAAATTCATGTACTATCGCTTTGCGCTATTGGTCGCTCCCATAGGCCCGATGGTCTTCCCTATGTAATGCTATGCTCTCCACTTGTGCCTATGTAATCACCTCAGTACACCAATACCGACAATGTGGGGACCATGGACATTTCTAGCTCATTGTTCTGGTGCTTTTGACTGAAAATAAAGCCAAATCAAGACATTTTCTGGTACATAATTTCTGGATTTCGATTTTTTTTGCAGTTCCAAGATGGAGTACAGAATAGGAGAACACACGGAAGAGAGCAAGAAAGTACAAGCGCACACATGGATCGCTGAAGGAAGAAGTAGTTCCCGTAATGTAAGCGAAGGGCAAGGACAAAGAAATGAAAGCCAATGAATAAAAAAGCTAGAAAATGAGATTGACAGGAAAGCCATCCAATAGCAAGGAATGGACTGACCTAAAGCCTAATGTGTGTGTTGGTGTAGTGCATCAGTGATTTTCATTAAATGTAACTGTAGCTCGTTTCCTGTTCAGACTAGTAAGTACCGTGTCGCGGACAAGAACGAAGTAGAGTAGTGTGGCGTGCCCTTCTTTGACGTTTGCCCATCTTCGACATTTGCCGTCTTTGACATTTTGAGCCTTTCTTGGTTCTCCAGACGGGAAAGTACTGATTAGCTTGCACAGCTGAAACAGAGCGTTCTTGTCACAACTGAAACCTATCTCATTCCTTTCTCATGATCCGTTTTCGAACACATACCCTCTCTTTGTTCAGCTGTACATGTGATCCTCGCAGTAGATCCATGTACAAAATACTGAAAACGCGTATCTTGCCTTTACACACTGAGCACACTCCACTCTTAGCTTCCCAGGGGAAACCCTGGCGAGCTGAACTTGCGGCTCACATGCTATTAGTTTTTATTTGGTTAATAAATCCTTTCAGACTACAGTTGGGGGTGTGGACTGGCAGGAGGCATTCCTGCTGAGCAGCACTCCAATCCTACTCCATCCTGCATAATCTGAGGGTCGAGCGAGCCATTAGGCAAGTGGCGCCATCAGGAGTGTAGTGATCCCCCTCTTTAGCAGCTTAAGCCAGGGCTGTCACTTGGCTGGCGAACTAGGGCCCACTGATATAGTAGTTATTTATGGACCTCTTCTGTCTGCAAACAAAATAAAGGACAGTTTTAGAGAATAAATAACAGATGGCAGCGGGCCATGGGCTGATGTGCACATTTAAGGAAAGGGAGAAAGAGAACAGATTACATGAGAAGAAAACAACGAATAACACATAGAGTAAGTGAGCTTTTGAATAAAGAAGGATAGATAAAAAAGAAAAGAAAGAACAGGAGGAAAAAGGAATGATAATAGGAAAGAAGAAAGTAAAAGTGAACGGTAGGATGAAAGAGTGAAAGAAGTCAAAGGAAGAGTAGATGAAAGAGTGAAAGGATGAATAGAAGAGTGAAAAGATCAACAGGAGAAAGAGTTAATAGAAAGGAGGATGGAAGAATGAACAGATGGGTGAAGGGATGGTGGAAGAAAGTGAATGGATGGATAGATAAATAGTTATAAAGATGGATGCATGTATAATGGATGGAAAAGTGAATGTATGGACAGATGGATGTATGAATAGATGAAAGAGGTATGGACTTAAAGATAGATGGCTTGCTTGACGTGCTCCCGTGATTAGAGGTATGGTTCTAGTGGGAAGTTTTATATTTACATGGATGCTACTTTGGGCACCCTCATCCAACTGTGAAGATTTCTGCTCCACCACACAGAGAGAGCAGTAGGATGGGGTGTCAGGGTTCATGCGCTGTGCTGTCAAGGCGGAGTCCGCTAAGCCTGGGAGGCTGCAACTATGCTGCATGAAGACTGTTGTGCTTGATATGAGAACCAGGTTGGGGAGCAGGAGTTGTGCATTGAGGGGGACTGTAGCACTGAAGGAAAGAGCCCTATGAGGACCATCGGGGAGCAGCAGTTTGTGAAGTGATCTGCCTGAGTGGTAAGTTGGCTCTGGAGGGAGAGTACAACGGTGGCAGTGAGCACTGTCATGGGAGTAGCTTGACGCTGTTTCTCCTCACTCCCCATCTTAGGAGGACATATTGGAAGTGCTGGAGTGTGCACCACCCCAACGCGCACTCCACAGTCCTGTGCTAGTGGAAGTTTGTAGTTGTCTTACTAAGGGCTGGTGTTGCATTGGAGGAGTGCACTGAGGCCTGCATCTGTGAATTGTTGAAGACACATGGTGATAGCATAGACCTAAAATTGCACTGCAGAGATCCCCTAACTCCTGTCGATATGGAAAGCTTTGTCTTGCCTTTCCCACTCTCCACCTTTCCAGAACCGTCCTGGCAGAGGAAGCTGAAAGAAGGCCCACATGATGGTAAGCAGTTCATTTGGCATTCCACTTCACCTGTGACTGCTGGGAGGAGACAGACATCCTTGGGAGCCATGAGGCCCGTCCGTACATAGGGTGGCTCCATTTTACCGCAGAATGGGGTGCCCCCCAGCCCCCCAGAGAATAAATGGTCATGCAGGTTTAGTGTGACAAGATAGGATTGAGGAGTGCAGTGTCCAATCACCGACCATTTCATAAATGGGACATTCCTGTACCTCTCTGTCTGTTAATTTTGGGGCAATGTCGATTTCACTGGGTATCAGGAGGCTTACCCAGTAGATTTAACTGTGAAACAGCCCACCACGCGTATTAAGGTTCAGGTGTATACTGAACCAAAAGAGGAGTGAACAGAGTATGAGCGGAAGGGAGTTCTTCAGGGTGGTGTTGAACATCCTCTAAAATACAGGCATCTTTCAGAGAGGAGACATCACTGGGGACAGGGTCTCCTAGCCAGGACATGGGAAGACTCCCATCTCTGTGCCTAAACTTAGTGAAGCCTGAAAGTCGAAACTGATGACTATATTGTTAGCACAGACTCCAGCGACAGAAATTGTGAAAGACTCAATGGAAGTGTAAGAAGGATGAGGTGACAATATAGGAGTAATTTTGGATACATTTTTAAAGCCGTTCAGTAATCTAGAACACCTTTACAGAACAAACTTGATGTTATTTCCCTGGAGGTGGGTATGAGGATACTTGGAGCAGGACTACAAAATACATAGCCAACGTTTCTAACAGTAGCAGGTATAGGCTAATCCAGTCTACCTTCCTTCATGGGACTTTGAACCACTAAGACTGAAACAAATC
The DNA here is from genome assembly GCF_031143425.1 of Pleurodeles waltl. Taxonomy (NCBI): domain Eukaryota; kingdom Metazoa; phylum Chordata; class Amphibia; order Caudata; family Salamandridae; genus Pleurodeles; species Pleurodeles waltl. The sequence continues at coordinate 559,871,873 of NC_090451.1, forward strand.
TTTAACTAAGGACAGTAAGGCTACCCCAGAAGCCACCCAAAATAATGCCAGATATGACCTCATGGTGTGGGAGTTTCCGAATGTGTAGGTTTACTGGCATAATGTAGTAAGCTATGTTAACAATAGCCATCTACTTCCATTTCAGTTCACACAAGCTTTATTCGATCTAATTTAACCATCAAAGCAATAACTTTACATCAAAAGAAACCACAATCTGTGCATAATAAATACAATATCAAAGATTAAAAATAAGAAATCAACAATTGTACAATAAAATATTGATATAAATCTCACATGTATCTCCCCTCCTATATGTGGGGAAGGACCATCGATCTTGGCTTCCTCATAATTGATTAGGTAAAAATCTCAGTAAATTTAAAACTATTATATAAAACAATAGTTAAGTTAAATAAATTAGGAACAATGTTCGATTAAAAACAAATCACAGTGATTTTTTAAAAAGCGTGTGTGTATGTACCATGCGGACGCAAGGAACTTGCTGACCGCACAAATTAAAGAGGAGGAACAATCTCTCATCATCAACCTTAGGGCATCTTTACACGTTCTCAACCCCATATTCCTACAGGCGGGGCGGAGCCATTTCCGCCGAGCAAACCCATAAGCAGGGCAGATAAACATAAAGTGCACTACAGTTTCTGCAGGGCCGTTACAGCTTGGGCATTGATCGGTTGGCGAAGTAGAACACCATGGGCTAATGAAAGACTTCAGAGGTAGGCATCCATACCTGAACCGGACATACAAACCTTTGCTTAGTTGGTCAGAAATTAGGTCTAGAAAAGGTTCAAAGTGAGGGTACCACTTGAAATCGAGAAATTGGGATGTCAACCTACCATATGAAGTACATAACAGAAATTTGTTCCTAATATGGGACCAGTAAACTGATTTCAAGTGTTCCTTGTGAGCCCTCCTTAAACTGTAGGGATGGCTCCAAAAGTCACTAAGTCCCAAAGTATGGAACCAAGCCGAAAGATACTTGAGCCAAGGGATAGAAAGTGCATTCGGTCTATCCAGTAGTAAAGACTCCTTGTATACAACTAATTCAGGGGTGGTCCAAATACGTACCCAAAAGTTAAAGGCCTTAGAGCTATTACGTCAGAAATGTGAGAGAACCCTAGGTCTAGAAACACTGGGACCAAGGGGATACTGCGAGGGCATGCCAAAAGAGATCTTACAAAGTTATTTTCCCCCACAAATAGTTTGCCAGTTTTGATACAGCCCCAAACCTCTGCGCCATAGACCGCTGCACTCTGAGCCTTCGCTAAATAAATTTTAATGGCTGGGGAAACAACTTTCGCAGTAGTGGACTTTTGAAAGCACAGAATTGTTCCTGATCTATGTGCTAGAAGAGCTGAGCTTTTTTCCACCTGGGACTGCCAATTCATGTTGTTACTAATTATCACCCCTACGTAATTGATGAAGCATACCTTGCTCAGAGGAACCTCATTGTATAAGATGGTGCACCGTTTGGTGCGACCACGACCAAAGATCATGAATTTGGTTTTGCTAGAGTTAAGCTCCAATCCATGATCTGCACAAAACACACTGAACCTATTCAGGAGGACCTGGAGGCCCATAGGTGTTTTGGAGATCAAGAGGGAGTCGTCAGCAAATAAAAGAATTGGAATTTTTAAATTGTTCAGGGAAGGGGCATCATTTTGGCAGTCGGTTACAACTTGCACCACCTCATTAATGAACAGGGAAAAAAAGAGTGGGTGCAAGGACACAGCCCTGACGTACCCCCCTCCTGATGTCTATGCGGTCGGTGAGTTCCCCCTGGCTGCCCCATCTTACTCATGCATAGGTGTTCTCATGCAACCTTTGAATCAGGTACACCAAGTTCCCCGGGACACCAATTTTGTTTAGGACTTCCCATAGTTTCTCTCTTGGGACGAGATCAAAGGCGGACTTTAAGTCCACAAAAGCAACATACAAGTTTTGTTTGGCCAAAGTAACGTATTTCAAAAGTAACAGGAAAAGCCTAAAAACTTGGTCCATAGTACTAATTCTTGGGCGAAAACCAGCCTGGAGGGGGGATAAAACCTGGTTAGCTTGAACCCAATACATAAGCCTATCTAGGACTTGCTTGGAAAAAATATTTTGTAAGTTATCAATAAGACTAATTGGGCGGTAATTTGCAGGCAGTTCCACATCTCCTTTTTTATTGATAGGGATAATTTCTGCCCCAAGCCATGAATCAGGAATAGGGCCGCCTGCTGCTATGGCATTCAACAATGTATTTATATACCACGCCCAAATAACGGGTTCAGACTTAAACAGGTCCCCCGGTATCTTTTCAGGACCAGGGGCCTTGGCGGGTTTCGGGGAATCGTGAAAACAATGTCCTCCAAGGGACCCTCAATAAGAAGTCTGCATTCATCACCCCTATGGTCCACAGGGTCCTGCTGTGTGGATGAGGTTTAAATCTCAGAGAAATGGGCCACCCATCTTTCGGGCCGGATGTGCATGTTTATAGTGTCATTTCCCCCTCTATACCTGTTGGTCAGCAACCTCCAAAAAGAACCCTCATCTCGGTTTTTAACTGCATCCAGCAGCTTCTGCCAGATCTCAGATTCCCAGTTTTTCTTTGCTAAATCCAGGGCCTTGGTATAGCTAAGTCTGGTAGCCCTGATCGCCTCCTGTGAGTGCTTTTGGAGGGCCAATTTAGGATTGAGCCTCACATGGTCACAATCTTGATTGAACCATTCTCTAGATTGGATGATGTCGGGAGTGTACCTAGAAGTGGTTTCCTTATAAAAATTCCTCCGTAGGATATTTGTCAATTCAAGATGGATGGTCAGGATTGGGATACTGTCAGCCTCTTGCTCATCAAAGCTAGAGAACAATTGTAAAAAGGAAGAATACATTTCCTTAATCAGGAATGGATTAGATATGACTTCTGGCCAACTGACACGGTTTGCCTAAAGTTCAAACGGGGGATCGGAACATCAGTAGTCTCTAGAGGCTGGGCTCTCCAAAATACTTGATTGGATAGAATAAGACACAGAGGGTGGTGATCGCTATCATAGCGAGGTTCCACCTTCATATCCAGAGTATTTGACCCAAGCCTAATATCGACCAGGAGATAATCAATAGTACTAGATGAACGCCCTCACTTGAAAGTGGGAGCACGGTTTGGATCAGATCTAGTGCGACCATTACATTCTCTAAGTCCAAATCGTAAGCAGAGGGAAGCCATCTGCATAGCAACACGAGAGCCGATGCTGGGAGTATCATCCTTAATTTGGGGAATACCCCAGGATTCATCTTCTTTGGTTGTCAACTTACCTATAAGGTTCTTAGATACAAAGGAACAATTTATATCACCCCTAACCACCAGGTAATTAGATGGATGCAGAAGTTCCATGTACTCAGCTAACTGAGCAAGTGTCCTAGATTCCATACTATGAGCGACAGACCTCGCATACACATTGACCATGTTCACTATAAAACCAGGTTGGAATGTAAGTCTAACAGCCAATAAATCTGATGAATTTAGGGATAATACAGAGTGATCACATTTCAATTTCTTATTTAATAAGATCACAAGCCCACCCATTGGTCTACCAAAGCCTCTGGAGGCGGTTTGAGCTGCGGAAAGACATGTTGTAAACCCGTCAACACATATCATCTCTTTTGCCCAAGTTTCCTGAAAAAAGCATATATCTTGCTTGGTAATGAGGCTAACCCATTCGGGATCTCCCAGCTTTTTCTCAATTCCAGCCACATTCCAAGACATAATATTAAGTTCAGCAAACACAAGTTTGGGCCTGACTCTCAGATGTACAGTAAGCTTCAAATCCCTTGGTTGTTTGGATCTACAGGCCGTAGTAACTACAATGGGGAGCTCTGTGGTTGGAGCAGCATTTAGTCAGTCTAAATCGGATAACAAAGGGGAAGGGATCTTAGTCGTAAATGGTCGATTGCTCTTAAATGGAGCCTGGGCCCCTCCTGAATGAATGTTAACTGAGCTATCACTCTTTCGCATCTTACCCGCTGGGGGGTGTATACAGAGGACGATTCCGGTGTCTCTGCCAGTTCTCAGAGAACTAGTCCGTGAATTGAAGGCCATAAGGTTATCAACCATGGTGGTATCAAGAAAAATAATTGAAATATAATCAAAATCTGAATCTGGTTGGGCATATCTGTGTACCTCCCGAATATCAGACCGAATAACAGAGAGACATTTCCTCTTTATGCGGATCCAATAAATAACTTTATTAGTGAGAGATTCATAAGGCTCTCTGTAACCAGCAGGCAGCCTGGGGCCCCCTGTCATGTAGATATAAGCATCCTTCCTGCTCTGGTCATGTCTCCCCTTCAAATCAGTCGCCTGAATTAGTCTAGGTTGGCCTAGATGTGGAACTCTGGGTAAACTGACAGGCACCTGTAAGCCCATACCATCCCTGGCTTCCTTGAAAAAAGGAATTTTACAAGGGAAGCTTTGATCACTGTTTTTTGAGGCAAAATTGGGCATACGCCCAGTATCAATGGGAGTATCAATAGAAGGGGGTGGGCAGCTCCCCTTTTTGTTTGTCACCATGCTTATGGGCTTCGCCCCAGACTTTGAACGTTTGGGGAAGATAGTTGAATTATCCCTAGTATCTAATGTTGCTAACATGTTAGATCCCCCAGTCGGCTCAAGGTTATGGTCATCCGTACTGGGCAGTTTACAATTACATATTGCCCTCTGATCGGATAGTCCAGACATTTTTTCCAAGATTACCAATACCAAGGACTTTAAATCGTCCAGCTTCTGGGAAATAATTGCCAGTTCAGGTGCTCCATTAGGCTGTGTCAACCGGTCCTGTTCCTCTGTATCGGGTTCAGCTGAGATTAAGGATAAAGGACATCCTGGGCTCCCACTAGGAGTGGATAGGGGTAAAAATCTGTTCGAGGAGGGAATGTCAATAGAGATTATGGTCTTGGAGCCTGGGTGCAGGGAGTCCTTAGTTTGAGTGAATTCAACAGCTTCGGCGTTCGGGAAATGCCTCTTTGATGGTGAGGGAGTTGCAGCCTGGGTTATAGGAAGAGAATGGAGGTCCACTTCCACAGTCAGATGAGGCGTCCGTGGTTTCTTATTAAAGAGATCAGGGATCTTCCTGTGCATGAGAGTGGCAGAAATTGGGGGGGGGCGGTAATAGATGGACTCCTCAATATTGCCTCAACTTCCTCGAACAAGGAGTCAATAGTTTGAAATTGATTCCTAATAGGCTTGGAAAGATCATCTACTTTCCTACTGGCTCGCTTCTTGTGTTTTTTAGCACCAGAGTGTGGCGCAGAGATGTCATCTTCCTTCCGCTTCCCCATTACTTATGCGTGGAGTCAGAATTTTGTGAAGAGAGAGGAAGAGTAGTATAAATACAAAGGGCCAACCGAGGATCTCCTTGCCTGGAATGCTTATATACCAGGCCGACAGTAAAGTTCAATCCAGGCTCGATAAACAATGTTAACGATGAGCTCTGCCCCTGAGAAGGACCATCGAATGCAGGGGGTGTGAGTCTCACTCCCCGAACGGCTGTGTAACAACAATCCAAGAACGTGTCACTTAGGCTACTTGGGCTACCATAAGCTGGAACTCTTTAAACCACACTGCATAGTGTCCAGATCCAAGTAACCAAGTAACGGAGGTCGGGAAAGCAGACTCCGGCAGTGCGCGGCGCACTTTGAAGTGCCCACGTTACTGAAACCGCCCCCCCAGGCAGCAGGCAGTCCAATGGATTCCATTTCATTTCCTACAGTTCATCAAGGCAGTGTTTTGAACATACCTGGGTCAGCTTTTTCTTATTCCTCTGTGGAAGATGAAGTATGTTTCCAACCTCTGTTCTTTACTGGATGTCATTACAGACATCAAAAACAGCTATCAAACTTTCTGTATCTTCCAATGTGTCAAAATAATTCAAAGGAATGGGTGAACTACGCAGATAATCTGCCCTGATATGTTTCCCCCAGGGATATGACAAACTTCACAATTATAATGTAGTAATTTTGTACACAACGTGGCAATCCTGGGGGTATGGTTCTTAATCACACAACCTTCCAAACTATTTACCAGTGGTTTATGGTCAGTTAAAACGATGATTTGACTTTCTACAAAAACATAAATAAATAAACCTTTCCATGGCCCAAAAACATCCCAACAACTATTTTTCAATTACAGAAAAAAACATCTTATTATCTTGAAGTGCTCTTGAAACAAATCCAACAGTTTATTCCACAACACCATCTGTTTGCAAAATCATGGCTCATAAACCACTATTGCTTGTGTCAAGTGTGACAATGCATTATTTAGGAAAACACCAAAAGGAGCTAATACTTTAGACAAAACAATCTCATCCTTTAGGACGTGAATTTTGCTCAAACGTATCCTCCCATTGGAAAGGTTTGGGTTTTTTCAATACCAACCTCACTTAATTCTTGTATGACGTTTTCCATAATATACTGAATCGCAGAAGCAGCAGACGCCAGTCAGCCCAGGACTCATGATCAGCGAGAAGTGACAGCTTGTTCTCTGTGGTTACCTGGTCCAATATCCACCTTTGAACTCTTCTCCACCATCTGTCGAATCAATTAAGTCCCTTTTCAGGGACTGCAAGCCACAATTCTAGTGGCTCCTTAAATCTGACAAGCTGTTCAGAGGTGGTTGGTGTCTAAGCATTCAAACTGAAGTGGCTTCTCAGGCTCCTCAAGACAGCTGGTCTTAACCATTGATGTCACTAGCAATGGATTAAGGGCAAATGAGGGCAACGGATCTGCTCAGGGGCTATGACCTTTGAAGGAATCAAATCAATACTTTATTTGGAAATAAAAAAGCAGGAATTCATTCTTTTTGTGTTCCCCTCTTTCAGGTACAGACAGGCTCTGTGGGTGGGGACCAATAATCAGGTGGCAGGGCTATAAGTAAACTAAATGCATGGGACCTGTGTTCCCAGATTGCAATTCTGGTACAAGACATTGGAGTTTTGGTACAGACCTATCTTAAGCCCCTGTCATGGGCCTACCTTCGGGGAGGGAGAATAATTTGCTTATGGCCAGGAAGAACCCCAATGCCAGCCTCCCACTGGCTAGTGGTACCCGACTTCTCCACTGCCATAGCTGGCTTGACAGCTTATTCCCTGAGTCCTTTAGCAATGGAGAATGTTTGTCTCAGACCAGTTCATATCATGGCTCAGACGTACTGCAGAATGAGGTGCCCCTCAAAGAATAAATGGTCTTGCAGATTCAGTGTGGCAAGATAAGAGTGAAGAATGCAGTGTCCAGTCAAATGAAATTTCATATGTGGGACATTCCTGGACCTCTCTGCCTGTCAATTTTTGGAACTATCAATTTTACTTGCTATCAGCAGGCTAACCCAATAGATTTGACTGTGCAACAGCCCACCACGCATACCAAGGTTATACTGCATTCCACAGGGGAGTGAACAGTGCGTGAGCGGAAGGGAGTTTCCTTGGGGATTATTGAACGGCCTCTAAGATACAGTCATCATTCAGAGATAAGGCATTTTTACTGGTGAAAGGTGTCTCCTAGCGAGGACACGGGAAGACTACCATCTCTGTGCCTAAACTTGCTCAAACCTAAAACGGAGAAACTGATACAAAAATAATCGGCACAGAGCTGGGTGCTTAAAAATTTGGAAGACTCAGGGACATATTAAGGTTTTTGGGGGGCCTGGGTCAAACGTATTTTGGGGGTCCCTGCCCTGGACAGTTTTGAATTTGTGATCTAATTACAGCACTTTCATGCCCTCTTTGGCGAGATACTGACAGTGCACAGTAAAACTTGCCCAAATTCTAAATGTGTTTACATCTAATATTTAGGAATAGTGATATGTGTTTTCAATATTGTAACACAACAGCTGCTCACCAATATTACTGAAAATAATCTCTGCGACACCTTCTTATTTCTCAAGAAACTTTTCTATGGATGGTGCATGTAACATAACATTTTGGTGCAAAATGTCCGTAATAGACTCTCATACATCACCCACATTAACAATAAATTAAAGGAAATCATTTTGTAAAACAATATGTTTAAGAATTATTCAAGGTCATCAAGGCAAGACTCTGCAGAATGGAGTATCTTTATCAGGCCACCCCTTGAAAGGCTTGGGCTCCGGGCCAGAGCCCACTTTGCCCATGCCTTAAAACGTCTCTGAGAAGACTCAATGGAAGTTCAAGAAGGATGAGGTTGACAATATAGGAATCACTGGATCATTTTGGCTGCATCCTTAAAACCATTAATTAATCTAGAATGCCGCTGTCCGTGCTGGTCTCGAGTTCCACCTCCTTGCTGGTCATGGAACACTATTGTGCCTGCCTTGCAGTTGAGGATCTGGATGGTCACCCCGGGTCCTGCTGTGGTTTCCTCTGTCAGCTCTGTCTGCTGGAAAGGAATGAGTGAGTACAAAATAAAGAGAAGATGAGTGCACATGTCCAATACTTCATAATTATTTATATACCTTTTTAACATTGTGCAGACTTTCAGTAATTTTTACCATGGTAATGTGCAAGTCAAATTCCAAGATTACAAAAATGATTAATACAGTTGGTAAAAGTAGATTAAAAATGTTAGGTAAGTCATATCGGGCCTTGAAGGCAAGATATTTGTTGTCACCAGAGCCATGGAAAGAAATAAAAACATGACAAACTAGGAAAACTGTTGTCCAATTAACCTTGGTATGCTACCTATCCTACAAATAGGTATTTTGTTTAATAAGGCCACCTCTCTGTTACTCTGATTTTAAATACATTAAAACGTGAAAACATTTGACTACCTAAAAAATCACTGTAGGAGTTGAATACATTAAAAAAACCGTTAATGTATGTTGTTTGAAAACAGCTTAACGCTACCTCATGTACACATACTTGGTTAAAATGGAAGAGTAACATAAGGGAAATATAAAACGGTTGTCAGATATGTAATCTGGACAAGAAACAAAAAGCTATAAATAAATTTCCATTGAGCCAATTTCAGATGATTAGTTTTACATAAAAGTAATGAATGTTTAAATACATTTAAAAAACGTATTCATTAATTAAGACAACACATGTTACATACAACATGGAGTGTTACAACAAACTTTAGACTCTAGACCGGACACCACTTTCACAACTCATTTGCTCTTATTATAATATACACATATTACATTTACCACCTTTGTGCTGCTCGAAAGCTTCCAGCTGAGCGTTGAGGGTCGGCCAAGCTTTTTGAAAGACCCTCCTGTTCAGTGATGTCATATTGGAATGCTACAATGGTGGCTGGGAAGACAGCCAAAGGATATCCTGGGCCATTATCCTGCCCCAGGTACGTAAAGGGTCAACCAAACTGTTAGAAGGACCCTCCTGTGCAGTGATGTTTTTTGGGGTGGCCACAATGGTGGCTGGGAAGTCAGTTGAAGGATATCTTGGGCCCTTATCCTGACCCAGATACGAAGCACCTCCCTGGCTTGCGCACGTCTTCCCTTGCTGGGTGTGAACACCCAGTGCACTACAGCATGTGTCAATGTCCCTCCAAATTTGGACCCACGCTCCTGGGCTCCTCTGGGTCTCAGAACCCCCATAAAGCTGATAGTAATTCTGTATGACCCCATTACAAATGAAATTTAGCTCCTAGTCTGTTCTCTAAGCCACGTTGATTTTTGTAATGCAAAAGCAAGAGCAGGATAGAGGAGTGTTATGTTTATTATTGAACGCGTTCCACAGTTGCTATGCGCTGTGTGGAACGCGTTGTGAGAAACGAACGGGAAAGCAGTTGAAGGGGTCACTTTCCCCAGTGGCTCCAGGCAATAAAGTGTTTAACACCAAATATCGTGTGGTGTTTTCACTACAATTTGGCGACGAGCGCCTGGAGCCTAGGACTACGCGTGCTGTGGCGTTAGGAGTTCTGGGATGAAGCACAGCATTCATTTTGGGCTGACCACGGAGCGATTCATCGCGTTCTGAGCTGCGCTTTGCCGATTTCCTGGTGGGCTTGACGTTTTGAGCTGCGCAATGCCGATTTCCTGCTGGGTTTGACTGTGTGTTTTTACTGTCGTTTTTTCACTCGACTGCATAACGGAGTTGTGTTGGTTGTGAGCAACAGTAGCTTGACGCAACGTTCGCGCGCCAATGTTGTCATGACAACTTGAATGCCGGCTATGTATTTCGTACTGCGGCCATTTTGAAGGATCAGAAAGCATTCTTGAGTTTCGTAGCAACAAGTAATTTCTGGATGTGAACCTTTTGAGGATATCCTGCCATTTGTAACTATTCTTTGTGCTTCAAAACGTGCTGGAATTCATACATTCAACTTAACAAGTGTGCTTAACGGTCATCTTTATTTGTTTGGAAATCTCCAGGGAAACCACGGATTACTAGCTGCATTTGGACTTTACCTCATAATATTATTTTTATTTTGGGCTTTCAATTTAATTGAGAGTAGTTATTTATAATGGCAATGCAGAATTTCAGCATTTCTCCACCACAAGCATTTTGGCCAACAGGTTCTGAACCATCTATTAAGTGGTTAGAGTGGAAGGAGTACTTTATAAATTACATTGATGCAGTGGGTGATTCAGGCAACATGTCAGCAGACCAAAAAAAACGTATTTTGTTACATTCTTTGGGTCCTTATGGGTTAAGAGTGTACAACCAAATGTTAAAAGCTCCAGTTGTTGGGGATCAGAACGTTTTTGAGGCAGCATTGAAAGATCTTGACACTTATTTTGCACCGAAGGTTTGTATAGGTATTACTAGATATAAATTTTTCCAACGTAAGCAAAATGAGAATGAGTCAGTAGATAATTATGTTGCGGAACTTAAAAAATTAGCTATTGATTGCAAATTTGGAGCATTAGAAACTGACCTAATTAGGGACCAATTAGTTATGCATGTTCATAATCAGAGTATTCAAGAACGTTTGTGGGTGAATGGTGATTCATCACTTGAGGAGGTTATGAACATTGTGCGTAAAGCAGAGATGTCTGGTAGATGTGCCAAGGAATTATTGTCAAAAGTTAAGGAGTCTGAGTTTGTCTGTAAAATAAACTCCAAACCTGCCAGTAAGTCTTATAATGCCACCCAAACTTCCAGTAAGTCTTTCAATGCCCAATCAAAATCGTTTTCTAAAGAAAAAAATAGATGCTATAGGTGTGGTAGTAAGGATCACCTAGCGTATAGCAAGACATGTCCAGCTATCCAAAGGAAGTGTGGAAATTGTGGTTTAATTGGTCATTTTGCAAAGGTTTGCAGGAAAAAAGATAACGTCAAGTGTGTGTTGGAAAATTCTGAACAGGATGATGAAGAGGATGGAAAGGGTCATGGGTTTGGTAACGATAGTGTTATATGCTCTACAACAAATTTGATTCTGAATGTCAATGGGAAGCCAGGGAAAAACAAGCCTGAGTGTCAAATAAGCATTGGTGGAGTTATAATGAAAATGTTTGCTGATTCTGAATCACCTTATACCATTGTGAATGAAGAGGTATGGAGAGATAAATTCATAGGGAAATTTAGTATGGAGTTATGTGAACCTGATATACAACCACAAGGGTACAGTGGTGATAAAATTGATATGTTAGGTTATAGATGGTTAACCTTTAGATTTAAAAACAGATCCACTCGTGCTAAGCTGTATATAAGTAAGAAAGGACCACCAGTTCTTGGCTGGATTGATCAGGGTAAATTGCACATTGTCCTGGATCCAAACAGTGAAGAACAAGTGAAGGTGGTGGATGAAGAGTTGGACTTTGCAAGGGATCTGTTACGAAAATTTCCTTCAGTGTTTGACACAAACCTGGGAAATTTAAGGGGTTTTGAACACCGCATAATTTTGAAAGCAAATGCAGTCCCGAAGGTACACAAGGTTAGGAATGTTCCTATATTGATTAGAGACGAAGTTTCAAAGGAACTGGAAAGATTGGTGACTTTGGGAGTAATACAACCTATCGAAGCGTCAGAATGGATTTCTCCATTGGTGGTTACCAGACGCAGAAATGGAAAGATTCGGTTATGTGTGGACCTACGCCATTTGAACAATAATATTGTTATTGATCGTTTTCCTTTACCTAGGATTAATGAAATGGTTCTCTCTTTAAAGGATGCAAAAATATTCTCCACTATAGATTTATCTGCTGCGTATCATCAGATTTCCCTTACGACTGATTCCAGAAAGTACACAGCATTTATTACACCTTTTGGCTGTTTCCAATTTAACAGGATGCCTTTTGGCTTAGCGTCTGCTGCTGCAGTGTTCCAAAGACTTATGTTTCAGTTATTTGGAAATAAATCTGGTGTAAAATTCTTCCAGGATGACATTCTAATCTATGGGAAGAACAGCATTGAACATGATTCAAGATTGAAGGAGGTAATGAACATATTGGTGAAAAGTGGTTTAACTGTGGAACTTTCAAAATGTAAATTTGCAAGGGACAGTGTCACTTATTTGGGTCATGACATTGGAGCCCAAGGTGTCAGACCAAAAGAGTCTCTTGTGAATGCTATCAAAGATGCTTCGCTTCCAAGTTCTAAGGATGATGTTAGATCTTTTTTAGGTCTAGTTGAATATTGTGCTAAATTTTTTTCCACAATTTGCTGACAAAAGTTTCCATTTAAGACAACTATTGAAAAACAAAGTCAAATTTGAATGGTCTAAGGAATGCCAGGAAGAATTCAATCGCATCACTTCTGAAATTGATAAAGTCCAAAGCTTACACTGTTTTGATCCTAACCTGGATAACTGTATCTCAACGGATGCCAGTGGTAAAGGTTTGGGTGCGGTATTAAGCCAGAAGGATAAGGATGGGAAGGAATTTATAATATCCTTTGCCTCTAGAGCCTTCTCGCCAACAGAAGAAAAGTATCCCACAATTGAGAGGGAAGCTTTGGCATGTGCGTGGGCTCTGGATCACTTCAGGGTTTTTGTGTGGGGAAAACCTGTAACAATTTTATCTGATCACAAGCCGTTGGTAAAATTATTGACAACGGGGGGGACTGTTAATGCTTCTGCGAGGATTGCAAGATTGTCAATAAGAATGCAGGATTATGTTTATAAACTTGTATATTTACCGGGCAAGGATAATTTAGTAGCGGACTTCTTATCAAGAATGCCTACTAAATTGGAAGAATGTGTGGATGAATGTTGGCATAATTTCCAAGTAGCTTTTGTTCATGCAGATGGTAGTCATGCTGTGTGCAGGGATGAGTGGATATCTGAAAATGATAAGGATACAGTATTAGTTGATGTAAAGAAATTTTTGCAAGGAAATTGGCCGGATAAAAACAAATTGCAGGAAGAGGTTAGGCCTTTTTGGGAAGTGAGATCGCAGTTGTCCATGGAGAATGGTACAATCATGAGGGGTGAGCGGATTATTCCTCCCAAGAGCTTGAGGGAAGTAATTGTGGATCTATGTCACGAAGGACATTTTGGCATTGTAAAAACAAAGGGTGTGGTAAGAAGTTTATTTTGGTGGCCTAATGTGGATGTTGAGGTTGAAAGATTTGTGAGGAATTGTTCCAAGTGTTCAAATGCCGACAAGACGTTACAAACATTAAGACCGCCAATGAATTAACATTTTTTGCCGAAACAACCATGGGAATGTGTGGCAATTGACTTTGCGGGAGTGGCCTGTTGTAGAAATTGTTGAGAGGGTAGACACAAGATGTATTTTGGAATTTTTAGATAAAGTTTTTGTGTCTGAAGGTTTACCTACGGTGGTGCTAAGCGACAATGGTGTTCAGTTCTTGTCCAAGGCATCGAAAGATTACTTCAAAAGAATTGGCGTACAACATAAAACTACTTCCCTTTATAATCCTAGTTGCAATGGCATGGTGGAAAGGTTCAACAGGGTGGTTAAGGGAGTTATTCAAGCAGTCTGTGCTTGTGGTACGGATTGGGAGGTACAGTTGCACAAGGCTGTTTGGGCATACAGGGTGATGAAGAATGAGGTAACAGAATTATCGCCTTTTGTAATAATGAGAGGGCTGGAGCCTAGGACCAAAATACAGTTTAAACTGGTTGCATCAGCGTAATGTGGTACAATGGTCTTTAGAATCAGTTCAGAATAGGATGAAGGAAAAACATGCTGTTATGAAAAAACGTTACGATGAGCAGCATGGTACAAAACCAGTTGACATTGTGGTTAGCGATTGGGTTCGTGTTAAGAAACCGTTTAAGGTCAGGAAAGGACATAGTCAGTTTTATGAACCAGAAGAAGTTGTAGAGGTTTTGAACAATGCAGTCAGGTTGAGCAATGGAAAGGTATGGAATCTTAAACGGGTGGCCAAGGTGCGTAGGGAAGCAAGGAGTCACAATAGTCACAATTCCTCTACGTCTAATTTTAGATGGTTGGAAGAGGAAGAAGGTGATACTGTAAGTAGTGAAGGACTATGTATGGAGAGTGTTGAATGTGAGAATAATGCAGAAGTTTGTACGGGTGGAAGTGAGAATAGTGCTGAGATGAATGAGGAGATTGGTGGATATGAGGCTAGTGCTGAAGCGAACAAGGATGTAGAAGGCGTGGTTAGTGAGGCTTTGGATGGAGGGAAAGGAAGAGTGAGGAAACCACCCGATTGGCTTAAGGATTTTGTGTGGGGGGGAAAAGGTTGTTGAGTTCATTAAGTAACTTATAGGAATTGTATGTACTCATAGGAGTTGTATGTATATAGTATATTTTTAGTACAGCTGCTAGAACTTCTTTAGCACTTCTGTTAAATTTCAATGTTTGGTTTATGTTAAATTTCAATGTTTGGTTTATGTTCATTTCAATCATTTATTTTCTTATTTGTATTCATTATTTAATTTTTTTTTCTCTGTATTGAAAGGAAGGGGATGTGTTATGTTTATTATTGAACGCGTTCCACAGTTGCTATGCGCTGTGTGGAACGCGTTGTGAGAAACGAACGGGAAAGCAGTTGAAGGAGTCACTTTCCCCAGTGGCTCCTGGCAATAAAGTGTTTAACACCAAATATCGTGTGGTGTTTTCACTACAAGGAGAATGTTGTTATGCTGAGAAGATAGCTCTGAATAGACGTAAAATGGCTGACTTCCTGCTCCTCTATATCATTTCCTGTTTGTGGCGGTAGGCGGAAATGTCCACCCTGACATAAGAGATTCCCCCTTGCATGAGGAGTCTCCAGCCCCACATGTGAAAAAAAGAGAAACATTTGAAAGAACATAAACATTGTTACAGAGTATGCAGAAGTACAAGGTTTATGTAACAAATTAAAATTAAAATGTATGTACGAAAAATCGTCCTTAGTCTGTAAGTGATTTTCGCTAAGTGTTCTAAGTGAAAAGTGTTTGAGTGATTGCAAAAGGGAGGTGTAAATGTAATAATAAAAAGAGCATATCATGTTTGATTGTGACTGTAACGCGTGTTGTCTCAGGATGTATGTGTGGATGGTGTGCTAGTCCACCATACATCATTATCTAGACGCCGTCAACCATTTAAATGCAACAACCAAGTTAGCAGCTTAAGTGAAAATTTAGTTTACTAGTCGATCCAGTACCTGCATTCCCTGACCTCTGTTGTATGTCCCGATCAGGGAATCTGGATTTGGCTGTACATCATGGGTAATATCTAGATGCAGACCCTGACGCCTGGTGAGGTTGTGCAACACATAAAAGGCTACTACAATCTTGCACCTCCCTGTACGGTCAAGACATCTGCATCGCAACTTAAAGATACCAAAAAGGCAATCAGTAATCGCCTATGTATGTGTGTGTGTGTGCCCTATTGAGGTAATGTGGTTGGAGGTCTGAACGGTGCAAGGCAATGTGGAGAGAGCATACCTAGCATCAGCTGCAACAAAGATAAGTAAAACTTTCTTAAATGTGCATTTTTTTAAACGTACTTCATCTTGTATACTTACAGAGACTGTAATAATAATGTCTATCTATAGTGTTACCAGAACTGCCAACGCACACGGTGCTACCGCGTGCCACACGATTTCAGCTGTCTTCACACGGTCACCTAGTAAGGAGCCAAAATCACATGGTGACAGACATGCAAGCTGGAAATCACTGCACTGAGTGGATTTCCAGCATATTTTTTGTTGCTGTAATGAGCCAATATCCATTAAAGTGTGTGAAAACACCCCAGGACATCGCAGCAGCCTCAGCAACCCTTTGGGTTTTTTGGATGTAGGGAGGGAGTGGTGGGCTTGGAGAAGGTCAGAGTACCTCTTAGGTAGCTCTCAGTACAAGGCCTCACCCCTTTCAAGGTCCCGCCTTCTC
Source organism: Pleurodeles waltl (assembly GCF_031143425.1). Taxonomy (NCBI): domain Eukaryota; kingdom Metazoa; phylum Chordata; class Amphibia; order Caudata; family Salamandridae; genus Pleurodeles; species Pleurodeles waltl. The sequence continues at coordinate 559,888,103 of NC_090451.1, forward strand.
CTCATACAGTGACATTATTTAGAGGTTGGAAGGTCCCTGTTGTAGTGAGTACATCTATTTTTGAATCCCCATCCTCCAGATACAATTGCAACCCCAGTGTGAGATGTCTTAACTTACCCATGAGACACATGTCACCGAACTGTCTGGTCAACAACCGACTAGGTGTACAAACATCACCTCTTTCCGCGACCCTGGTTACCCCTCTCTGTTGTTACTTCTGGACCAGGTCAGTGAGCAAGTTGGTCTGAACAACTGAACCTGTTCTGTCCTTAAAGGTACTCTGGGGTATTAACCTAGGAGGACAAGGGTCACCCAGGATGCATATAGGGTCAGTTGAAAAATGTTAGAAATAGGGTCTCTAGTTGGCAGAGGTATACTATACACCCTTGTCCAAATAGGGATCACAATCCTAGTCAGGGTAAGTCACACACAATCCAAATGATCCTGTGCCCACCCTCTGGTAGTTTGGACTGAGCAGTCAGGTTTAACTTAGAAGGCAATGTGTAAAGTATTTGTGCATTAACTCATGCAATAACACAGTGAGAACACTACAAAAAGACACCACACAGGTTTAGAAAAAATATGGAATATTAATCTGATTAAGCTTAGGTCAAAACGATCAAGATTTGATAATCACAAATTGAAATATTAGTTTTGTAATGATAAGAAGAGTTTTTAGCTCTTAAAAGCAACAAGTGTCTTTTGCAAGCACAAAGTACCTGGTTCCAGTCAAATTTCCACGCATGAAAGCCGCAGAGGAGGAGATGCGTGGAAAAAGGCAGGTGTATGTTGTGTTTCTGGGCGCACACAGATGATGCTTCAATTCTTTTCCACGCGGCAAGGGCTGTGCGTTGAATTCTGGCACACAGGCTTGAATCCTGTTTTTTGTGCGCGGTCTTTTGACACCCAGGGACGATGCATGGAAATCCTGAGTGTGCGGGCAAAGTCACAGCTGTTGCATCGATACGGTGGGCGATGCAGCAGAGTTTCTGTCGCCTGGCTGGCACTGCATCAATTCCTCAGCGATGCGTTGATCCGGTGGGCTGTGCGTCGAAGTTCCGGTCACAATGCTGGCACAAGAAGTGCAATCTCCACTCAGGAAGTCGGGCTGCCTCGTTCCGGTTCCGCGATGCAGTGATTTTCTCACTGCTGAACAGGCTGTATGTAAATTCCGGCAGGCTGCGCGTTGATTTTCACAGCACAAGGAGTTCCTTTGCAGAGTTGAAGTCTTTTTGGGCCCAAGACTTCAGAAAAAAGGAGGCAAGCTCAATCCAAGCCCTTGAAGAGCACTTCTCAGCAGAGCCAGAGGCCAGCAAGGTAGCAGGGCAACAGCAAGGCAGCAGTCCTTTTCAGCAAAGCAGTCAAGGTGAGTCCTTTGGGCAGCCAGGCAGCGTCTCTTGGCAGGTTGCAGGGTGTGGTGCAGAGTGGCTTTCCCAAGAAGTGTTTGAGTTCGTAGGGTCAGGGACCCAGTTTATATACCCAAATGTGCCTTTGAAGTGCGGGAGACATCAAAGAGTGACTTAGAAGTGCACAAGGTCCCCTTTCAGTACAATCCTGTCTGCCAGGGTTTCAGGAGGGGGCTTGGAAGTCCATTGTGTGAGGGCAGGCCACTGTCCTTTGAAATGTGTCAGGCCCTTCACCCTTCCAGCCCAGAAAGACCCATTCAGTATGCAGATGTGTCCAGGTGTGACTGAGCATCCTGTGTTTGTGGTTAGCTGGTTGAAATGCACAAGGGAGCTGTCAACCAGCCCAGCCAACGTGGATGGGAGACAGGCTGTAAGGCACAGAAGGATTCTAAGTGCAGAGAATGCTCACTTTCTAAAAGTAGCACTTCTAAAATAGTAATATAAAATCCACCTTCACCAGTCAGCAGGATTTTGTATTACCATTCTGGCCATACTAAATATGACCTGTTTACCCCTTTCTAATCAGGATCTACCACTCAAACAGTTTATGAGGGAAGCACTAATGTTAGCCTATGGCTGTCAGGTCTAACAGAAAGTAACAGACCAACATTACCTGGACACTGATCTTAGGTGGATCTCCAAAACAATCAATAATCAACACAGGAATCAATGACAAGTATAGAACAGTGCAGAAGACACTGTGCCCTGCAGAGAACCCCTTTGACTTTGTTAACTTAATGTTAATGGGCTCAACAGCACGGTTTCAGACCATGACCTCCTCCACTATATCAGAACTTTCTATATTATCCTGATGCAGGAAACCTGGCTGGCGGAACCATACCATCTGCAGGGATACATGTGCTTCTTCGTGCCTGCAACCCTAGGGGCAAATTTCGACCATTTACAGGGCAGCCTAGCAATTTATGTTTCATTAGCTTGCATTGTTTCAGTCAGCCCCCTAGGTTCCACACTTTCATCTATTAACATTGTTACAGTCACCACCACTACTCAGAACCAGGCCTCTGAGATATTAATTATTAACGCCTACATCCATCATAAGAATAAAGCCAAAGCAGCTCGGAAGTTGGTCGAACATTTGATGAAAAACATAAGTAAGGGAGAAACAGCAAACATTATCCTCTCGGGCGATTTAAACCTATATTTGCTTGGCACCTCCTCTGATCAGTCTGCTACAGTTCAAACTTAAATTTGTAACATACCAGCGCAAGAGAAAAATAATCAGGGCCGTGCTACAAAGGCTGGAACAGACTTACTGGATGATCTGGAACACCTGAATGCAGGTCTCAGGAAGATACTCCACTAGCTGCCTCCTACTATTCCACGTCCATCTGTACGACAATAGACTACACCTTTGTTTCCGTCCCATTGTTTGAACAGGTCGCTTTTTTTCATTTAGGTGACAGAGGTGATAATGATCACAGCCCTTAAGAGACAGTCTTTTAAATAACAGTCTCCAAATTCAGTGGGGTGAAGGAACTTCCCAAGACTATCTTCACAGTCAACTACAAGAGGATCAAATGTGCACAAGCAACTATAGATAATTTATCTCAGCCTAAAATGGCACAAGTACGTGAACATGGGGGTACAACAGTGAAATAGGAAAGTGGGAGTCCTTTACCACCACGCTGGGAGAAATCTTTGCTACACCGCTTACTACTCACCCCCCTCTAGTGTCTACTGGGATGGTGCCCATCTCAAAGTCTCAAAGTATTCAGCTAAGACAACTCAAAAGATCTATAAACAGCACTTTAAGGTCCCTTCTGCGTAAACCTGAGGACCTCGCTCTGCAAGATGCCCTACGACAGCAAAAAAGAACACGGAAGAAACTGAAGTGGACCATCAACAAGTCATGTGAAGACGAGGTCTGGGCAAAGTTATTCGCAGACACCAAATGCAGTGATAGTATAGGATTTTAGGAAACAATGAACAAGCTTATAGGTCCTTCACATGGGGGTTTCACCTCCCACATACCCAAAGATGCCTGGGCAAGATACCTCAGTGACCACTTCAATTGTGACCATCTTGTGGACAGTACATGTTTTGAACCTACTATGAGATTGATAAATACTTGTTCAAATATCTTCCTGAAGGGTACTAATCAGTTGACACATTTCACTTTATCAGCAAATATACCGGTTCACTCTCTGAGATCCAACAGGATAGACCCAATTAGGTGTCAGATCACCAAAGGCAGGCAAGAAGGGGCTCGGGGCATAATGGCATTCCTCCTGCAATCTTTAAGCACAAGGTAGACTTCTGGGTAGACGCGCTGAAGCCCATCTTTTCTGAAATCAAACTCACTGGCACAATTTTTCTTCTTGAAAGGTGTCATTAAATTCACAAATATTTGAAAGTAGGAACAGATCCATGCCAAAGAATTATCGCTAACTGCCCTCATCGACAATGAGGCAAAGTATTTCGCAGGGACCTTACTGGAAGAATTTTCAACATGAGCAACTGAAAAATGAATAATACCTCTCAATAAAAATGGATTTTCAAAAACCTCCGGTAAGACAACTAACATCATGACCATTTCACTTCTCACAGATAAAGCAAAAGCCTCCAAAAAGCCACTACATTTGTGCTTTATCGACTTCAGGACAGGCTTCAATCACACGCTTGTCCCAGGAGAGGACTAGGCTCTGGAGTAAACTTTCACACTGGGGCATCCCCTGGACCTTCCTGGGCTTGCTAATTGCTCTTCACATGAATGCATGGTGCAGGTATAGTTGGGAGAAGGACCTCATCTCTCTACGCAAATACCAACCAGCAAAGGGTTGAAGCAGGTGTGCGTCTTGGCTCCCACATTGTTCAACCTGTTTTTAGCCGACGTAGTGAGGGCACTTGACACCTGCAATTCACTAGCCCCAAGGCTAGGGGTCTGCCGCTGCCAAGCCTCATGTTCGCTGACAATCTAGTACTAGTTAGTCACACCAAGTAGGCCTGCAATGCTTTCTTAACATGACCTAGAAAAACTGATGAAAATGCATTGAATATTAGTTTTGACAAGACACGCACTGTGGCGATTAGCAAAAGGAGTACAAATCCTTCTGCATGGTTCTGGAGTAAGACATGAAGTCAGACAGCCATTGTCTACAAATATCTAGGATTGATTGTTGACAAAGCAGGCAATTTTGTGCAACAAAGGGACTCCATAAAAAGACCAGGCCTGGCTCTAGCAGTGTAGTGGATACTATGTAGTTTTATTGGGAATCAGGAGTTTGCTTAGCCTTCTGGCTTGCAGGCCTGTGCCCTCATCACCTGCTGACTTTTAACCTACTTAGCCTGCTCTGTTTTAGCACATGATTTTAATTATTTCTTCCAAGATGGCTGCTATGTTTATAGTTAGGAAGATGTTTTGATTTCATGTTATCAGTACTACTCTGTGAAGATGTCACTATCAGCGTCAAAAACAAGTGACATACGTAGGAATTCACATCATGTCCCTTTCCCACTTACTTGTGACAGGAACGTAATGGAGGGAATTGTTTATAGAATTGCCACCCCAAGCATGCCTTTTTATGTGTTGTTTGTGAACATACCTGTGTCAGGGGTCCTACAAGATCTGTATGAATACAACTCACGCAGACAAGGTTATAAGAGGGATTCCTACCAGATGCCATCAAAGCTATCTATGTTACACGTCGCCTTGATGTAGACCCGGCCTTCATGTCCCCACGGAGTCTGTTCTAGAGACCTCATTCCAAGGTAACAAGGGATGGGGGGCTCTTCTCATGGACATGGTACTGTCAGATTAGGTTTCACATCCCTAGCTCTCTTAGGCTAGAAATCAGGTTCTCCATGCTAGGGTATCAGGGATCTTTTACATTTCATGTTTTTGCAAGATGGTGGTGGCCTTTATATTCACAACTCCCGTTTTTACAATTCTGTTTCCTTCATTGTTCATTATCCTAATCATTGCAGCCCATGTATTTTACAGTAGATTGCAGTTTTGTTACTAAAACCTATTGAAAACTTTACTGCATCTCCTTCATTGCCTGTGTGTGAATGAGACTTGTTACTCATGTGAGAAAAGGGTAATCTCCGTTCAACCACGACTCTTGCGGGATGTCACACTCTTGAGTCCATGAGTAAAGGCTGCCGCAAATCACCTTTTACTATTCGTGTTTTTGGTGAGGTACTGCTTGCGAGCCGGGAGGGTTGGACCGACAGTTGCGACTTGTTGTAGGACTGACTTAGTCGCCTACAAACGAAAGTGCAGTCATCCCTAAACCAGCAGTCTTCCCTAGAGTAAAAGTCTAACTATGACTGCAGTGCCACTAAAAAGCCTAAAAGCAAAACTGAATGGGCCGCCACTTTCCCCTTTTCTCCAGGTAATACATGCCAAACTTATACCCACAATAACATTTGGCAGTGAGATCCAAAGAGGCAGGGACGCAAAGACCATAGACAGTATGCTAGTGAAAGCATATAGGATCATCTTCGGATAACCTAAACAGATATCACCGGCACAAATTAAGTTAGAGTTCGGTCTGCAAACGGAGTCCATGGCAAGGCGAGAAGCTTTCATTACCTTCTGGGGTAAAATCAGGGAAGTGACTTCCGGCACTCTTAATTATCATTTATGGCAGGAGCTTTTGCAAAGGGAGTCATCACCTGCCAGAGCATACCCCAAGGAATCCTTGGCCAGAACAGAGTTGACTCAGTTATGGAAGATACACACTAGTCACCTCGCCTTCAAAAAAGTGGTATGGAAATCAATTAAACTTCTCTCCGTAGAGGAGGATAAGGTGACATTCTGAGCTAGAGCCCATGCCTGGATGTCACTAAACTCCTATACTGCACTAGCATCCCAGAATTACTTCAACCTCGGCTTTCTTAGATTCATCAAAGAGAAATTTCAGAAGTATCATCTGAGGCTCTTACCTTGTGCACTGCATTTACCACACTGACTGAGAGAACCCACAACAACAAACTGCCTCCTGTCCAGCACCAGCATTGAGGACTTACCGCATTTGCTATGCTCCTGTGAAGAGCTTCTGAAGGAAAGGAGACAACTGTTGAAAGACCTGTTCAACAAAAGAGGGATCCTTTTACGGAGACAGGCAATGCTGGCCTGCTTTGCCCCCAAAACCCTACAGCTGAACTGTTGGATGGAACAATTCCTTGAACTAGTGAGCAGGAAACTGCCAAGGGTTACTTAACTGACTTGTTTTTGGCAGCTTGCGCACATATATGCTCCTGGCTTTCATTCCAGGTGAAGCTACCTCTGACTAGATTAGTCTGGTCTCCAAACTTGTCTTTGCACATAGAATTTCTCTGGATTACTACCTCCCCCCTTTTTGCACAAGGATCCTGTTTTGAGTTAGGACTTTGATCCTCTACCTCTAGGCATCTTCTGCCCACAAACCTGCATCTGTCATAGCCCCCTAGTGCTTCCTTTTAGTAAATTTTAACTGGTTTGAGTATGAGAATGATTTTATGTTTTACATGTGTTATTTGGTATGCTGTGGTCATGTCTAAGTTTTTAATGCTTTGTGTTTTTACTGCAGTGGTTTTAAGTAACTATGCAAACAAAGATGAATCTGAAGCAACCAACATGCTGGAAGTGGTTGACAGAAGATATAGCTGCAATATGTGCGTGTAATGTATGCTTCCAGAAAAAGCAGCATGCATATTGGTGAAACAGCCCTGGCATCGTAGATATCTTGCAAGTTTAATTGGTGCCTGCAGTGTCTGTTGTGGAAAAGGTATTCCCTTAACTTAGAGGCAATGTGCAAAGTATTTATGCAGCACACAAACAGTAATAACGTTAAAACACAACACAAGGAAAATGGCAAATCTATTTAGAAAAATAGAATGAAATTTAATATGTAAAAGGCATAACAATTACAAAAATCCAATCAGTAGAACCGGATATATACGTTTTTAAAGTTTTAGATGAAGATAGCACCAAAAACCACAAATCGCTTATCTGGTTGCGCTAGACCAGGGGAAGTTACAAGTTCAGGCTGACTACGATGAAGTGCAGGTCAGAGCCAAGGACCAGGTTAACCCAGATGAAGAGTTACCTTCTCAAAGTCTGCACAAAGAGTTCCGTTTGCGTTTGTGTTTGCAGGGGCCTCAAGAAGGTTGCTGTCGGCAAAAGGAGAAGGTCAAACATCACGTACGGTCGTTGTAGTGCAAAATGCCGGTCGTTGCTGGAGCTTTGTGTTGGTGACCATTGTGGATTATCACTGTTGGTATGAAGAGCAGTTTCCATTGGAGCTTCGTGCTGGCGGTCGTTGAGGGCGGTCTTCATGGGCGGTCGATTCTTAGGACGAAGTGATCACTAAAAGGTTGCAAGAAGCTCAAACCCTCTGTATCTTCCCTTGCAGGAGGAGCTCACACCAATGCCAGCCAAGGTCGAAGACCGGGGGGGTTCTTGGGGATCAAGACTCACTCCAGCAGAGACCAGAAGGAGGTCTCAGGCAGGTACAGTTGATGCTGGTCAGCTGGGCATTGCAGGGGCACCTCTATAAGCTTGTGGTGTATTCCTATAGATCACATAAGAGGTCAGTCAACTGACCTTTGGAGTAACTCTGGGTAGCCTGGGTTCAAAGCAAACTGGTCCAAGCTTCCTGCTTCAGACAGAAGGGCAGTCCCTTTTCCTCAGACAGCTGGGCAGCCCTTCTTCTGAATCCTCCACAGGTCTCAGAGGGGGTTCTGATGGGAGGTTCGGTAGGTTTATAAGTGGTGTCAGACTTTGTGTGGGAATTCCCTGACCTACTCCCAAATCTGCATCTGATCAGTTTTTCCCCGTCCTCCCGGTATGGCTCCAAACCGTCTATCAATGCAAAGATAAGGTAAGGCCTGTTGTCAGGTTCCTTTGTGTGTGCTACATGCATGATCACCAGGGCAAGGCACAGCTCCAGTCCAGACATCCTGTCAGGGAGACCCTCTCCTCTCACACCTAGGCCTCTTTGTGCCAATGTCTGGGAGCAATACATAAAACACCACAGGCAAGCCATTCACAGTGACGTGACCTTGGACACAGGCGGAAAGGCACATTTGTTTTTTTCTTTCTAAAAGTGGCATTTTCAAAATTATAACTGAAAACAGACTTCACCATTAAAGAGGAAAAAGACAAGTAGCCAAGGTCCAATGCTTCCTTCCTCAAAATTGCCCAGATTGAATTATTTGACAGTGGGTAATCAATTGGGGGATGGGTCAGTTTGCCCCAGGTCAGAAAAGGAGATCCAAGAGAATCGAGAACCCACTTTGAAGAAATCAAAAGTATTATAATGTTTCGAATTATGTTCAGGCAATGATACATCGAATCCGAATGCTGTGTTTACGATCTCAAGATCGCTTTGAGGATTTCCTCATCGAATATAAGACTATCTGCACTAAGAAATGAATTTTCCTTGATGAACAACGCAAATGCCTAGAAAAAGCCCCAGGTGAATACACCATAAGGGGACAACATTTTACACTTTAATTCATTTGAGTGTAAACAACATATATCTATCTGCTCCCAATCTGATGTTAGCACATATTAAGTGTAATCAGGTAACCTGGGGCCATATGTACTAAAGCTTTTTCCCATAGACACAGAATGGGTAAAATCCTTTGATACATCTGGAACCTGGTGTTAGCTTAAGGGAGCAATAGCCTTACAACAGTGAAAAGCATCTTAGGACAGTGGGTCCCAACCTTTTGAGTTCTGTGGACCCCCACTTTATCATTACTGGAACCCAGGAACCCCCACTGAATCATTATTCGAATCCGGGCACCCCCCCATTGAGTCATTACTGAAAGCTGGGGACCAAGGGCCAGATGTAGGAAGCACTTTGCGAGTCGCAAACGGCAAAATTTGCCGTTTGAGACTCGCAAATGCGTGTTTCCTATGCAGAAATGCATTTTGCGAGTCGTTACCGACTCGCAAAATGCATTTCCGAATCGCAAATAGGAAGGGGTGTTCCCTTCCTATTTGCGATTCGCAATGGTATGCAATTCCATTTGTGACCGCTTATGCGGTCGCAAATGGAGTCGCAGTTACCATCCACTTGAAGTGGATGGTAACCCATTCGCAAACGGGAAGGGGTCCCCATGGGACCCCTTCCCCTTTGTGAATGGACCCCAAAATATTTTTTCAGGGCAGGGAGTGGTCCAAGGGACCACTCCCTGCCCTGAAAAAACCGAAACAAAAGGTTTCGGATTTTTTGAAAGGCAGCTCGTTTTCCCTTAGGGAAAACGGGCTACATTTAAAAAAAAAAAAAAAAACTGCTTTATTGAAAAGCAGGTCGCTAACATGGAGGCCTGCTGACTACAGCAGGCCTCCATGTTAGCGAGTGCCTATACTCGCTATGGGGCCGCAATTTGCGACCCACCTCATGAATATTCATGAGGTGGGTCATTGCGACCCCATAGCGAGTTGCAGTCGGTGTCTGAGACACCGTACTGCATAGCAATTTGCGAGTTGCAAATTGCGAGTCGGAAGGACTCGCAATTTGCAACTCGCAAATTGCTTCCTTCCTACATCTGGCCCCAAGTCTGTTAAAAGTATTTAATTTTCAAACTAGTTGTTGAACCCCTGAGGAGGCTTCGCAGACCCCCAGTGGTCCCCGGATCACAGGTTAGGGACCTCTGTCTTAGGAGTGTTTCACTACCAGGACATGTAAGCCATAAACACACATGTGCTACTTATTTATATACCATGCACCCTGCCCTATAAGCCTTTAGAACCTGCCTTAGGGGTGACATATAAGTATGGAAAAGGAAGGTTTAGGCCTGGAAAAGGTTTAAATTGGCACATTGAAAGTTTAAAACTGCACTACAGCTGCACTGGCAGGCCTAAGACATGTTTTCAAAGGCTAAGCTAGTGGTGTCACAATGAGTGCTGGTGTCCACTAGTAGTATTTAATTTACATGCCCTGGATACATGTAGTATCATAAACTAGGTATTTGCAGGTAAATTAAATGTAACAATCAGGTGTAGGAAAATGTTACCTTGTTTTCAAATGAAAGCAAAAGCACTTGACCACTAGTTAGCAGGGGAAAAGTGCAAAGAGTCTGAAAAGCCAACAAAAAAAGGACTCAGTAAAGGAAGTCAAAAATCAGGTCAAACAATACTTGCTGCAAGTATCAAGACTGGCTTGCAAATTTCATGGATGCAAGCTCCCCCTGCCTTTTCCCAGGAAGAGGAAACAATCCTTTTGAAATGTCCCTAAATCTGAGCTGAAGGATCCACACGCAAAGACTGGTAAGCTTGACAAATGGCTTTGTCCGATCCACCTACTCATAGTGTCAGTTGCAAATTTTTTACCTTTATTGCTACTTCCAAAGGAAACAAAGAGGGACTGTGATTTCCAAAGATCTTTGGTGCGTTGCAGATAAATAAGCAATGCCCTATTCACATCCAAAAGTGAAAGGACCTAGTCCCCATCCTCCTGAAAGACAGGAAGCACAATCCCCTGCTGTGAGTGAAACCTGGAATTGATTTTAGGAACGAATCAAATCAAACTATCTGGAAGGATCTTTAGATAGGGACAAGAAATTACCAGGGCTCCCAGCTCACCTAGTCTTTTAGCTAAAGTAATGGTTCCAAACAAAGGCTGCGTTGGCTGAAACCCAAATTATGTCTGTCTGTTCAAAAGGTTCAAATGGAGAAAGATAAAGAAAAATACCTTTCAGCATAGTAGGCAAGTCCCAAGAGGGTAGAGGATCCCGAGAAATTGGTTTCCACAAACAATAACTTTTCAGCAGGAAAACACCCAAAGGAGCAAGGAGATACAGCTCCCCTCTTGAACCCCTAAAGGCTCTAATCGCTACCCATTGAGTGGCCAGGGTGGCTGATGCTAGACCTTTCTCAAACCCTTCTTTCAAAAACTCCAAGATCTTAAATGGATCTCCCAACATTGGATCTATCCCTTTTGGAGAACATTATTTAACAAATTAACACTAGCTTTTCTTATAAGAAGAAAGAGTAGAAGGTCTATGCGAGTGCCATATGTCTTCAGCAACCTGGCTAGAACAACCCATAGTCTCCAATGGTAACCTTTCAAGTGCCAAGGTGTCAACTTTAGTTACTGCATCTGATGCAGAGGTCAAAGAGGAAACTGTAGAGGAGAAGGAATGAACTGCAGTCTGACAAACCTGCCCCTCGAGAGGTTGAGCAAGAAAGCAAACCACTGTCATCTTGGCCAGAAGGGAGCAATCACTACTACCTCAATCCTCCCCTCCCGAACCTTCTGCAGCACCCTGAGGATGATGGGAATAAAAGGAAAGGCATACAAAAGTCCCTGGGGCAAGGAATCGCGAGAGCATCTACCCCCCATGCCTGATGGCAACTTATCTTCGTGCAGAAAACTGGATGAAGAAAATTGTGAGGGGAAGCAAAGAGATCTTTCCAAGCAACCCCAAACATATGATAAATCTGTTGAAATACTGGCCGAAACCGGTGGAAGAAAACAGTCGAGGGAAGATTGCGACTGAAACTGTCCACATAATAATTGCGATCCCCTTGAAGATAAATTGGCCGCAATGTCACGAGATGTGACTCTGCCCAAGAACAAATCATCTGCACCAGGGAGTACAAATGAGGACACTTTGTGCCCCTCCCCCAGCATTTGATTCAAGTAGCAGCTTCTAACCTGATTGATCAGACCACCAGGTTTGACCCCAACAGCTGGGGTTGAAAAACCTGAACAGCCTTCCACACACCAGCTAGTTCCCTCGAATTGGAGGAAAGTACTCTGTCCGATTCTGACCACTGACCCTAGACCTCCCTCTCCCCCAGAGTTGCTCCCCAACCCCACAGACTGGCATCTGTTGTCAATAGGACAGGAGAAGGCATCTGAAAAGGGACACTCTCCTCCAAATTTGGAGTGTGAAGCCACCAACTCAACTCTTGCAATGGACGGGGACAATGGGACTTGAATGTCGTAGTTGCCCAAGGTTGGATACCAGTGAGTCAGTAGATAGTTTATCAGAGGTTTTAGATGGAGGCATGCCCAGTGTACCACCAAGGTTGTGGCAGCCATGAATCCCTGAATCTTTAACCAGAACCTGGCTGATGCTATTAAAAGAGACAGTAAAATCTGAAGGTTGGTCTGCAATGACTCGATTCTGTAGTGAGGGACAATCACAGCTACTTTCTGTGTGTTGCAAATTGCATCATAAATTGCTATTGCTGGACTGGGCCCAGATGAGATTTCGTCAGATTAATTTTCAACATCAAATGACGCAATTGGTCAATTGTCAGTTTCACTGCTTCCTGAGCTTTAGGGAGAGAAGCACAAATTAACCAGTCACCATGATAGGGAAAGAGAGAGACACCTTTAAGTTGTAAAACTGACACAGCTGAGGCCAGTACCTTGTTGAAAGTCTGTGGCAAGGTCGACGGCCCTAAGGCAAGGACTTGAAACTGATGCTGTTTCCCATCCACTGCAAACCACAGAAACGTCTGCTGTCTGACTGGACTGGGACATGGAAATATGCATCCTCAAAATCTAGGGTAGTCAATAAAGCGCCCTTCTGAATCAAAGGAATAATGGACTGAAGGGTCACCATCTGAAAGGGTTCTACCTTTACAAATTTATGAGATGTTTCAAATCCAGTATGGGACAGAAAGAGCTGTCTATTTTACCAAAAGAGAACTGAGTAAAAACCCTCTCTTTCCTGATCCACCAGAACTGGCCCCACTGCATTTTTTTACAAGCAATTTCTGGACACCACTGAGCATAGCATCTTTTTTTACAGGATGTCTCGATAATGGTGTAGGCCTGACGACATTTAGAGGGAGATGACAATGAAAAGGAATCCGATAGCCATGATGAATAATGCACAAGACCAACTGATCTGTAATCAGTCCCCTTCACCGAAGAAGAAAAAAACTAAGGGGGTCATTCTGACCCTGGTGGTAAAAACCGCCAGGGCCAACGACTGCGGGAGCACCGCCAACAGGCTGGCGGTGCTCCCTTGGGCATTCTGACCGCGGCGGTACAGCCGTGGTCAGAAACGGAAAACCAGCGGTGTACCGCCGGTTTTCCGTTGCCCTGGGGAATCCTCCATGGCGGCGCAGCTTCCTGCGCCGCTATGGGGATTCCGACCCCCATACCGCCATCCTGTTCCTGGCGGTTTTAGCCGCCAGGAACAGGATGGCGGTATGGGGTGTCGTGGGGCCCCTGGGGGCCCCTGCAGTGCCCATGCCAATGGCATGGGCACTGCAGGGGCCCCCGTTAGAGGGCCCCACCAAGATTTTCAGTGTCTGCCATGCAGACACTGAAAATCGCGACGGGTGCAACTGCACCCGTCGCACCCCTTCCACTCCGCCGGCTCCATTCGGAGCCGGCATCCTCATGGAAGGGTGTTTCCCGCTGGGCTGGCGGGCGGCCTTCTGGCGGTCGCCCGCCAGCCCAGCGGGAAACCCAGAATACCCGCGGCGGTCTTTTGACCGCGCAGCGGTATTCTGGCGGCTCCCGCAAGGCCGGCGGCATCCGCCGCCGGCCGGGGTCAGAATGATCCCCTAAGTCTGGCCTGTAAGAGGCTAGCCTGGTGTGTAGTGGGTACCTATGGTACTTACACCTTATACCTGGTCCAGGTATCTCTTATTAGTGTAGTGTAGTCAGTGTCTAGAAGCCAGGCTCTCTAGAGGTAGCTGTGGATGAGCAGCCAAGGCTTATCTAGGAGACATGCAAAGCTCATGCAATACCACTGTAGTCACACACAGTACTTACACACATGAAAGAAAACACTCAGTGTTACAAAAAATAAAGGTACTTTATTTTTGTGACACAAATACCAAAAATACCATAGAGGCTATTCTACTTTAGGAGGTAGGTAATACACACATTTTATACACTAGTATTCAGAAATAGGCATAAAAACAGTTAGGAAACAGTGCAATTAGTGAAAATCACAGTAGAGCGAAATAGCCCTAGGGGAAGCACAAACCATATACCAAAGTGGAATGCGAGAGTCAGTTCCTCACCTAGGTAAGTGGAGTGTGGTCCTCAGCAACACAGAGAGCCCTCAGAAGCAGAGGCAGCACCCACAGGAGTCCCACAGGACGGGGACACGAACGTCAAAGAAAGAGCCCATGCAGCACTACAAAAAGGGATTCAATGCCACAGGAGAACCACTCAGGGAGCTGTGTATTGCAGATTGGAGTGCTGGGGCTGGTGCTTCAAAATGCCTGAAGATCCCTTGGAAAAGATGCCTACAAGCCTTGGCAGCTGCAAGTGACGTGGTGCATGGGGGTACTATCCTGCATGGGCGCGCAAGGGCTTACCTCCACCCAAGTTGGACAGCTGGAAGAGAGGACCATCGGGACCACTTCAGTTTACCACCCATGGTGCAGGATCCATGCAGCTCATCAGGATAGGGGTTCCCATGCAGCCGGTCATAGCTGCAGTTGGTGCCTGCAGATGCAGGAGAGTGACTATTTCACCCCAACGGACATATTCTTCTTTTTTCTGGTGCAGGCTGAAGATGGGCTGTCCTCAGAGAATGCACCACTTGGGAAATGTTGCAGATGCTGGATGGAGCGGTGGGTACAATGTTGCAGGAGACATCTTGCTTCTTTGTTGCAGCTTGTCGGGTCCTGGAGCATCCAGATGCAGTTTCTTCGGTCAGAAGTCAAAGTGGAGGTTGCAGAGGATCCTGCTGGAGTCCTGCAAACTGAATCTGAGGAACCACCCAAGAGAGAGACCCTGAATAGCCCTGAAAGGGGGATTGGTCACCTAATGGGTGACCACCTATCAGGGGAGGGCTCTGACGTCATCTGCCTGCACTGGCCACTCAGATGCTCCCAGAATTCCCTGTCAACCTTGAATCTAACATGGCAAAACCCAGGGACCGTCTGGAGGAGCTCTGAGCACCACCCCTGGGTGGTTGATAGACGGGATCACTCCTCTTTCCTTTGTCCAGTTTTGTGCCAGAGCAGGGACTGGGGATCCCTGAACTGGTGTAGACTGGGCACAATGTGCCCTTCAAAGTATTACCAGTTGCTTGGGGAGGTTTCCCCTCCTAAGTCTGTAACAGCTATTTCCAAAGGGAGAGGGTGTAACACCCATGTGCCAAAGGAAATCCTTTGATCTGCCTTCCTGGGCTTGAGCTGTTCAAGCAACAGAAGGGAAGAAACCAGTCTGTGAGGCGGCAGCAGCTTGGGCTGCCTGGAAAACCTCAGAAGGCTGCAATGGCAATACTGGGGGTCCTATGATGAGCCCCCAGAGTGCATGGAATCATACCACCAATGCTTGGAAAAGCATTGGGGTATGAGTCCAACATGTTTGATCCCAAACATGCCTATGTTCAGAGTTACCATTATGTAGCTGGACATAGGTATTGACCTATGTCCGGTACACGCATAAAATGGCACCCCTGCACTCACAAAGTCCGGGAAAATGGGCCTGGAGTTCGTGGGGGCACCTCTGCTAGTGTCATACACAGGTACTTTGCACCCTGCCATCTGGGCTAGAAGGCTTGCCATAGGGGTGACTTATAAGTGACCTGGTGCAGTGAAAAGTGGAAGTGAAAGGGTGCTTGCACATTTTCACGCAGACTGCAATAGCAGTGCTCCAGAACCTTTTGCTTGGGCTCCCTATGGGTGGCAAAATATATGCTGCAGTCCATAGGGATCCCCTGAAAACCGAATGCCCTGGGAACCTAGGTACCATATGCTCGGGACTTACAGTGGGGCACCAGTGTGCTAATTGTGGGATGAAATACAGAGTTTTGGGAGAGAGCATAATCACTGGGGTCCTGGAAAACACTGACATCAGGCAGAAAAAGGGAGTAACCTTACCAAGAAAGAGGGTATTTTCCTACATGGTCCCCACCTCCTGATAGTAATTTCTTTGTTCTTGAGCACCTTGTCTTTGTGGTCGGGATTTGGTATCAAACGCTGCTCCCCAAACCTGAGCCCAGCCACAAAAGGGACAACTGTTATCTTGCTGTCCTTGTATATTTGGTTTGTGAAAAAATAATTATTTCCTGGAAACAACTGGAACGGTCTGAGCAGTTTTTTTCTCCTCCACTGAACATTGGACCATTTCGCTTAGCTCTTTACCAGAGTTTAGGGCTTAGGAAAAGAAGCTTATGGACTAATGTTTTCTGGTCAGCTTCCAGTTTTCGAGGTTTCATCCAAAGGGCCCGGCACAAAGCCACACTAGCTCTAGACGCTGAAGCAAATGCCAACAATTTGCCAAATGTCACATCAGATAAGAACTGGGCCAGAATCTCCATCTGGACCAGAATTAAAGTTGCATCACCCTTTTCTTGTAGGCAATCTTTTAACACACTTTTGAGGCATATGCAGAATACGTGCTATCTCATAAACCAAAATTGCATGCTGCATATGAATGTTTTAAAGTTTACTCAACCTTCCTGTCAATCGTATCTGCCAAAGTAGAGTTTTCAGACACCTAGGATGATGTCGAGATCACGGAATGCAATAAAGTATTAACTTTGGGAATCTGTGGACATTGTTCATCAAATTGTTCAAGAAGATATCTTTTGATCAAAAAGACGTGGAATATTCTGTTTATCAACATTCTTCCTTTCTTTTGTAATTACCTCCTTATTTATAACATGATGAGGGAGATCATCAACCCTAAAAGCACTATACTGTGCATAAAACCTACTATTTAGGGTCAAGGGCCTCACTTATATGTATCGACATGTCTGGAAAAAGCTTTCCCTTGACATATTTTCCTTTGAGACAAACATCCTGATCATCATCCATTTCCCCTTTTTGTTTTTTGGTATGGGGATTGAGACCGCGTCTGACCTTATTTGGCTTATTAATGTTAGTTGATAAGGGGACACATTAGAGGTTCGACTGACCTTTTGACTCGTTTAAGATGTTCACACCCTAAGTCCATACAGGGAATAAATATAATCAAACCCAAAAATAAAATTCTTTGGAGTGGTAACTTTCACACACCATGACCCATTTGGTCACAAATAACCACACCTTTTATATAAATTAGAATGTTTATTTCCCTAGATTAACAATGCTAGTTTCACGTAAATTAGTCTCAAAACCACATGATATGAGTATCAAAACAATACTGGTTGACCGAATGTTCTAAAGAATCTCAACTTGACTAAAGCATTAATAACTAATCCCTCTAAAGCCAAAGTACAAACCAACAATAAGAGTAATTGTGCAATGGAAATGACATACATTTGAATTCAGCAATTGAGTAACATTAAATAACAATTTAGCTGGATGGAAGAAACCTCACTAACTTCAGATTAGCATCAGCATGTTTGGGTTTCATGCAAAAGATTTAGTCAACATGAATTTGGAAAACATCTAACTATGGCTTCTATCAAAAGAAGCAGCTGGTACCTAGAAACAAAAGACAATAAAGACATTAGCAATTTGATATACCTTTCCTTATGGATGAGCAAGCTGTGATAATCTTCGTCAGATGGACATCGGTTCGATCTGCAATGAGACATGTGAATGTGTAATGGTTCAGAATAGGGGACTCTAAGCTCTCCGAACCATTAGAAGCAATGTCTATGTGTAGGCAGCATTTAACACCAGAAGTCTAAGCAAATTTTAAAGTTAAAGATCAAAATTCTCCAAGTAAGATAATCAACGGCGCTTGCATCTCATTAGTAATGTAAATCGTCAGTAGAAAGCAATAATGAGCTATAATACCAGTTATAATAACAATGGCTCCAATAGTACCTAATGGCTCACACCTCTCGGTGGAGTCCAGTTAAGTTAAAGTAGTCCCACGTTGTCATTGGTCAAAGAATAGTACAATAGCCATTAGTCCAATAAAATTAGTATTTCTAACCTAAGATACAACTAAACAGTCTTTCATACATTGATGATTGGTTCCTCTTCTTCTGTGCACATCGTTCGACTCGATAAGAAACATTTTAGTATCCTTTCGCCTTTCCATCAGTAAATCCATTGTGAGTTCCTGGCCCTCTGTTTGTCTTCATGGGGGTTGCGACAGTGGCACCTGGCTTTACTGGAGGCATTGACCAGAGCAGTGGCGGAGCCCCACGCGCTTTGCCGCTTGCTCAGAAGTAAGTCAAAGGTCACAGACCTTCTCATTTGGATATCTCGGGCCCAAGGGCCAATTAGTATGGGTCTGGTGTTGTTTCGCTCCTGGTGACGAGCCCTTGCCACCAGGAGCACTCCCCTTAGGCCTCCTAGTCTAGAAGGGTCCATGATGATAGAGGGCCAGTCCCACTGACTCCTGGACCAGCCTTTCCTCTGGGTGACCTACTTTCCTTCTGGGCAGCACGCTGTCCTTGCGCCAGCCCAGTCTTTCCCCTAACTAATTCTCAGGGGGAGTAAGGGGGGCAGCTTACATGGCCCTGGCCTGTGCCTTGCTGGGCCTTAAGACCTTCAGGGGCAGAGTCCCTGCCCTAGGGGGCAGTCAGGGGGTTCTTTTTTTCCAATTGTCAATGACACCCATCTGCAGTCTCAGTGTCCAGCAGTGAAGCACAGCCAAGAGAAAGAGCGCTCCCCTGTGCAGGACCTTTTAAGTGGCAGGCAGAAGTGTTCAGCAGACCTGTACCTCTGGCCAATCCAGATGTGCCACATCACTTCCTTGCCCCTGTCCCCTCCTTCCTGCACAGTCTTCTGGGATAGCTAAAAAAATGGTGGCGTCCAGGAGCTTGGACCACATGTGCTCTGAAACTCAGCCCCTCCTTCCTAACATTCCTTTCAGGGCTTCTCCGCCCATTTCCTGGAAGGGGCTGACATCTGGCAGATTGATGCAAGGCCCTGCTCAGGCAGCTGGCTTGAGCAGTAATTGACCCAAATCCTGAGCTGAACCAGAGAAAGATGACATTCCTGGATGACCCATAAGTGGAACTATTATGCTTTTGTAACCCACTGCATCATTCTTTTCATACAGGTTGCAGTGTACATTGGTGCGACTATGGTCTCTGTGGGCCCTAGGTGACCTGAGTTATGCTGTAGGCATCTCTTTCCTATTGACATTGAATGGAGTGTCCCTACAGTGAAAAGGCAGTAAGCACACTGATGTTAACATGTACTGGAGTGTCCCTATGGTAAAAATACATTAAGCACACTGATTATCCCTCCTTAGTGTACACCCATCTCATGAGGCCTACTCCAGGTCACCACCCACTCTGCATAGTTCCTTTTGCAACAGGCTCCCTAAGTGCAGTTCTTGGTTTGCACATGCCAGGAACCCTCCCCGCGCAGCCCTTACATGGGTGCACACGTGTGTGCACACATCATGTGTGACCAGCCCAGGACCTCCTACTCTTGCTGCGCCACAGCAGCCCTTCCTTAGCAAGGCGGCACTGGTGGTCACACATGCAGTCCATATTACCATGAGTTTACTGTGGGGGAGTCCCTGACTAGGAGGCTCCCTCACAGTAAAAGGTCAAAAGCTCAAAAATATCAGGGCAGACCAGATGGTCAGAACCTTCTTCTCACATTAAGGCCCTCATTACAACATTGGCGGTAAAAGCTGCTTACCGCCGTGCAGAAGACCGCCAACACACCGCCGCGGCCGCGGAAGTCCGCTACAGCTATTATGACCCACAACACGGAATCCCCAATATTCAGACACCCACACAAGTCCGCCACACCAAAGGTCGGTAATAAACTGGCGATAACAAAACCTCCACCATCACGCCAACAGAAATACACCCACACTATCACGACCCACGGATCCATGCAGCGGTATTCCATTGGCGGTACACACCGCCGCGCTCAAAATACACACACATCCCCAAAACACAGCCACATTGGACAATTCGAAATACACACACCTGATACACATACACACACCACTCCCACACACCCAATACAATATAAAACACAAACCCACATCACCCACAAACCCCACGACCACAATTACTGAGAGAAGGCCAGAGAGAGACACCGCCATCAACAATACTAGCATCCACAGGCACACAACACCATCACCCACATAACTCCTACGCACCTCACACTACACACCACTACATATCAGCACACTTATCACCCCACACACCACCCCACACATCACCTACAGCACCCCATGGCACGGCAAAGACACCCCAGGTTCTCGGAGGAGGAGCTCAGGGACATGGTGGAGGAAATCGTCCGGGTAGAGCCACAGCTATTCGGAGGACAGGTGCAGCACACCTCCATTGCAAGCAAGATGGGGCTATGGCGAAGAATAGTGGACAGGGTCAATGCAGTGGGACAGCACCCAAGAAATCGGGAGGACATCAGGAAGAGGTGGAACGACCTACGGGGGAAGGTGCGTTCCGTGGTCTCAAGACACCACCTTGCGGTTCAGCGGACTGGCGGCGGACCCCCACCTCCTCCCCCACAACTAACAACGTCTTGGGGATTCTGCATCCTGAGGGCCTCGCAGGAGTAGGTGGAGGAATGGACTCTGGTAAGTCAAATCTTAACTATTACATCCCCCACCCTACCTGCATGCCAGCACATACCCCCACCCTCACCCTCATCCCCATCACTCTAACTCCTCACAAATGTCCCAACATCACAAACCACACATCCTAACACCAAGCCCTGCATGCAACAACAAAGCATGGACACCCATCACTGAAGCGTGGCCACTGCACATACCCATACACCCCCCTAAACCATCATCACACAAGGTCCAACACAGGAATGCAAGCACTGGGGAACACGGTCACCCACCCATTGCACACCATTGCACACACAGATGTAATAAACATCCTTTTATACCCCTGCAGGACCCCTACCCAACGTCACCGGACAAGAGGGTCCACACATGTCCACACCACCAACAGAAGAGGCCCACAGTGACGACAGCAGCTCTGTCCAACTGGATCTAGATGACCAGCCTGGCCCATCGGGGACCTCGGGACAGTCGGTTCCCCTCACACTGGCACAGGTCACCACAGAGATTCCCCCCTCTGGAAACACCAGCACAGCACCCACACAGCGTGCCCATACCTCCGTCCCCAGGACACGTCAATCAGCAGTGTGTCCACCACTACAGGGAACCCAGGCTAACCCACCACCCCAACAACAACAGGGACCTGGGGGCAGTGGTAGTGGGCACACGCTCCAGAGGACGGAGGCCCAGGAACACAGGGGAATTGGGAGGGCTGCTGTGCAACAGAGGGAGGACAGGCCAAGGGAACCCACTCTCCACGAGGCCCTCTCCAACATCATGGGAGCCTACCACCACTCCCAGGAGACGATGGCAACGGTACTGGCCAAGTTTCAGGAGACCGAGCGCCTGCAGGAGGAACAGTATTTGGGCTTCAGGGAGGAACTCAGAGCCATCAATACCACCCTGGGTACCATCGTAGGGGTGCTGAAGGAAGTACTCAACACCAGGAGGGACACTGTGGCACTACAAGGGGCCCCTGACACTAGCCTGGACGATGAACTGCCCACCACCTCTGCAGGCGCTAGTGGACAGGAGGCACCGCCACAGGACCACCACACCAGCACCCCACCCCCTGCAGAGGGAGAACCACCTTGCAAACGGTCCATGAGATCTAGGACAAAGACAGAGAACGATGCCAAGACCCCGCCAAGAAATGAGACCACCCTGAATGTCATCCTTCTGTCCCACTTTGTCACCCTGTCCATCCTTAAACTGCCCCAGCTCCACTTCCTATGCCCATTTGGGCAATGCACCTGTGGGACTAATAGACTGGACTCTGCCATGGACATTCCTCCGCCATCACCCCTCACCATTTTGCTACCCCCTCCAATATTGAGCACTAAAATAAACACCCTTAAAGCACAAAACAATCTGGAGTCAGTCTGTGATTTCAGAATAGTGTATTAGCAATTACTGTGGCAAAAAGCTCTTTCATTTGTAATGTCAACATACCTATGTCACACAGCTGTAGTCCATGAGGAATCAAAGCAGATGTCACACATTGGGACCCACATCTGTGAAATTGTAAGGGAAAGTGACAACTCAGTGACCATACAATGGGTGAAAATGACAGACAGTAGAGAGGTAGTAGTGTTTAAGTACATGTAGTAGGCAGGTTTGTATTCTTACCTGTGTTTCACTGGAAATATTGCTGGATCACTGAGTCCCTGTTGTCCATGTCTTCTTCTTCTGCTTCCTCGTCTTCACTGTCCACAGGCTCAACAGCTGCAACAACACCGCCATCTGGACCATCCTCCTGCAGAAAAGGCACCTGTTGTCGCAAAGCCAAGTTGTGAAGCATACAGCAGACCACGATGATCTGGCACACCTTCTTTGGTGAGTAGAATAGGGATGCACCTGTCATATGGAGGCACCGGAACCTGGCCTTAAGGAGGCCGAAGGTCCATTCGATCACCCTCCTAGTTCGCCCATGGGCCTCATTGTAGCGTTCCTCTGCCCTTGTCCTGGGATTCCTCACTGGGGTCAGTAGCCCTGACAGGTTGGGGTAACCAGAGTCACCTGCAAATGGCGAGGGACAACTGTTAGACACACACTAACTCATAGGGACATCCACAGACCCAGACAACCATTCCCACTGTCTTGCTTCCAGGTGCTCACCTAATAGCCACACATGGTGCCTCTGGAGTTGGCCCATCACATAAGGGATGCTGCTATTCCGCAGGATGTAGGCATCATGCACTGAGCCAGGGAACTTGGCATTCACATGAGAGATGTACTGGTCGGCCAAACATACCATCTGTACATTCATCGAATGATAACTCTTCCGGTTTCTGTACACCTGTTCACTCTTGTGGGGGGGGACAAAAGCCACATGTGTCCCATCAATGGCACCTATGATGTTAGGGATATGTCCCACGGCATAGAAATCACCTTTCACTGTAGGCAAATCCTCCAACTGAGGGAAAACGATGTAGCTCCGCATGTGTTTCAGCAGGGCAGACAACACTCTGGACAACATGTTGGAAAACATAGGCTGGGACATCCCTGATGCTATGGCCACTGTCGTTTGAAATGACCCACTTGCAAGGAAAAGGAGCACTGACAGCACCTGCACTTGAGGGGGGATTCCTGTGGGATGGCGGATAGCTGACATCAGGTCTGGCTCCAGCTGGGTACACAGTTCCTGGATTGTGGCACGGTCAAGCCTGTAAGTGATGATCACATGTCTTTCCTCCATTGTCGACAGGGCCACCAACGGTCGGTACACCAGAGGATGCCGCCATCTCCTCACATGTCCCAGCGGACAGTGCCTATTAAGGACAACAGCGAGCACAGAGTCAAACAACTCAGAGATACGTACCCACAGCTTACACAGAACACGAATCATAATCCAAAAAGTGGCCTGTATGTGTGTTGAGTCTAGGCCTAGGTATGTGTGAGGCAGTTAAAAATTAAGCCATGTGGGCCCCTGAAATGGTGGCTGCCTAACCTGTAAAGTGGGACAATAGGATGTGAGGTAACTGCGCTGGCGTTGTACACCGTCGCGGTAGGTGGTCGAAGACTGCAGCACAATGCTGCATTGGTTAACATTGGACCCTATGGGTCCCGGGAGCCAATGACGATGTACGCCGGCGGTGATGGTGCGCACCGCCGCGGACGTGACCGCCATTTTCTATCTGTTCAATCACTCTATACCTGATCTTCGACAGGAGAGGACCTACACTGCAAGTGCTGCTGTGACCTCGGTCTGGAAGAGACAATGGCTCGAGTGTCTGGGGAAAGGGCCCCTGCCTTCACATCGGAGGAGTTGGAGAAACTCGTGGATGGGGTCCTCCCCCAGTACACGCTACTCTACGGTCCTCCAGACAAACAGGTAAGTACTCTGGGAGCATGCTGTATGGGCTATGCCTGTGTGGAGATGGGTGGATGTAATAAGGAAGGCGGTAGAGTGCGGTGTGCATGAAACGACGGTGAGTGCATGTGCCACATGGCAAGGGTAGGGATGGGGGCCAATGACGGCGACGGTGCAGTTGGTAATAAGTTTCTCTTCCCCCTGTACAAATCATGTAGGTCAGCACCCACCAGAAAAAAGGTATTTGGCGTGCCATCGCCAAGGACGTCCGGACCCTGGGGGTCTACCACAGACGGAGCACCCACTGCCGTAAAAGATGGGAGGACATTCGCTGCTGGAGCAAGAAGACGGCAGAAGCTCAGCTGGGGATGGCCTCCCAAATGTGGGAGGGGTGCCCGTCGCACCATAACCCCCCTGATGTTCAGGATCCTGGCGGTGGCGTACCCGGAGTTGGATGGGCGCTTGAGGGCATCACAGCAGCCACAAGGGGGTGAGTACACTCTCATCCTGCCGATTTAGCAAGCAGTAGAGGTGTCTGGATGGGGGAGGTGGGCTGTGGGTTTCCCTAGGCCAGGGCGAATTTAGTAGGCAAGGTCCCTCCGTAAGGCAGGCCATGTGGCACCCCACCCCACCTCTGTAGAGTACCAAGTACACCTAGTCATGCCCCTGTGTCATCCATGTGTGCAGATGCCGTCCATAGTCTAGTAGGCCATTTCCCTGGAATTGAACAGTGGAGCCCAAGAGTGCGGTGTAGTGCAGGGGGCTTCTGTGTCTGTTGTGTCCGCCAACGGTAGCGGTAATGCATGCACTCAACAAGTCTTTCTTCTGTCGTCCCCCCCCTTTTTGTGGTCTCCCTGTTCTTGTGTGCATTAGTATCATCAGGCGGAGGAGCAGTGGCACCGTAGCACGAGGGAACTGCATCCCACATGGCCGTGGAGGGAGAAACTACAGAGTCGGAGTTCACCAGTGGGACGGAGGGTGAGGGGAGCTCCACGGCAGGGACAGGAGCTGACACCAGCGACACGGACTCATCCTCTGATGGGAGCTCCCTTGTGGTGGTGGGCCCATCTGTGCCCCCGCATCTACAGGTACAGCCGCCACCCCCCCTACAAGCACCGCCCTCCCAGCAGCCCCTCAGCCTTTGCCAGGAGGGTGGGCATCACCTTCGCCCCAGGCACCTCAGGCCCTGCCCCAGTCACCCCTGCTGCCCTCAGTGAGGAGGCCATTGACCTCCTCAGGTCCCTCACTGTTGGGCAGTCTACCATTTTGAATGCCATCCAGGGTGTAGAAAGGCAGTTGCAACAAACAAATGCATTCCTGGAGGGCATTCATTCTGGTCAGGCGGCCCTACAGCGAGCTTTTCAGACTCTGGCCTCAGCACTGATGGCAGCCATTGTCCCTGTCTCTAGCCTCCCCCCTCCAACTTCCTCCACCCAGACCCAATCCCCTGTACCCCAGCCTATCCCAAGCAAACCTTCAGACCAGCATGCACACACGTCAACACACAAAGGAAGCTCAGGCAGACATAAGCACCACACATCCCACAGGCACTCACGCAAGCATCAGACACATGCAGACACACCAACATCCACTGCCTCCACTGTGTCCCCTCCTCCTCGTCTCCCTCCTCCCTCCCAGTCTTGTCTCCACTCACACCTGCATGCACTACATCAACAGCCACTACTGCCATCACCAGCACACACACCACCACACCCCGCTCACGTGCAGTCACCACCCCCACTACCATTCACACGTCCCCCGCTGCCCAGGAGGCCACAGCCGTCATCCCCGCTGCCCAGGAGGCCACAGCCGTCATCCCTGCTGCCCACGAGGCCACCGCCATCATCCCCGCTGCCCATGCCCAGGAGGCCACCGCCATCATCCCCGCTGCCCAGGAGGCCACAGCCATCATCCCCGCTGGGCCAGAGAGGACCGCCAGAACAAGCCCCGCTGGGCTAGAGAGGACCGCCAGCACAAGCCCCGCTGGGCTTGAGAGGACTGCCAGCACAGGCCCCGCTGGGACAGAGAGGACCGCCAGCAGCTGAGTCACTGCAAAGGAGCCCGCCGCTCCAAGCACCTCTGAACAGGGCACCGCCGACTCAAGCACTGCTGAACAGGGCACCGCCGCCTCAAGCACTGCTGAAGAGGGCACCGCCGACTCAAGCACCGCTGAACAGGGCACAGCCGACTCAAGCACCGTTGAACAGGGCACCGCTGCCTCAAGCACCTCTGAACAGGTGTA
The DNA here is from genome assembly GCF_031143425.1 of Pleurodeles waltl. Taxonomy (NCBI): domain Eukaryota; kingdom Metazoa; phylum Chordata; class Amphibia; order Caudata; family Salamandridae; genus Pleurodeles; species Pleurodeles waltl. The sequence goes on from NC_090451.1 coordinate 559,914,419, forward strand.
CTGCCATTTGTTAAATTTTGTTTTGACCAATGACTTTGTGTTTCACCACTGCGCATATTAGTTGCTCAATGTTCACCAGTAGCACATGGTATGTTTTGTTCAGTTTAGCCGCCTATGGGCTTTGACATTGCATTAGTCATTACATTCTGTATTCTGCCTATTGGCTTTGACATGGCATTAGCCATTACTTTCTGTATTCAGTTGAGCCGCCTATGGGCTTTGACATTGCATTAGCCATTACATTCTGTATTCTGCCTATTGGCTTTGACATGCTGTATCCAGTCTAGCCGCCTATTGGCTTTGACATTGCATTCCTATTGGCTTTGACATGATGTATTCAATTTAGCTGCCTATTGACTTTGACATGCTATTAGATATTCTGCCTATGGGCTTTGACATGATATTATATATTGCATTTTGTATTCAGCTTAACTGCCTATTGGCTTTGACATGATATTATACATTGCATTTTGTATTCAGCTTAACTGCCTATTGGCTTTGACATGATATTATACATTACATTTTGTATTCAGCTCCGCTGCCTATTGGCTTTGACATGATATTATACATTGCATTTTATATTCAGCTCAGCTGCCTATTGGCTTTGACATGACACTAGACATTGTATTTGATACTTAGGTTAGCTGCCTATTGCCTTTAACGTGGAGTTAGACATTGCAGTTGAGAATCCAAGCTGTATTTTTCCAAGCTGTGTTTTTGCACAAGATGAACCAAGATGTTTTGTTCTCACAGTAGACTAGACCTGATAAGAGAGAGTACATGGGTGTTTTTCTCTCCGCTTGAGCTTGGGAACAGGAGTAGTCTTGGAGACCTGGCCAGTCTCCAAAAGGCTTGCTCAGTTTTCCAGGTCTGAGAGGAGGGGGCACACCTTTGTAACGAATGACACAGGCTGCAGAGATTCAGATTCGAATCTGCCGGACCTCGTGCTGGAGCTTGGCGCCAGCTGCCAGCAATCCCGTGTGGGTAGATGAATCTCTTTCTCGCGGCTGACAGGGGGTCCTCAGCTTGCAGACCTTAGAAAGATGAAGCTGTAAATAGTTTCCCACACGGTGAAGTATTTGTTTTGCTTTGCATTCAATATCTTATAAATATAACCTGCTGTGTATATTGCAAACTGATATATTTTGTTTGATTAACGCGGGCTTGAAAGCTACTAATTCGTCAACATAAAAATTGTGGTTGGGGAAGAATTAACAACAATAAAAGTCTTCTTTGACCTCAGAAGTGCATTTCTGGTGTGTTTATGTATGTGCTTAAAACTAGATAAGAGGAAAGCACTACAACAGGGCACCGCTGCCTCAAGCACCGCTGAACAGGGCACCGCCGCCTCAAGCACCGCTGAACAGGGCACCGCTGCCTCAGGCACCGCTGAACAGGGCACCGCCGCCTCAAGCACCGCTGAACAGGGCACCGCCGCCTCAAGGACCGCTGAACAGGGCTCCGCCGCCTCAAGCACCGCTGAACAGGGCACCGCCGCCTCGAGCACCTCTGAACAGGGCCCCGCCGACTCAAGCCCCGCTAGCCCATGAGCTCCAAGGGCACTGACGCTACTGAGTCTGTCACAGGCAGGATGAAGCACTCTGGGCACAAAGCCCCCTCCAGAACCAGTGGAGAGATACATCCACTACCTCTGTCCTTAGCAGGATGAAGCACTCTGGGCACAAAGCCCCCTCCAGAACCAGTGGAGAGATACATTCACTACCTCTGTCCTTAGCAAGATGAAGCACTCTGGGCACAAAGCCCCCTCCAGAACCAGTGGAGACTGTTATCCACTTGAGAGACTGTGGCTTTGCACTCCCCAGGATGGAACAGTGGCCAACCCACCCACTGTAGAGACTTGAGAGACTGTGGCTTTGCACTCCCCAGGATGCAGCAGTGGGCAACCCATCCACTGTAGAGACTTGAGAGACTGTGGCTTTGCACTCCCCAGGATGAAACAGTGGGCAACCCTCCCACTGTAGAGACTTGAGAGACTGTGGCTTTGCACTCCCCAGGATGCAGCAGTGGGCAACCCACCCACTGTAGAGACTTGAGAGACTGTGGCTTTGCACTCCCCAGGATGCAGCAGTGGGCAGCCCACCTACTGTAGAGACTTGAGAGACTGTGGCTTTGCACTCCCCAGGATTGAACGGAGGGCATGTGGCCCTCTCGTGGATTTGGTGTCGTGCACTCAACCGGCTGAGGTGCCCCCCCTTTCCCTCCCCCTGAGGTGCCTGTTTTCTTGCTCTCTGATGCCCCTGCAGTGTTCTCTCAGTCATGGTCGGGGATCTTGTGTGGGCCTCGCCCATACCGTGTGGGCCCAGTGTTCCACTGACTTAATTGGAGCACTACCTGGACTACTATGCTTGGTGTATATTTTGTTTATGGTGTGTATATATTTTTTTGCCTACTTGATTTTAATATATTACAATGGTTCTGTTAATTTCCTTTTGTATTTGCATTCTTCCTGGGGGGGTTGTGGGGTGTGACTATCATGTATTAATATGTAATAGTGTGTGTGTTGTAGTGGGTGAGGGTGGGGGTGGGGGGTGTTGCGTGTGTGTCTCCCTGTTTTTTCCCTCCCCCTCCCCTGTGTAGTAGGTGCAGTACTCACCGTGGTCTTCGCCGCCGGCATTCGTGCTCCTGGTAGAGGAGCAGGAAGACTATCGCAGGGAGAATTTGGAGTTCCAGCTCCATGGTGTTCTAGTTCCTCGTGGGGTGTGTAGAGGTGAGCGTTTTCCCTTCGGAATCCTGTTTCCGCTGTGTTTTATCCGCGGTGAATACGCCCCGGAAAAGGTGGCGGATTGGCTCGTTGTGATACTGTGGGCGGTACTTTGTCTTCCGCCTGTCTGTTGGCGGTGACCGCCAAGCTGTTTGTTTGTACCGCTGTGGCGGTCGGAGTGCTAAAGTGGCTGTCTTTGTTGGCGGTTTCCACCACAGTCGTAATTCCAATTTTTTTTACCGCCGGCCTGTTGGCGGTCTTCCCGCCGCTTTAACACTGTCCGCCAGGGTTGTAATGACCCCCTAAGTATTTTATTAGTAATAAGTTCAGCCCTTACAGGATCATTTAATGTCTCCTGAACCTCTTGATTAATCATTGCCTGGAGGTCTGGTTTAGACATTTGCAATAAATCATCCTCTTCCAAAGACTGCACATCCCTTATATTTCATGCCACTTTACCCAGCAGGCTCGGAAGACCCTTCCTGTGAGTCCATTTCCATTGGAAAACCCTGTGGCAGTAACTGCAATAATCAGGAAGAAGTGCTAAACGCCACTTCCTATTTATAACCGTATCTAAGCAACCAAATCTCGAACTTCACAAGCTTTTGTTGCTGAAGACACGGTGTGCTGCCTTCCCTGTGGTGAACTATGCAAAATTAATATCACCTGCTGAGTCGCCCAGCATCTAAACGGCACACCAGCAGCCCGCACAAGAAGCTCCCCTCCCCAGCCATGTACATGAGCGAGGAGCGTGGCTGCGGGCGGAGCACACGAAAAGCTGCTGGCAGAACAGCAGTAAGCTTCAGAAACATGCACCATTTGCCGTAGAAGTACTATGAGTATCATTGACCGTGCAGAATAAAGTGTATGTTTTACATGTCCCGGACAGGAACGAAAACAGGAATGGTGGAGAGCGGGGCACCCTCAGTAGGTTATGACTGGGACAAGAAGGACTTATGAGGGGGTAATGACTTCTTCTCTGGACGTTCCAAACATGTTGATCATTTGATTGTTAAGACTCTCTCACCTCCTCAAATAGTTGTTCTTCAAAATTAGAGGCAAGGCAATAAATAAATTCATTGACATAGTGAAGGCCAAAAACGTTGTTTGGTATTTGAGTAAAAGTCTTGCATGTGAGCCTGAATGTGCCTGGTTTGTGTTGTAAAGTGTTCACCTATAGATGGCTGGTGCAGCCCACAGTCAAAACTCCCTCCCTCTTTGCACTACGAGGTGTGCTGTAATAAAAGTTTATATGAAAGGAAAAAAGGAAAAAGAAAAACATAAAGCAGTAAAATACATTTTGTACCAATATTTTCATATTTTCCCTATTGTTATTTTATACCTCCATCTATGGGAGTGTGTTGCAGTATATACGTGAGTGGGCATGTGTGGTGCTCGATAGATTCAACGGCTGAGCTCGAGTACATCTACTGCTATTTTGAGACCTTTTTAGTTGCAGTAACATAGAAGTGTAGTTTGTGAATAGCAATGGGCTTACTCCTTAGTGGGTGGGTGTTTCTGTTTACATGTTCCTCCCTAAACTCCTTCTAACACCTTCCTAAACTCCACCCATTTGAGAGTAAGTACTCCCCATTTTCTAGTTACGCTCTATGATTCTGCCCACATTTACTACTAAAACCTAGGCTTACTTGTGCGGAAAGCTGTGCACAGAAAAGATAGGAGTAGCGTAGGCCTCCACACATAAGTTTGTGAATCGTATTTTGTAGCATTTGAGTAGTACTACTGTAGTATAAGTACCACAAAATGCAGTGTGTAAACTGGTGCCCAGAGTGGTAAAGTCAATTCCCACCAGATGGGTAGCTATCATTCTTATGGACAGGCAATGATTTGCTTAAACTGAACTTACTGCTCTACTGCACAATCTTGGAAGTGGAACCTAGAGACCCTACACCACTTCCTGACAATTGTTAGAACCCATTCAGGAGGCCACAGGACACAGTGGGACTATTGGACATCAACTGTGGTGGTTGGACCATTGTTCACTGGAGTCCTGGGGTCCGTCCTGTTATGGTGCTGCAAAATTAGCCAAGTACACCCTCACCATGCTTGACTCTCTGGGTACTAAGGGCAAGCAGTCTAAGGCATCTCGGGGAGGTAATGTGGTAAGGAGAGACTTAGAGCTCCAGTTATCATACAATATGCACAATATGTGAATTCCCGGCCCAATATTTTCTCTTAAAGAAAGAGAAGTGTTTTAATCACACAAAATATGGAACAAACCCTTCAAATCGATCAAATGTGTAACCTATTTGGTCACACATTAGATTCAGGAGACCGAAAATGAAGTACAAAGATTTATTACAAGTGTAAAGCCAGATTGATATAAATTAATCTCAGAAACATTCTATATTAGTACAGAATCACCAAAAGCAAGGTGAAACATCGAATGAGATTAAATCGTACAAGTATAAGGCATATGAGAATTTCAATTGAACCAATTCAAAAGATGAGAAACAAAATCTGATGATCAGTTTATAAGTTGCTGTCTTCTTGCCTAATCATTGGGGAAACTAAGTTAATCTAAATGCCCTAAAGTAAGCTAAAGGAAAATCCTAATTAGGTCTCAGGAAATTTAAGGAAGGGTCAGCATCTCAGAAACCTCATTAGAAGTTGTGATAGAGACGTGGTGTATGGCATAAAGCCGCACAAAGGAATAAAGAGTAGGGAGGTCTCTACCCCTTCAAATCTCAAAGGATTCTGCTCTTGTCTAACTAGGTGAATACCAATTAAACCTACAGAACGTTGGAGAAGTCTACGTTATCGAAGCCAGTAGTTTTCTATCTTCCTTGCACAGTTGAAGTTGGCAACTCCCATCGAACCTCACATCCCACGAATTGGACATCAGGACGACCTTGAGTGTCTCTCGGTGTCTGGTAAACAAACAGGAGTCTTTTCTTCTCACTTTGCTAGTGCTCCTCGCCAAAGTATCCTCCTGTACCTCACTGTCTCAAATACACAATGCACCTTTCATTAACTGTAAACTCTCACAAATACGCCGGCAAAGAAAGAATATTGCAACACAAGCATAACTCCATGTTGAAGGTTAAAGTGAGGTACAAGAGATCAAATGTTTAGGCCTTTGGTTATGCTAACTTAATAAGGTATTAATGCACATTCATAATACATGATTAAAAGTGCATCTTACAACTATAAATGGAAACAAGAATTGGAAATGAAACATGATTATATGCAGTTACACCATATTACATAATCAGAATACATTAATATAAATGCACATGAGTACTACAATTCAGCATGTTAAAAACAAAATATTAGAACACATACATATATAAACTACTCTTTTTCTACTGTGAATGTACCTTCAGTGATACAATTTAGATGCTCCACTTTATGTTAGTAACCTTAAAGCACACAGTATATGTATTGTTGATTACATGGTCATGTCACTTTCTTAACACTTGATGGACCTAAATTATGTGTTATTAGTCCAATGCCATGAATGGTCCCTTCAGCCACACTGACATTTTAGTCACCTGCACAGTGTATCTTGGGAATGGTAGTTTTGATTTTTAACATATTAAGCAGCATAAGGTCCTGCTTCTACTGGGCCCTCATTTCTGTACTTGACTGCTGTCCCAGAAAAAGAAATCTGGAAGCCCCAAAAAACATAAAATCTGCATGACAAGCTTGGAGGCTGTACCCAACTAAAGTCTTTGTGGAAAGACCTGGGGAAAGAAGCAGTAGGAGGAGGAGTATGGCCCATGGAGACCTAACCCATGTGGTCCAGTGTTACCAGTGACAGAGGGGACCAGAAACAAATAGACGAGGAACAGGATAATCAATAACAACACTAGGTGTACCGTGCAAGGGTTAGAAGAATCAGGATGGCCAGGAGGATTTGGAATACGTGGATCTTAACCCAATGGACAAGGGCCTAAATGAACAGAAGGATCAGAGGTAGAAGGAACAAAGGGCCTGATTTATACTTTTTTAGCGCCGCATTTACGTTATTTTTTTACGCAAAAGCAGTGCAAACTTACAAAATATAATTTAATTTTGTAAGTTTGCGCTGCTTTTGCGTAAAAAAACAACTTAAATGCTGCGCTAAAAAGGTATAAATCAGACCCTAAATGCCCTGGACCTCAGCAACAAGGAGGGCTATGAGGACTTGTGTGCACCAACCAGAGGGGAAAGGACAGCCATGGCCAGGATTAGTAGACCCAGGTAGACAAACCAAAGAGGAGCAATACCAGGAATACCAGTGGAGAGTAGGACCAGAGACAAGAGGGCCAGGCCCACAGACATCAGATCTAGGAGAACTATGGAGCCTGAAGCAAATGGACCAGGACCAGAAAGAACACTACCTACCAGGGCTGGCAGGACTTGGAGACCCTGGATTAGAATGACAGAGAAAAAGGAAGGCTACGTCCAGCGGGACGAAGACTAGAAGGTTCGGGAATTTCAAACACGGGGGGATTCTAAACCCAGGTAACAAGAACTACATGAACCAGGGTGACTCACAAGCTAGGTATTAGAAGGCCCAGTGTCAGAGGGATGAGGAAGAGCAGACCTAATAGGACCAACACTATGAGGACCATGATAGATGAGCCTATTGTCCGATGGACAAGGGAAAGGTAGAATAGGCAAACCAGGAGGACTAGTAGGAGTAGGATGGTGTTGGAGGACTGGGGAATAGGAGGGCCAGGGAAACCAAGGCCAGTGGAACTAGCACCAGAAGACCAGATACATGAGGGCCAGACAAAGAGTACGAGAACTAAGACCAGGACTACATGGACCAAGGTGACCAGGAACAAAAGAATTAGGTACAGGAAAACAAGGGACTAGATAAACCAGGGAAGAAGGACCAGAAGAACTGATGGACGATAATTAGAGTGAGGAGGATGAAAGGGTGCAGGACTATGAGACTGTGAAACAAGAGACCCAGAATCCAAACGACTAGGAGAAGGAGTAATGACCAGTCAAACCACGACCAGAAAATACAGGCCCAGGCGGTTCTAGGAAAGGCTAGGATGATCTGTGACAGGACAAGCTTTTGCAGAGCCAAGTGGACAAGGAGCAGGAGGACGAGAGCCAAGAGGATCTGTACCAGATTGAAAAGGACTATGAAGATCAGGACCTTAAGGGCAATGGCCAGTATGTCCATGATATTGATATGCAGAACAGATATTAGGAAGACCAAGGGGGCAGTGCCACGGGCACCCAGAAAACCAGATTAAGTGGACTAGGTAAACTAAAAGGATCATGATCAGGAGGACTGGAAACAGGGCTAAGAGGATTATGAAGATCAGAACTAGGGGACCAGGGCTTGGTTTACCAAGTGGGACAGAGCAATCATTACCAATAGCAGGAACAGGGTGAGGAGGATCTGAGGTAAGAAGGCCAACCAGCATCTGGAAGACCAAGTTAAATGGACAGTGGTGGGCAGGATGACCAGGACCAAAATGATCAGGTTCAGGGGGACCCAAACACAGAGAAAGAGGATCAAGGGGTCCTAGATAATGGCTGTAATACCAGTTGAACTAAATGAACAAGGAACAAATCCAGGAGAACAAGGACAACACAAACCAGGAGGACAAAGACTATGAGTGCCAGGACACAAGAAGCAAGATGGACAAGAACCTGCAGTACCAGGGCTAGGAGGTTGACAGTTAGGAGAACTAGGACAAGGTGACGAGGACCGAAAGGACCACAAAGGAACAGGGCCAGATGGGCCACAAATGTTGGAATCAGGAAGGACCATGATGGGTAAAAGGCAAAATTTATGATAACAAGCACTATAAGACAAGAAGGATCAGGACGATCATGACCAAGGAGACCAAGACTAAGCTAGCAGGTAGGTCAAGTCCAGGAGAAGTAGGTTAAGGAGATCCCAAACTATAAGGAAAAGGACTAAGAGGATCAGGGATAATGGGCACAATCTTGAGAAAGGCAACAACTATGAAAAGCAAGAATAGCACAACCTTGACCAGGAGTGCTAGGTAGCTGAGACCAGGGACACTGACACCCAGTCAGATGGAAGGGTTCTAAGAAGACTAGGAAACAAACGACTATGGAGACCTGGAAGACCGAGGCAAAGGGGATCAGGACCAGGAGGAGCAGGATGATCACAACCTGGAGGCCCAGGCCACAGAGCTAGGAACTGAATTGACAGGAAGATGAGCAACAGGATGGCCAGGTGTAGGAGGACCAGATAAAGGAGGACCATGATGAGTATGTGTAGCAACACGAGAACAAGAGGCCAGGTAGATAGAGGGGACCAGCAGGACCAGGAACTGGTGTACTAGGGATTAGATGAGCAGGGTGAGAGGGATCAGAAGGATCAGAAGGACCAGGTTAAATGGACGAGTGTCACGAGGATCAGGAATGAAATTAAAGAGATAGGAGAAGTGAGCGTGAGAGGACCAGGATGGCCAGGCAGAGCATAACCAAGAAGATTAGTCATACAACGACCCAAACGAGGAGGATCAAAAACTAAAGGATCTCGTCTAGTGGGCATAAAACCAGGAAGAGAACATGGCCTGTAAGACCAGCAATAGAAAGACAATTGCTAGGCAAACCCAACTGAGAGTGGGGAAGACTAGGAGAACAGAACCTGAAGAATAAAGAGGTGATGGCCAGGCATCCAGAGCCAACAGGACAGGAGCTTAGAGGACAAGGGCAATGAGAACCAGTGGAACCACAACTAAGGGAGAAAGGAAGCTCAGTTTACATAGACCCAGAGTATGAGGAGCTGGCATACCAGGAGAAGCAGGACCAGGATGACGAGGAAAAGGAGGAGCATGACCTGAAAAAGAGGATCAGGAGAAAGTGGATAATTTAGTCCAAGCTGACAGTGAGCAGGAGGACCATGGACAACAGGATCTTGAAATGCTGAAGGAATACCCAGATAACTAGTCAGGTCAGGAGTAGGTAGGCTAGGGCCATCAATACCAGGGACCAGGTGGAGGAGGATTAGGTGGGCAAGAAGGTCAGAATAAGAGGACCAGGAGCAGAGATAGGAGGACCAAAGAGGTCAGAAAGTGATGCAGAATAACTAGGAGGTGGGGGTATTAAGACCAGGATGGGAAGGACCAGGGAACGAGGACAACCAGAGTCATGAGAATCAATGAGGCCAGACTTGGTCCAAAATGACCAGGAGCAGTGCAGGAGGACCAGGAGCAGCAGAGGTTGTACCAGGTGCCCTACACAAACCAGGGCAGGGAGAAATCAGGATGACCCAAACCAGGACGATTAGGCATTCCAGCCCAAGGAGAAAGGGACTAAGGGCCAGATGTATTCAGATGTAAAACCAAGGATGGCTATGGGCAAAAGGCCCCCCAAAATTAACCCAAAAAATAGTGGTGCACATATAGAGCACACATATACGCAAGGGGCATGTGTGCTCTATTGTACTTCAAAAAAGCATCTTGGGGTTCTTTTTTAAAAATTGCACATGTTTACCATCAACTTGAAGTCGATGGTAATTGCATTTCCTAAATGCCCAATTTGCATTTAGGAAATGCTCTGTACATCTAAATAGGAATAACAAATAGATAATCACTATTCAGAGGAATGCAATTTGCAATTTATACTGGATAGAAATCTCAATTTGTGATTCCCTAAAGTGCTTTGTACATCTGAAAAGCTCATTTTGCATTTCTTAACGGCCCGAAGTAGCGATTCGGACCATTAAGAACTGCAAAATGGCTTTGTGCATCTGGTCCTAAGTGTATAAGGACACAGCAAACCAGCAGGATCAGAACGAGGATCAGTAGTACCAGGATCAGGAGGCCCAGGAATGGCTAAAGCAAGGATTAGCTCCGAGCAGGGCCAGGAAGACCAGGGTCGGGAAAGACTACTACCAGACTCCCAGATTCAGGAAACCAGGGTGACCAGAACTAGTCAGACCAGGGCCAGGATGAGGATCATAAGAACGAAAACAACCCAGAAAAGGAGGACTTGGAACAGGACAAGGAGCAGGCCCAGTTCCTAAAGGCACAAAAGGACCAAGAAATAAAGGAAGAAGACCAGGATCAGGAGGACACCTACGTGAATCTAGGCATCAAGTATTAAGATATCCCTCGCTAAAGTCAGGAAAAATAGTAAACGTCGAACAAAGGGGCCAAAGGGGCCAAAGGGACATGGCAATTAGCAAATGGAAGCTCAAGAGCATAAGAAGGCTCTGATGAACAGAAGAGAGGGAGTTGGAGGCTCCAGATAGACTGCCTCACATGGCCAAGAGAGAGAGATGCTATGACCCCCAGGTCTTTGTGCTGACATTCCATGTGTGCATATGTGAGGTGGGTATGTAGCAAGGGGCAAATTGACTAAAATGTTAAGCAACACAAGGCAGCACAACTGCTTGCTACGCTGCATTGCATGACAAGCAGAGAGCAGAAATGTGCCATATCTAGTAAGATATGATGCAGTTCTGTCCCCTCCCAGTGCTAATGCACTGTGGGCTGCCTAGCACCAATGCACCCATACAGGGACCCCTGCGCGCCAATGCAGGGACCTCTGCGTCACGACACAAGGGTGCCTCCATTAGGATTGTTTTTATGCAGGAAAGGGCACCTTCTTTCACAAAAATAATCCTTTGAAGCATTTCCCTCTTTCTGTGTGTGCTGCAGAATGCAGTATGAATAGATGAGGAAGTAACGAGGAGCAATACATATGTTTCTCCTCATTGTGCCTCACTTGGGAAGGCATACCATCTTGATGCAATCCCAGGTTTTCTCACCTTAGTAAATCTGGGATTGGGTTAAAAACCATGACTGGATGCATGGGAATGCCCATGCTCCATCCACGGACCGCCTTGTATTACTCTGGTTTTACTGAGCCATGCAGAGCCACGCAATGTGGCTTTGCATGGCTTAGTAAATCCCATTTAAGGACTTGTGTTGCCTTGCGTGATGCAAGGGCAACACAGATCCTTTGTATGTCTGCCCCTACGTGCATAGCAGTGAGACTGCTTGTGTGATGAAAGTCTTAGTGCATGGACCAGTGGAATGCATTTTGTATGACATGACATGAGAGTAGATACAGCTTCCTTAAACAGTGGCTATGTATTGACTCAATCCCTGTGGATAAAGGGTGAAGACCCACAAATGAGGTGAAGATGCATGGACAAAAGGCTAACCAAAGGAATTGTGTGAGGTCCTTTTTAGCAAAGGTCTGCTAATTAGTGTTTCCTGAGTAACTACATACGGTAGATGGTAGAAGAGAAATTCCAAAGGGTAGATGGTAGACGTAAGGGATAGGTCATATGTTTCCCTTATTAAAGGTTTAAACATTTCTAAGAATGGCTGACTTTTTGTCTGTGTCTGATGACTATTCAGAAAGGCTGATGACGGTCAGGTGATGCGATCTCATGCTTCATTGTTACCTTGTCTGGATGCTTCTGCTTGGAGCCAGCACTATTGCTACAGCTGTGAAAGCCATCACCTAGTACAAAGGCTTTGTCTAAGTGACAGCCAGAAAATAATATTTGAAAGAGAAACACTCCAGATCAGTTCTGAAACCTCAATAGTGCATCCATATCACCTGTCTGGAAAATGAGTATTTAAGGGGAACTGTGAAATGATTGATGTCTAGGTCACAAGAATGGAGATAACAAAATGTCTCTGTTTATTTAGGTGTCTCATTTCTTGCACAATTTGCAATAATGTCAATGAATAAAAATCTCTGTGATTTGTTGTTTTTTCTGTGTCTTCAATGCCTATGTGTCTTTCTCTGATTTACTGGGAAAGATTCATTTATATTCTAATGACCTTCAGTTCCAGTAATTATAGTTTCATTTATTTGATTGTGGCTTCTCGAGAGAATATGTCCTCTGGTGGCCTGACAATGTAGGGGCCATCGAAGGGGGGACTTTATATCACCTACCCCAGTGATTCTTAACCTTGTGACTAACGTGGACCACCATTTAATCATTACTTAAACCCAGTGACCTCCACTGAATCATTATTTGAATCTGAGGACCCCTACTGAGTCATTACTGGAAGTCGGGACTGTGACCTAAGCACAAAATAAACAGAAACATGAATTTATCAAACAAATGCACACATGATGAGATATTTTATTTAATTAAAAAAAAAAAATGTTAAAATCAAAATCTTAATGGAAGGGTGGAGTTTTTCTAAATTCATGAGAGGCCACTTATTGACCACATTTATTTCTCTTTGATGCACTGATTCACAAATCAATCTGAGGATTCCAACCTAAATGTTAGCCTCCAATTCAAATTCCTTCACATTTAAAGAATGTTTTAAAATGTTCAATTTTGCATGTTGTTTCTTATATACTTTAATAATCTGTTACTATTATTTATTTTTCTAGGCAGTCGGGGACCCTCTGAGTGGGCTCTGCACACCCCCACAGGTCTCAGAACCACAGGTTAAGAACCAGCGACCCTCCCTATTTAGAGTAAAACCTGGCTGTAAAGGACATAAAAAAATAATGACCCCTTCACTCTGGGAGAAAACTCCCAACATGCAGGACCATTAGGTATTTTGTTTTTCAGAACCAAACTCCTGCTTTGGGAGTTTGTTTGTGGAAAACAAAAAATTAATAGAAGTTAGCGAGCTGGACATCATGCCCCACTGTCCTGACCTTTAAGTGTTTCTTGCATAGCCAGAAATTATCATGACAGGAGTTTCTGCCAATGTAGAGAAATGTCCACAGGGCCAGAGGGCAACTCTAAATTTGGTGGGTGAATGTCCCTCAGCATGTTGATGGTATTGTTCGCTGTCCTCCTGATGGAGTTAACTCCACTCTCGAAACTCTAAATCACGCTTACAGATTTTCATACTTCTGTCATGAAATTGGAATGAAGCCTCTCAATTACACTGTGTTGGTCACTTCATAAGGGGCCCTATGTAATTGTTTCTATTTTGATTAAATCACTCTAAATATTAGATGCCTCTATTTTACTGGGATACAACTTTTCCATTTCTGGTTTTTGCTTTTACAAATCATTGTTTTCAGGTGTTTTAGTCTGAAATGTTCAATTCCACCGAACCATTATTAATAATTCCAGAATGCACTGATTTGCTGCAGACAAAGAGATGTTCGGAACCTTTTGGTAATCCTATATCTGGCCCTTGTACATTCCCATGTCTTTGTGAGTAAGAGCAAGTATAAACCTTTAGAAGAGTAAACAGCTTTAACTAATCTTGCATAGGGTATAATCATCTTTAATATTAGTCACATGTGCAGGTAAGTGTAAAGGAGTAGGAGCCTTTGTGGAGCATGAGGCACCTTCATAAAGGCCCTTCTAAGTCATTATGGGCCAAATGTTCGTTGTTGCAATTTTTGCATTTTCTAAGTAGCGACTTCATGGAAATCACTATTTAGGAATTGCAGAATGCTATATACCAAGATACCGATTTCCTAATAGCAATCCTTACAAAGTAGGAATTGCTATTAGCAAATTGCAAATAAGAAATACCATGCTATTTGTGACAATGGGCCAGTTTTACAGTTCTCAAAAAGCGATTTCCTATTAGGAAATCACTATTTAGGAAATGCAAAACCAAGGATTGCTATGGACAAAGGTCCCCCAAAATGCACCCAAAAATAGTGGTGCACATGAAGAGTACACATAAGCCCAAGGGGCATGTGTGTGCTCTATTGCCCTTTAAAAAAACATTTTGGGGTGCTTTTTTTAAATTGCACTCTGTTACCATAAACTTGAAGTTGATGATAATTGCATTTCCTAAATGTCCAATGCGCATTTAGGAAATTCTTTGTACATCTGAATAGGAATCGCAGACAGGTAATCCCTATTTGTGATTTCCTATTGCGAGGAAGAAGGGCTTTTATATCTGAAAAGCCAATTTTTCATTTCTTAAAGGCCAAAATAGCGATTCGGACCGTTAAGAAATGCAAAATGGCTTTGTACATCTACCCTAAGTTTTGGCCCATGGTCTAATGGAGTGGCATTCTGTTTCCAGGTATAGCACTAAGAGCATGATCTCAGAAAATCACAAGATTTGTGGTCACATAAAGTACTTATCATTATGTGCAAAACCCTTTTCAAGTGTTGGAAATTACTTTAGACTAGTGAAAGGACTTTTGCTATTGTTTCTGAAATGCAAATAGGAGAGTCCATGAAAGATGTTTCCTCACTCCCCTTTCCAATTCAGAAAGAAATGTGTTTATCATTTGTGATTGCAATTGCTGTCACAAGCCATTGATGAGCTAACAACCCCCGAGTTGAGGGGGTAACAAATTTGAAAATCAGAAGGGATCCCCTTTGGACAGGATATTTACATCCTCGGCTTTGGGGGTGGGGGTGGGGGGGGCGGGGGAGGGATCCAAAAACTCTCTATTTAGACAGCAGCCAGGTAAATAGTGAAGTTTTCTGCAATTTGTACGGCTCCTGGCTGAACAGTGCAGAACCTCTCCTGCTTAGCCGGAGGCCAGGTAAATGGTGACGTTTTTCTGCAATTTGCACAGCTGATAGCCAAACAGCGCAGAATCTCTACTACTATTCAGCCAGCGGCCGGGTACATTTTAAAGATTTCCTGCTATTTGCACAGCTGCTGATGAACAGTGCATAATCTCTACTATTTAGTCAGCAGCCCTGTAAATATTCAGGTTTTCCTGCTCTTTGTGCTCCAGTCAGACAAGCAGAATCTCTACTATTTAACCAGTGGCCGGGTATATAGTGATATTTTTCTGCTGTTTACATGGCTTCCAGCTAAACAATGCTGAATCTTTACTATGTAGTCAGCGGATGGGTAAATAGTTAAGTTTCTATGCTATTTTCAAGGCTGCTGACCAAATAGTAAATCATTTCTACTATTTAACCAGCGGTCGAGTAAATAGCAGAAAAAATTCACTATTTACTCGACGGGCTAGTAAATAGATGCTACCCATTTATAAAAGCATTGTCAGGAACCGCTGTGACAGCGGTTCCTGTCAATGCATTTTACTGTTTACTACAGGGCTGCATCAGAAGTATGCAGCCCTGTACCAAAGAGTATTCTTTTTGTCTTTTCAAAAGGGAAATCCTGAAACAGGGTTTTCTTTTTGAAAATAAAAAAGTAATGCTCTCCTCGTCATGGGAGGCTCCTACCATGGCAGGGGGAGCAATATAATTGTTTTATTGTTCCTTTCCTCCAGGTTTTACCTTGCGGTACGTAACAGTGAAAAATAAATAGATGTCCGCCCATCCAAACTGTACAAGTGGACATGTAGCCATTTCTCTGACGCCCCTTACTGCCCAGGGCCATCGGAGACGTTCGGCCATGGCAGAGACTGAGTAGACTCCACTGTGGCCAAACTGAAGGTCCACCCGCATTTAAATCTGGTGGGGATATCTTCATGTTGGCTATCTGTATACTCTATCACCGTTGTGATGGAGTATACATACCACCAACATATAAATCAGCCCTAAGTCTGGCCCTGATGCTTTATGTTTTTACATAATGGCCAGGGCCCTCTCTACTTCCGGTGATAAAATGTTCTACATGGTGTAATTGTTACACTGTTTCTCGCTCAGTAGCAGTGGATTACTTATACTAAGGCTATCATCTTTATATAAAACACTAAAATGGTTACCCCCTCTCCTTAGAACCTGTATTGACAGTTTTGCTTTTTTACTGTTCCCTTCTTTACACAGGTAACAACTTCCCAAAAACTCTTACTATTCTTTGTGTAGATGGTTTATTTCAGCCCTGCCACAGAACATGCAGTGCTGCTTGTTGTTGTGTTCTTAGAAAATATTTGTACTCCTGCCTATCGGCTTGGAAAAGTCATTCACTAACTCTACTGAATTAAAAGCTGCTAAACCTGAGGCTTTGTATTAGCATGCAGCATCATATCACCTGCAAGAGCGACCTCGCTTATCATGAAAGCATACATAACCAGTATGTCAAGATTGTTGCACTTGGAGCATTAAGGATAGTAGTTCTGAAACTAATCATGAAAGCATCACATACTGAAATTTCATGTAGGTATTTCTCTTTACTCCACCTTATGCTCATCCTGTTATTTAAGAGTAGGTCTCGGCCCATACTCTGCCCGGCCTTTCATGCTTACTTGGGGTTGGCTTCAGGTACAAATCTTTACACCCTCTTTACATCTAGCATGTTAATGACATTTCTCTAGCATTCTAAATCAAATAGGATGTAATCGATTAATGACACCTTTCCACCATTGACATAGGTCATTTTTGCCGGACTGTCACAGGGAGTACAGCAATTAAAAAAATGCAGCTGATAATTTATAAGGAGAGACGAGAAGGACGCCCTTTCTTGGATGCCTTTGTCAGGCGCATAACTGGTTTGGGGACACCTTAACAGTAATCCTCTGCTAGTGCCTCTTTATAGGTGATATTGTCAGACAGGTGAGGCTTAAAGTCTCCATTGTAAAACATTGGGGGAAAGATTTTTTTACCAAGTTGCTTTGTCTCACACTTCACCTTACATGACACCCATGTTAAAAGACCCTCTACCGGTCGCCTTTTTTTAGAGCATTTTGCAGCTTTCATGATTTTCCAAAAAAACACTTACACAACTTTCAGATGGGGCAATGTTTCCTGGAAACAACATATAGCATACTTATTGATAAACTTTAATCACTTCCATCTTCCAGTTTACTGATCAGAACTTCTACATTCCATGACAGGATGTCCAGACAGTCCTCCTTCACACAACATGTCCCTGTTTTTTGTAACTTAACGTATCTGTCCTTAACACTACTTGGTAAATGGTGGTTACACTTTAATCAGGACTAAACTTCTGGTGTGCTCCTGCCACTGCTTGCCAGGCCTATGGCCAACCACACCTAATCTTGGCTTTCAGTGGTTGTTGATAGTAATGCGGAGGTTGTCAAAATTAATTTTGAGCCCAAGCACCTCTTTCTTCCTGGGCTCCACAGTTGGTGTGAACTCCTTGGAAAGCACATCTTGACAGCCTCCTTTGGATGTTGTGTGCATAAAGGTAGGGTATTAACCTTAGCCGTTGGTTGGTGGAATGGTAGTGTTGTGTAGCCATTTTAGTTATATCTTTATGCACGTTATTTTAACACACTAGGCCGCTGTGCACTTTAACCTAGATACATTTTATTCAGCTTCGTCTTATTGTTGTTACAATAACCATTTTTATGGTCTTGTTTTATTTGCCGTTTATCTAACTGTTTTTGCCTAGGCCAACACTCTGTTTTCAAACAAGACATTCTTGATCACTCTGTGTTTTTTCCAAGGCTACAGCACTGTACATTGCCATTGAACGTGGTAGAAGTTTAGTCTCCAACATTTGTAGAAAATACACATCTTTACGTAGGGACATTTTCTCAGAACATCAGCTGTGTTATTATAAAAACACTTTCTTGTCCCTTAAACGTTAGAGGGAGATTCCAGCCAGGGAACCACGACTGTATGCTGATTGCTGAATGCTTCGCTACAGATGCTAATGCAGAATGCAGGCCTTTGCTCAGGTATGGGGGTTGATGTCTTCCCATGGGAACCTGAAGGGCATAATTAGAGCTTAACATGCTGTGCTCTATCATAGCCTAGGTAGGAGCTAGTCTATTGATTATAGTGACAATATGATAGCGTTGTTTTTATGCTTCACTCTTCTCGTCACAATTCTAATATTGTCATGTTATGTCGTCCTGGTTATTGCAGCTCACTCTTTGCTATTTAAGATGCAGTTGTTTTATTAAACTCATTATTGAAACATATACTGCTTCTGTTTGTCATTTATAAATGAGACTGAATTGTAAATGAAAGAAACAGATGAGACGTGAGTGACCGCGACTTGACTGAGAAGCCAAGAATGTCATGTGCTCGGTTGCCCAGTCATCCCTATCCTTGGGTAGAGATGAGGCACTGCTAGTTTGTCACCTGCAGTGGGTCAGACTCAGTCTCCCACACTGCAGGCGATTCTGCTGCTCAAAATCCAGTAGTCTCATTAGAATAATGAGAGCCTACGTGACATGGCGCCGCCAACGTTTGGTCAGGCTCTAATTTTCGGATCCTCTGGAGTATCTCTGTCTCATTATATACAATGACACCTCAATACCATATACGGAGACGTCCGTGGTACTGAAGATTTCCACCCCAGCTACGTAGGCTATCCTATCTGAGGCTGGAGGTTGTTCAAGATTGAACTTTAAAAGGAAAAACCCCATTTGGTGTGCTTTCTCTGAACATGTAGTCTGTCTATGATGGTGAATCCACAGCAAATACAAATAGCAGTTAATATGAGACAACCTCTGACTACACATTTATTAGCAAATGGCCTAACGGCCCACGGGGGTCCAGTCACATTTGTGGTGGATGCCCATGCAGCTTATTGAACAGAACTCTTTATTCTTGGGTCACATTTCCAGAAGTTGATGGGAACACAAATACATTTCATCATTATACACTAGCAAATGCACATGGTCAATACAGGAGATACGCATATTTAGAAATACCATTATCTTATCAAGAACATAATAATTGGCTTGATGGTGCCCTACCCCACACAATTTTACCAGTAAGGCTGGGTCCTCTAAGTATCGATGGTCCTACCTGGCCTTTATTGGCCACCTATGAATCACATCCTGCATTTGCAAATTTAACAGTAGCTGAGGTTTGTAGCTTATATACAGAGTTAACAGCGATAGATAGACGATTTGTGCAATTCGTAATGCAAACATTAAATACAAACCCAGCACATGCTGCACCAGCACATCCACATGCAGTAACACCAGGTATAAACCCTACGACTGTACATTCAATCATGGGTAAAGTACCCACCAAACAAGAGGAAACTCCGTTTTGGTTAGAACAAAAAATACATGCACTGGAGGCAGTATTTCCCCATAAAGGACTTCAGGATAAACATAGAATATTAATGATGTGCTTGCCATTTGGGATGGTCCCGACAGTGGATAAATGTAATACCTGGGGCACGGTATTTGCCGCCCTCTATACAACCACACACGGTACACCAACACTTGCCAATTTACCGGAGGTGTTGAAACAAATTCAAGATGAATAAAGGGCTGCCCTGGCCCTAGATTTGGGGATGCAACTGATGGGCAATTTTGCCACAGTATCCTCAACCATTTTAAGTAACCTTGAAGGGGAAGCGGTTGCACTGGCAGTGCGCATGTGGCTCCGTGACGTTCCGCAACAGGATCAGGAACGCAAGCTGCCTAAGATTATCGCAGAGACCTATTCTAGCATTGGTCGAGACAGTTTAGGGGCCAGACCATCTTAACCACAATTTCAGGTCAAATCTACTAAAGATCTTCCCACGCAAGCTCCTGAGGGTAATAAAAAATGCTGGGATAAAAAGCAACAAAATCCTAAAAAGAGAGGGGAGAATCTCCACGTACGGAGACCCCACAGAATAGATATAATCTCAGAAATAGAGATAATATAAAAACACCTGATATATATAAAGAAATATCCTGATACACGTCAATCTTGTTCCTTTCAGGACTCATCGGAAAAACAAAATGAGAGAGGTGATCGATCAGAGTGAAGAACAGAGTATGTGAAACCATGACAGGAATCACAATGCTCTTTGGAGGTTTCTGTTAAAAAGGAAGAGAAAGCAGCCCAACAAAAACCCCAATTCAAAAAGAAAAAGGTGGCAGTAGTCACAGTCCGACATGCCACTCAGGAACAGGGTCCTCTTGAAGAACAGGAAGTGGGCACTAGCACTGCTAGACAGCACAGCAGAGGTCACAATAGTTCGCCAGAGTCTTCTAGAGCATCTGGAGGTGAAAGCAACTGATGACTTTATACAAGTAGAAACAGTGGACATGCAGGTCTTCATGCCTGATAGGGTGTATAAAGTAACGCTACAGTTAGAAGGAGACATTGAGCGCACAATAGACGCAATCATTTGGGATCGCGTAGTAAACATATATGAAGTTTTGGTGACCGAACAAGATTGGCCACATGAATTTGTCCGTACCAGCCCATATGGAGAAGACGTTATTAAACCTTCCTTCTCGCCCCTTGTTCCAGAGGAACTTGCTGAATCCTATGCCATTGATTGGGCTCTGGCACAGGCACCTGCGTTATACCAAAATCATGTAGGATGGGATAAAGAATCCCCTTACCATGTAATTTCAATCAAAAATGAACCTCAACCCCAACCTCAGGATCCAATAAAACATGAAGCAAAAGCACCTGTGAGAGAAATACTCACACAATTAGAGTACCAGGGTGTAATTGAACCCTGTGTCTCCCCAGTGAATAACCCATTATTCCCAGTAGCTAAACCAGACCAATCATATAGAATAGTCTTAGACTACAAACACTTAAACAGTCATACACGCACTTATGCTATACAAAACGCACATAGCACAGCACTAATGAACAATATAGTGCGTAAGAAATACAAAACAACACTGGACATTTCTAATGGTTTCTTCTGCCAAAATATAGCACCGAGAGTAGAGACTTAACAAGTTTCAGTGCACTAGTCTCCCAGAAACAAATTCTGTAGTTTACCTCAGGGGTATAAGAACAGGCCAAGACTGTTCGCAGCTCGTATGACAGCAATTTTGCACGAGATTGATCCTGAAGCATTGTCCTATGTAGATGATATCTATCTTACGGACGATGAATTGCTACAGCATTTAAGACGGGTAGCCTGAATTGTTGTATGATTTGCTGAATTTGGCTACAAATTCAATTAAAAAAAAATAAAAATCGCCTTCCTCAGCGTCCTGTTTCTGGGATATGAGCTGTCAAGTGAAGGAAAGAGCCTAGCGCCACAATTCTTAGAAAAATGTTCACAGTTACAACCCCCAAATAGGATTAAAAAACTCCAATCTCTATTGAGTTTTCTAAATTTTTGCAGAACTTACATTCCAGATTATGCTACACGCATAAAACCTTTATATGATTTGATACGTCCTGATTTTTCAAGCAAATTCTGGACAATTGAACATACACGCATTCTTAGAGAATTGCAAACAGACATGCTTGCAGCACAACATTTACACACAAGGAACAACAAAACACATTTGGTCATCAGAGTAATAGCTAGTGCCATCGGTTTCACCTATGTGACATTTAATGAAGGTGAGACAGTCCCGATTGCGCACAAATCCCACTTATATTCAGCAGCATACCAACACTTTTCTCCCACTGAGAAAATCCTCACTGCTGTACAGATGGCTGTCATTAAAGAACGACCTCTTGCCCAGGAAAAACGCATTATTGGCGTTTCTCCGATCCCAGCTGTACAGGCTGTTACAAAAGCCAGTGTTCCAAACACAAAAGCATTACATCCACGCTGGATAAAATGGGCTACGTCTTTGACAGCCACTGATGTAGACTCCATTTTTGACCCAAAGTTACAAACTCAAGAATTTTTGCAGTATGAACTAGAATACTCAGTTCCAGCAAATACATTGCCTATCTAACAATATCATAGAGTCATGTACACCAATGGCTTAGCACAACCTGCAATTGGCACAAAACACCAATATTCTGCTGCTTGCGCTGTTGTAAGCGGCTACATGGAGGACGATAAATTTTGTCCCCTACATACATTTATGCAAACCCTAGGGGATTGCACAGCACAATTGGTAGAGCTAAAAGTGCTGTTGATGGCACTGGAACATACGGATCCTGCACAGCCTACACTGATTGTTTGTGATTCATATTATTGTGCCCAGTCCCTCAATGAATGTCTGCATTACTGGCGCCAGAATGGGTTCAGAGATGCCAAAGGCAACACCATTAAACACAGACTTCTGTGGGGAAAATTAGCAGATCTCAAAGAGACGCTACCAAATGTCCATGTTGTACATACACTTGGACATCAGTGCGTTGGAATACACGTCGCTGGAAATACATTGGCTGATGAAGCCGCAAAGTCAGCAGTAGCTACGGCTGCTGTAGCTGCAGTAGCACGTTTAAGTACAAAACCAGATGCAGACATATGGGCTGCTGTGAAAGCTACAGTTGATGGTACGCCCTATCCTAAAACATTTCCGGCTAAATATTCCTACTGAATGGGAGATCACCTGAATGCTGAAGTTAGGATACCAGATGTAGGCGTGAGAGATATTTCCAACAAAGACATAAGACCAGGGTTGATTAAAGCAGCGCATGAAAGGGTGGCATCTGCCCATGCTGCTGTGGCGGCTACAATTTCAATCTTACAAGCTCGTTATTGGTGGCCAGCTCACTATAAAGAAACCAAGCAGTATGTCCTTTGCTGTGACATCTGCCAACAAATCAAAGTTTCCACTGCCAAACGTCTGCCGCAGACACCCCTCTTGATTTCAAACAAACCATCACAATGTGTGCACTTGGATCATTGCGGTCTCCTAACATCGGGTAGTGCATACAAGTATATATTAGTCGCTGTTGATTCATGCTCCAGATTTTTATGGGTGTGGCCACAACGCTCGGCTGATGCTCGGACTGTTATTAAAGATTTGCGAGTCTTTATCGGTACATATGCGGTTGCGGCTTTCCATTCAGACCAGGGCTCTGCTTTTGCCGCAAGGGCATTCAGGGACGCCATGGGTTTGTTGGGGGTCCAACTCCAGTACTTCGCTCCATTTCATCCTGAGGGAAATAGTGCTGTGGAGCGATTAAACTGTGATTTAAAACAATCTTTAACAGCCAGAATCTTAGGTACAGGTCGTAGTTAGGTTGATCACCTATATGGAGTCCAGAGAGCACTTAATAATCTGCAGAGATGGTCCCTGGGGGGTCATAATTCATATGAGTGCCTGTTCGGAACTCAAATGTATGTTCTGGATCTTGATGATTCTGGCGTGGAGGCAGCAGAAACACCTTTTGACATAAATGAACGTGCCACTGTCTTACAGGAATTGCAACAGTTCTGTGACGATAATTCTTCTATCAGTGCTGCCTCCACAGGAATCAAGGATATGCCTGTAATACCTACCGGCTGGATTCCCAGTGTTGGGGATCTTGCACGTGAAAAACTTTCTATGGAAAAATAATTTGCCCCTTCCTATCGAGCACCAGTCCCAGTATTGGGGATATACTGTACCAACTGTAACTCTACCACCGTTGGCAGGTGTCAAAGAAAATCATTTTGTCTCCATCGACAATGTCAAACTACACCATGTGGCCGATCCTGCACAGCCGACCAAGAGGAACATCCAGTAGTTCCCGAATCCCTCTCACTACTGGTCAAGAAGTCCCTCTACTACTGGTCACGAAGTCCCTCTACAAGTTGTTGACAGCAACACTGACACCTCTCCGAGCTTGGAGTGGATGGGAGATGATTTTGCATTGGTTCCACTAACATCGAACAATACAGAAACAATTGACCAATTTGACTCAACTTCAGCACAAACGTATGGTGCTATTTATTGTGTACCACCACGGGAAACACCAACTCCACCAATGACCACAGCTCCAGCTTTTGCACAAACTGCTTCTGGATATTTTGCAGACTTCAATGATGACGTCTCAGACTCATTCGCCTCTACAACACCTGAGTTGTCAAAACCACATAAGCTAATGAACCGGCTTAAAATAACATATTTTATTTTTCCATGGAACTATCTATGGCTTTCCTTGACTGTCCTAGCTTTCCTACTTTGGATTGATTTTGTTATTGCCTTTTTCTTGTTGATACATGGTCATTTTCTCCCTGAAAAATCAGCAGTTGAATTGGTGGAGGAGGTCTTAAAGCCGCATTTTTCATCACATAAGGTCTAAAGAGACTTATCATTTGTGAACATTTCCGCAGTACCAATTCCTGATGGGATTGTTTGGGATAAAGTAATATTTTATATATACGGTCCCACAGAAGTTATTCAAATACCATATGTGTTCAAACTATCAATGAACGATATTATATTACCAGGCATTGTTTCTGATGATTGGGATGTGAAAACAGTTGATTCTATGATGAATGAATTGCAGTATTATACTGTATTTGAAAACGCAGATGTTTCTCAATCTAAAGAAAATTATGGTGATATGTGTTGCTATCATTATAATGGGCACCATTTCATACATAGAGCAAGCAGCCCCAAAACTGTTTTTAATTATACACAATGGGAACATTGTCTGACTCAACCACAGGGGAGTTCCAAAACATATTCTGAAAAGTTTACATATTTTTCTGGGCACAATGTAAAAAATGCTGAGTCATATTATTTTAAAGTACCACCTACTAAAGCTATATATATACTATTGACGCATACGAAATTTATATATTCAGAATCCTTTGTTTTTCGGTTGTCTATAGAAGGCTATGAATATTGGCTGAAGTCGATTGATCTGAAAAGTGTATGGGGAACTAGACATTGGCAAATTAGGGGAAAAGAAGCTTTATTTTGAGCATGCCTCATACCTGCACAAATGATATTCTTGAATGAAACAGTACAACAAACAAGTTGTTTAGGCTTAACTAAAATTAAGGAATTAAACATGCCCAGTATACCTGCCCCTGCAAAGTTTTATAAATGGCAAAAATATACAAATACAACTGAAGATCAGCTCGACGAATGGGTCCAGAATGTTACACTTAAAGTTTCACCAACACGTTCTGGCGGGTAGGTATTGTGACCAATAGATACCAATGGGTGTCATCAATGTTTTATCAACTCCTCGGGGGTTTAGAACAAGTAGGCCGGACCCTCGCTATATATCATCATGCGGGTATAGTTACGACCTATAGTGTAGGGAAATTGTGCCAGCAATGATTAAAAATATTCTCACTAGATGCGGTCAGAGAACACTTCAGTCTCCTGTCTAATAACACTGACTTACAGGACTTCCTGTTAGGCCCCAGAAAACACCGTAGGAAGCGTCTCTTATATGAAGTATATAATGAAATTTGGAAGCTTTCCCAACAAGAAGCAGCTGCCCTGTTACGGCAAATAGACTAGGAAAATCTGAAAAAGGCATTGGCTGCTGTGGATAATGGGATTAATCCCTTGTCCGACCGGATATTCACTTTAAATAATATGGGCGGTCATTACTACATAGGCGGTAAAAGCCGCTTACCGCCGTGCAGAAGACCGCCAACACACCGCCGTGGCCGTGGAATTCCGCCACAGCTATTATGACCCACAGCACGGAATCCGCCAAAATTCAGACACCCACACAAGTCCGCCACACCAAAGGTCAGTGATAAACTGGCAAAAACAAAACCTCCACCATCACGCCAACAGAAAAACGCCCACACTATCACAACCCACGAATCTGCGCTCAAAATACACACACACTTACAAAACACAGCCACATTGGACAATTCAAAATACACACACCTGATGCACATACACACACCACTCCCACACACCCAATACAATATAAAACACACACCCACATCACCCACAAACCCCTATGACCACAATTGTGAAAGAAGCACAGAGAGAGACACCACCATCAACAACACTAGCATCCACAGGCACACAACACCATCACCCACATAACTTCCACGCACCTCACACAACACCCCATTACATATCAGCACACTTATCACCACACACACCACCCCACACATCACCCACACCACCACCCCATGGCACGGCAAAAACACCCCGTGTTCTCGGAGGACGAGCTTAGGGTCATGGTGGAGGAAATCATCCGGTTAGAGCCACAGCTATTCGGATCACAGGTGCAGCACACCTCCATTGCACGGAAGATGGAGCTATGGCGAAGAATAGTGGACAGGGTCAACGCAGTGGGACAGCACCCAAGAAATCGGGATGACATCAGGAAGAGGTGGAACGACCTATGGGGTAAGGTGCGTTCCGTGGTCTCAAGACACCACCTTGCGGTTCAGCGGACTGGCGGCAGACCCCCACCTCCTCCCCCACAACTAACAACATGGGAGGAGCAGGTCTTGGCGATCCTGCCTCCTGAGGGCCTCGGAGGAGTATCAGGAGGAATGGACTCTGGTAAGTCAAAGCTTAACTATTACATCCCCCACCCTATCTCCATGCCAACACATACCCCCACCCTGACCCTCACCCCCATCACTCTAACTCCTCACAAATGTCCCAACATCACAAACCACACATCTCAACACCAAGCCCTGCATGCAACAACAAAGCATGGACACCCATCAATAAAGCATGTCCACTGCACAAACCCATACACCCCCCTAAACCATCATCACACAAGGTCAAACACAGGAATGCAAGCACTTGGGTACACAATCACCCACCCATTGCACACCATGCCACACACAGAGGTAATAAACATCCTTTTATACCCCTGCAGGACCCCTACCCAACGTCACCGGACAGGAGGGTCCACACATGTCCACACCACCAACAGAAGAGGCCCACAGTGCTGACAGCACCTCTGTCCAACTGGATCTAGATGACCAGCCCGTCCCATCTGGGACCTCAGGACAGTAGGTTCCCATCACACAGTCACAGGCCACTACAGAGCTTCCCCCCTCTGGAAACACCAGCACAGCACCCACCCAGCGGGCCCATACCTCCGTCCCCAGGACACGTCAATCAGCAGTGTGTCCACCACTACAGGGAACCCAGGCTAACCCACCACCCCAACAACAACAGGGACCTGGGGGCAGTGGCAGTGGGCACACGGTCCAGGGGACGGAGGCACAGGAACACAGGGGAACTGGGAGGGCTGCTGTGCGACAGGTGAGGACAGGCCAAGGGAACCCACTCTCCACGAGGCCCTCTCCAACATCATGGGAGCCTACCACCACTCCCAGGAGACAATGGCAATGGTACTGTAGCAATTACAGTGTCAAAAAGCTCTTTCATTTGTAAAGTGAACATACCCATGTCACACAGCTGTAGTCCATGAGGAATCAAAGCTGATGTCACACTGTGGGACCCACATCTGTGAAATCGTAAGGGAAAGTGACAACTCAGTGACCACACACTGGATGAAAACGACAGACAGTAGAGAGGTAGTAATGTTAAAGTACATGTAGTAGGCAGGTTTGTATTCTTACCTGTGTTTCACTGGAAATATTGCTCGATCACTGAGTCCCTGTTGTCCATGTCTTCTTCTTCTCCTTCCTCGTCTTCCCTGTCCACAGGCTCCACAGCTGCAACAACACCGCCATCTGGACCATCCTCCTGCAGAAAAGGCACCTGTCATCGCAAAGCTAAATTGTGAAGCATACATCAGGCCACGATGATCTGGCACACCTTCTTTGGTGAGTAGAATAGGGATCCACCTGTCAAATGGAGGCACCGGAACCTGGCCTTCAGGAGGCTGAAGGTCCGCTCGATTATCCGCCGTGTCCGCCCATGGGCCTCATTGTAGCCTCACCCAAAGTTTGCAAACGAACACCTCCTACAACCACAACCTCTTCCTCCACTCCCAAACCCCCTCCAGCTACCCGTCCCAGTGTCTCCAAAAAACTTTTCCTGTCCAACCTTTCCCACACCTCCCCCACCCCGTCAGTCTCCTAGGTCCAGAACTAGCACCTCAGCCACAACATCTCCGGGACCAGTGGTGCCTGTAGTCACCGGAATCTGGAGTGCACCAGCCACCAGGGCAGCCAGTGTGGCACGGAGCCACAGCACGGACAGTCCCCCATCTGGGAAGAATCAAAAGTTGTCCAGTACGGGAAGACTCCAGCCACCAAAGCCGCTCCCAGGGGTCCCAGTGGGAGTGTGGAGTCAGCTGCGACACCTTCCAAGGTGGGGAAGGGCCACAAGAAACCAGGAAAGTCTAGGAAGAGCAGCACGGCGGAGGAGACCGCCTTCATCCCCGCTGCCCAGGAGGCCACCGCCATCATCCCCGCTGCCCAGGAGGCCACCGCCATCATCCCCGCTGGCCAGGAGGCTACCGGCAACATCCCCGCTGGCCAGGAGGCCACCACCATCATCCCCGCTTGGACAGAGAGGACCGCCAGCACAAGCCTCGCTGGGCTAGAGAGGACCGCCAGCACAAGCCCCACTGGGCTAGAGAGGACCGCCAGCACAAGCCCCGCTGGGACAGAGAGGACAGCCAGCACAAGCCCTGCTGGGTCAGAGAGGACCACCAGCAGCTGAGTCACTGCAAAGGAGCCCGCTGCCTCAAGCACCGCTGAACAGGGCACCGCCGATCCAAGCACCTCTGA
Source organism: Pleurodeles waltl (assembly GCF_031143425.1). NCBI lineage: Eukaryota > Metazoa > Chordata > Amphibia > Caudata > Salamandridae > Pleurodeles > Pleurodeles waltl. Next base: position 559,943,144 of record NC_090451.1, read on the forward strand.
ACAGGGCACCGCCGCCTCAAGCACCACTGAACAGGGCACCACCGCCTCAAGCACCGCAGAACAGGGCACCGCCGCTCCAAGCACCGCTGAACAGGGCACCGCCGCCTCAAGCACCGCTGAACAGGGCACCGCCGCCTCAGGCACCGCTGAACAGGGCACTGCCGCCTCAAGCACCACTAGCCCATGAGCGCCAAGGGCACTGACGCTACTGAGTCCGTCACGAGCAGGATGAAGCACTCTGGGCACAAGGCCCCCTCCAGAACCAGTGGAGAGATACATCCACTACCTCTGTCCTTAGCAGGATGAAGCACTCTGGGCACAAGGCCCCCTCCAGAACCAGTGGAGACTGTCATCCACTTGAGAGACTGGGGCTTTGAACTCCCCAGGATTCAACAGTGGGCAACCCACCCACTGTATAGACTTGTGAGACTGTGGCTTTGCACTCCCCAGGATATAGCAGTGGGCAACCCACCCACTGTAGAGACTTGAGAGACTGTGGCTTTGCACTCCCCATGATTGGACAGTGGGCAACCCACCCACTGTAGAGACTTGAGAGACTGTGGCTTTGCACTCCCCAGGATTGAACAGTGGGCAACCCACCTACTGTAGAGACTTGAGAGACTGTGGCTTTGCACTCCCCAGGATGTAGCAGTGGGCAGCCCACCCACTGTAGAGACTTGAGAGACTGTGGCTTTGCACTCCCCAGGATTGAACAGTGGGCAACCAACCCACTGTAGAGATTTGTGTGACTGTGGCTTTGCACTCCCCAGGATTGAACAGTGGGCATTTGGCCCTCTCGTGGATTTGGCATCATGCACTCAACCGGCTGAGGTGCCCCCCTTTCCCTCCCCCTCAGGTGCCTGTTTTCTTGCTCTCTGATGCCCCTGCAGTGTTCTCTCCGTCATGGTCGGGGATCTTGTGTGGGCCTCGCCCATACCGTGTGGGCCCAGTGTTCCACAGACTCCATTGGAGCACTACCTGGACTCATGAGCTTGGTGTATATTTTGGTTATGGTGTATATATATATTTTTGCCTACTTGATTTTAATATATTACAATGGTTACACTCATTTCCTTTTGTCTTTGCATTCTTCCGGGGGGTTGGGGGGTGTAACTGTAATGTATCATGCTGTATTGGTGTGTGTGTTGTAGTGGGTGAGGGTGGGGGTGTTGCATGTTGCGTGTGTATGTCCCTGTTTTTTCCCTCCCCTGTGTCGTAGGTGCAGTACTCACCGTAGTCTTCGCTGCCGGCGTTCGTGCTCCTGGTAGAGGAGCAGGAAGACTATCGCAGGGAGAATTTGGAGTTCCGGCTCCATGGTGTCCTGGTCCCTCGTGGGGTGTGTAGAGGTGAGCGTTTTCCCTTCGGAATCCTGTTTCCGCCGTGTTTTTATCCACATGAATCCGCCCCGGAAAAGGTGGCGGATTGGTAGGTTGTGATACTGTGGGCGGTACTTTGTCTTCCGCCTGTCTGTTGGCGGTGACCGCCAAGCTGTTTGTCTGTACCGCCGTGGCGGTCGGAGTGTTAAAGTGGCTGTCTATGTTGGCGGTTTCCGCCACGGTCGTAATTGCAATTTTTTTACTGCTAGCGTGTTGGCGGTCTTACCGCCGCTTTAACACCGTCCGCCAGGGTTGTAATGACCACCATTGTCTCTTCTGCTTTAGATATTATACAAACAGATATGTCTTCTTTACACCATGGACACAGTCAGCTAAAGTCCATTGTGCAGTTGTGTTGGACACTTCAAACATTGAAGCCGGGTCGCGTGCCCTGGCAGCATGTCAGTGCGAGGGAGATATTCTCTTCCTTTAATTTAACGTGACAACAACAACTAATGGCTAAGAAAGAAGCGACTTATGTCATGCTAAACATCGAGAAATTAGAAAAGTTGCCTTTTACGGTGGCTGAAATACCATCTGTTCAGTGGCTAATACATAGGGTCATCAATCGGCCTATTTCTACACTACAATTCACCTCTTGTTTAAAACACATCTCGGTAGGCAGATATGAAAGGCTGGGAGATATTTACATCCATGAAGTGTGGGAGCTTCCCTTCTCATACAAATGTCTCAGTGGCATGAAAGAATTATTTCTTAGCGGTAGTGAATGCGAGACTTCAGTCAGTCATTCGATGGTTTGTAAATAGCTGTCCTTGCATGGGACGTGTAATGCTTCTACAGCGAACTTAGCTTGTTATCTGAAGGGAGTTCCAGTTCCCTTGATTAGACCTACGTTCCATGTGCTTTCAAACGGCAGCTACGTCCTCCTCAATGGTGAAGACTGTTGTGGTATGCGAACCGGAATAGTTTATGTTGTTTTGGTCTCTAAGGTCTTTACATGCTGCGGGAACGTAATTCTCCCCCCCCACTTAAATTAAAGAGGTAGCTGACATTTGGCTTCACATTGCTACTTCAAATGTGAATTTTGACAAGTTGAGCAGACTCAAGGCTTTATTGTTTCAGAAGTATGTGGCCCTAACATCTGCAAGCGAGACCTACGCACTTCAGGTGGCAAGGTCGTCAGCAGGAATACAGTCCCTTTTAAATACAAACTCTCCGAGACACTTTGGTGAACTCATGGGATGAATATTTAATGCATCCAGTACAACTGGAATCGCACATTTGTTCAAATCTGTTGGTTCTGGTTTCATTCACACCTTCTCCTCCATATTCGGTTTAATACCATCAGCAATCCACTCAGTCTTCTCTAGTATTTTCTGGGGATTTCCGATAACTTTGGCTTTATTAGCTGGCATCTTGCTGTTGCTCTTTTTCATGCGCAATGGCTGTCCTGCCGCAACAAGGAGGAAAGAAGGCACTTCCATCAGCGCAGCTGTGTCATGAACGCATGATGCAGTATGTTGGAGCAACACTGCTGGAGCAATTGGAGTGTGGCTGGTCTTTGTCATTCAGACCGGTTTTCCATTGTTTGCAGCCCGTGTTTCGGTGCCTCTGGTGCTCTTTCGAACAGGCACTGGAAGTCTGTTTTTCAACACAGCGTTTGCCTACATTGGATGCTGATCTGTTGATGTTCTTGCTGCGGGTTCATTACCTGACATGCGCATTAAGGTTGCGTTTGCGACGAGAAGCTACTTACGAGTTGCCCTTCCTGGAGGATGTAGCTCACGACTCATCACTGGGCACACCACTGAATGCCGCCTTGGCTGAGGCTGAGGCTACAGAACACAATTGCTCCTTGATCCTTCTTGGCGATGACTTTCCAACTTTAACATTGGCAGAAGTGGAAGAACTCCTGTCCTCTATGGTCCCGGAATCGATTGGAACTTTTCACAATTGACTTTGCCTTTTGAAATTCGGTTTAATGCCACATGCTCATATTTAAATTGTCCCTTTTCATGCTCATGTGTCACTTTGACTTGTCAGCGTTAACATTTCTTTTTTATATATATCCTAGGTTGAGCTTTTAGTAATAATTTATATGTTTTTAGGCTTTGAACCACCTTCAACAAACAAGGGGAGGGTGTTGTGTAGCCATTTTAGTTATAGCTCCATTATTTTAACACACTAGGCCGATGTGCCCTTTAACCTAGATATATTTTATTCAGCTTTGTCTTATTATTGTTACAATAACCATTTTTACGGTCTTGTTTTGTTTGCCGTTTATCTAACTGTTTTTTGTCTAGGCCAGCACTCTGTTCTCAAACAAGACATTCTTGATCACTGTGCTTTTTCCAAGGCTACAGCACGGTACATTGCAGATGAACATTGTAGAAGTTTAGTCTCTAACATTCGGAGAAAACAAACATCTTTACGTAGGGACATTTTCTCAGAACACCAGCTGTGTTATTATAAAAACACTACCTTGTCCCTTACACGCTAGAGGGAGATTCCAGCCAGGGAACCACGACTGTATGCTGATTGCTGAATGCTTCGCTACAGATGCTAACGCAGACCGCAGGCCTTTGCTCAGGTATGGGGGTTGATGTCTTCCCAGGGGAACTTGAAGGGCAGAATTAGAGCTTAACATGCTCTGCTCTATCATGGCCTAGGTAGGAGCTTGTCTATTGATTATAGCGACAATATGATAGCGTTGTTTTTATGCTTCACTCTTCTCGTCACAATTCTAATACTGTCATGTTGTGTCGTCCTGGTTATTGCAGCTCACGCTTTGCTATCTAAGATGCAGTCGTTTTATTAAACTCATTATTGAAACATATACTGCTTCTGTTTGTCATTTATAAATGAGACTGAATTGTAAATCAGAGAAACGGATGAGACCTGAGTGACCACGACTTCCCTGAGAAGTCAAGTATGTCATGTGCTCGGTTGCCCAGTCATCCCTATCCTTGGGTAGAGATGAGGCACTGCTAGTTAGCCGGAGCAAAACCCGGATTGGAGCGACAGGTGTCACTTGCAGTGGGTCAGACTCAGTCTCCCACACCACGGGCAATTCTGCCGCTCAAAATCCAGTAGTCTCATTAGAATAATGAGAGACTACGCCACAGTAGGATGTCTACTCCCATGATGTGGAAGTCATCCAGGTGACTTAGAACTAGCCTGCTTACACTGATCAATACAAACTCCACTTCTGTTGTTTGGTAATTTCTTGCCCCATGTATGTCTGCTTGGCACACTAAGGTTACTCTTTCTAAATCCTGTGATGACACTACCCTTATTTCCGGTACTGCGTAAAAGAGGGCCAGGAGCCGGGATCTGTTCAAGGAGTTTGCAGAACTAGCATCAAAGAATAAATCCAGAAACTCTAAGTGACAAGTAGTACCATTTGGTAGGCTCATTGATTGTACTTTTATGCTCAGCTTCTTTTTCCACCATAGAGAAAAAGATGGCTAACAAATACAATAGTTGTAACTTACAACCTTGCCCAACATTAACCAGGAAATTTCTCTTCAGCTGCATTATAAAAATACTAAAGTTCGCATCATTTACTTCACACAGTCTCTACTGATCGAATTAAGTTTTTCTTCCATTTACTAAGACAATTCTTTCTCGGGGCTTTTTTGGTGCTTTTTTCATTCCACGTTCTTTTCTATGGCTATGGCACACTCTTATTACTATCGCCATTTGCTATTTCACTTGCACTCAGATGAGTTCGTTTCACCTGACTAGTAGTTACCTCGGTACTCCTTGGTTTGCTCCTTGTTCATCCATTTGGTCTCGGTTTTCTCCAGCTCTTCCATCTTTTCTGTCTCAGTGTGTCTTATTTTAGTTTGCAATTTACGCTCCCACAAGTTATTACACCTAATAACTTTGTCAGGTGATGTACTACATAAAAGCTTGCTACTTGAACCAGTTTGTGCACCAGAAGTCACCTCCCCACTCAACTTCTGGAAAACAAATCACAATTAATTTAGTGGTTGATTTTAGTGCTACAGGGGGCTCTGTAGCAGACATGTCATGGTTTTGCCAGCTGGGAAGATGGTACCATTGCCAATCTCGAGGAAGCTCCTTTTCCCTTAGGTAGGGTCCTGATTAGATGGACATATAGACGGATTGATTGACATATAGGAGTCTGAATTTGAGCCTTTTAAACCTGCTGATAAATTGGGAATGTTTTAAACTTTTAATTAACTGCATGATTTCTAGTGAAGCGCAGTGACTTTCAGAGGGGTAAGAGGACTTTTGGGAGAGTGAATGCTGAAATTTTACTGATAACTATTCATGTACTTTGAATTTCGAATCTGCATAGAACTTGACTAACATAGAAAATAACGTGCAAGGTGGAAAATGTGCCCGCTTAAGTGGGCGTCATTAATCACAAAGGGAGTCATTACGACCCTGGCGGATGGTGGAGAACAGGCTGGCGGTCTTACCTTGGGGAATTATGACCATGGCGGTCGCCGGTTCTCCGTTCCGCCCGCCGGGCTGGAGACCTGGATCTCCAGCCCAGCGGCCGTCACTATACCGCCGGCGGTATTTGGACCCGGCTTACCGCCGTGGATTTCCAGGGGTTTGAACCGCAATGAAATCCATGGCGGTAAGCACTATCAGTGCCAGGGAATTCCTTCCCTGGCACTGATAGGGGTCTCCCCCTCCCCCACCCCGACTCCCTCCCCTACACCCCCCACCACCCCTGCCACCCCCTAAAGGTGGCAGGGCACCCCTCCCCACCTGACCCCCAACATCACATAACTCACACACACCCGACACGCATGAAGGAGCACCAACACACACATGCACACACCCCGACATACATGCCAACATCCACACACACAGTCAGACATGCACACCCACATTCAAACATACACGCACACATCCATACAGACATACCCACAGACATACATGCACTCATTCCCATACACACAACACCCCCGCAAGCATACATGCACTCACACACCCCTTCTACATACACAGACGCACACCCCCATGCACGTACACAACACACAACACCCCCCGACCCCCTCCCCTAACGGACGATCGACTTACCTGGTCCGTCGATCCTCCGAGAGGGGTCGGGAGCCATAGGGGCAGCTCCGCCGACACCACACCGCCAACAGAACGGCGCCACAGCGAATCACAGGATTTCTTTTCCCCTCTTCTAGGTCGTCAATTGTCAGGTTCTGGATGCTCCCAAGCGTTTACCAGAAAACAAAACAGAGAACGTGAAGGTGAGTTGGTGGGGCGGTTCTGGGGTTGTTATAAAGGTATAGGCGGGAAGGGATCTTTCAGAGGGGGTGAGGGAACCCACTGTGAGGGTGATGGGAGCTGATTGTTGTGCCACGTTTCTGTCAGTGTCTGTTAATTTCCTCAATGACCCACAAACAGAGAGAGGTTAGTATCCCTTCCCCCAGTGGTTCGGTGCCGTACCCCTTTTCCCTCTCCCGCCTCCCCTGTTCCCTTCCCCGGTGCCCTATTTATGCTGTGGCTTCCCGTGTCCCCAGGAGCGTCCGTACCTTGGAAAGCCACGACCCTCCTGGGTCGTGGCGGGTTCCTCGGGTGTTCGGTTCCTTTGTTTCCCTGGAATCGGCGCTGGTCTGCTTTGTTCCTCCGGAGAGTCAGTAATCGTCCTGCTCCTCTGTCTTCTCGTCTTGGGATCCTCCTTCTTTCTTCCGCTCCGTGGCGTCCTGCGCGCGCTCTGCATAGTCCGTCTGCTCTTTTGTTGGCCGCTGCCGGAAGTCTGTCACTGTTGCGTCTGATAGCGTTCCCATGTTACCATGGGAACGCGTGAGGGAGCCGGCCGAAGGGTTCCGGTCCACGGAGGTAGGAGACGCGGTCACGGAGACCCGTCTACACACCCCTTCCCATGATCGGTCCTGGTCGAGGACCGAAGAGGAGGAGGGGAATCGGGACAGGTAATCAGCGGGGCCCTGCTGAGAACCCGGGACATGGCGCACCTGGAAAGTAAAAGGTTGGAGTTCAAGGAACCACCTCAACACTCTGGAATTGGAGTCCTTGTGGGAGGCAAGCCAAGTAAGAGGAGCGTGGTCAGTGTAAAGCACAAATGGTCTGCCCAAAAGGTAGTATTGTAAGTTCTCTACAGCCCATTTAATGGCTAAGCACTCCTTTTCAATAGTAGGGTAGTGGCATTCGCGGGGAAGAAGTTTCCTGCTTATAAAGACAACTGGGTGGTCAAAGCCCTCTTCGTCGGGCTGAGTGAGCACTGCTCCGAGACCGATGTTGGAAGCCTCAGTATAAAGGTGGAATGGTCTAGAGAAATCAGGACATTTTAACACTGGATCAGTGGTAAGGGAGTTCTTTAACAGGTCAAAACTACTGCTCTGAGACTCTAAAAACGGGGCCAATGTGTTGGGACGATGTTTGGCCAGTAGGTCAGTAAGAGGGGCAGCGATAGTAGAGTATCTGGGTATAAACCTGCGGTAATAGCCTACCAACCCTAAACAGGATCGCAGGTCTTTCTTGGTTTTTGGTGGTTGGACTTGCATGATGGCTTCAATTTTATTTTTTTGAGGTTGAAGGGTCCCATTGCCGATCATATAGCCTAAATAGGATATTTTCGTATTTCCCAGTACGCATTTCTTTGGATTAGCCGTTAGCCCGGCTTCCGCCAGCGCAATGAACACCTGGTCGAGATTCAGGTGATTCAGCCAGGTGTCGCTATAAATGACAATGTCATCTAAATAGGCTGCTGTGAAGTTATGAAAGGGTTTTAACGGTCGGTCCATCAAGCGTTGGAAGGTAGCAGGGGCTCCGTGGAGACCGAAGGGTAAAACTGTGAACTGATATAGGTCTGATTGTGTGGAGAACGCTGTTTTTTCCTTGTCTTCAGGAGCAAGGGGAATTTGCCAGTACCCCTTTGTTAGATCAAGTGTCGACAGATATTTAGCCTTCCCTAATTTTTCTAATACGTCATCAACTCGAGGGATAGGATACGTGTCAAATAGCGATATCTCATTGAGTTTGCGAAAGTCGATACAAAACCGGACGGACCCATCGGGTTTTGGAACGAGAACTACTGGAGAACTCCAAGGACTAACAGAGGGTTCAATTACCCCTAATGCTATCATCTTCTCTATTTCTTTCTCAATGACATGTTTCCGGGCTTCGGGTATACGATAGGGTCGGAGGCAGCTAGTCTGTCCTTCAGATGTTTTTATTTTGTGATGGATCAATGTGGTTTTTCCAGGTATTTCAGAAAAGAAGTGTGAGTGTTGTTTTAAGAGTGCGGACAGTTGTCCCTTCTCAATTTCGGTTAGAGAACTGTTTATACAGGGATTTCCTTCCGACTGTTGTTTTTCCAAGGGAAAGAGTTCTAAGTCTATCTCTCTGCATGGCGAGATAAAGCTTCCATTACCTAATCGAGTATCTAACCCATCGGCTGATTCCCATTTTTTTAAGAGGTTTATATGGTAGATTTGGGTTCTTTTAGGGTGTGTACTTAACTCTATGAGGTAGGTGACGGGAGAGACTGCTCTAATAACTCTATAGGGTCCCTGCCATCTAGCCAAGAGTTTCTGCTCAGATGTTGGTCGCATTATAAGGACTTGATCATTTGGGAGCAATGTTCTTAACTTACTCCCTTTGTCGTAATAGTCTTTTTGATTGTTTTGTGCCTTCTCTAGATGTCGACGGACATCTTCCCATAGGTTTTGTAATTGGGTTTTTAAATTGTGAACATATTCTAACAATGGTTTCCCTTCATCTACTTCCTCTTCCCATGTTTCTGCTGCCATGTCTAGAAGACAACGCGGTTGTCTTCCAAAGACCAATTTGAACGGGCTATGACCCGTAGAGGACTGTTCATGCGTCCGGATGGCAAAAAGAACCAGTGGTAACTTCTGATCCCAATCCCTTCCGGAGTCGTCAACTATTTTCCTTAATAGTGTCTTTATGGTACGGTTATAGCGTTCCACTAAACCATCCGTTTGGGGGTGATATACAGAGGTTTTTATTTGAGTAATCCCCAATAATCGACATATCTGCTGCATAAGGTTCGACATGAAAGGGGTGCCTTGGTCGGTAAGGATCTCTTGGGGAAAACCTGTCCAGGAGAAAACGGTTATCATGGCTTGGGCCACCGTTTTTGTAGTCATACTTGATAAGGGAAGCGCTTCTGGATATCTCGTAGCGTAGTCTACTATGACCAGAATATATGTGTGTCCTCTGGCCGATGGGAGTAGTGGGACGATTAAATCCATACCCACCCGGCTAAAGGGAATGTCAATAATGGGTAGGGGCTGCAAGGGTGCTTTCCTCGGTATCCCCGGTTCTGTAAGTTGACATCTGGGACATTGTAAGCAGTACCTCCTAATGTGGGCATAAACCCCCGGCCAATAAAACCTCCGTAGGAGGTACTCCTCCGTCTTTTCTCTACTGTAGTGACCCCCTCCTGGTTGATTATGTCCTAAAAAAAGTACTTGGTTCCTATATGGCTCAGGAACCACTAATTGTTGTTTGGTTTCTCTTGTGGTAGATGTAGTAATTCTATAGAGAAGGTTTTTATGTATTAGAAAATAAGGACCCACCTCATTCGTGGCTTCAGTTTTAGCCGTACTCCAGGCATGAGCGAGGGTAGGGTCTTCTCTCTGGCTGGCCCGAAAGGTAACTGGTGCGTTACTAATTTCTGCTATCACCCTGTTGTGTCTTGTTTCCTCTCTGGCTTCCTGAAATTTGAGTTTCTCTTGTCTTTTCTCACTTCGGGTGAGTTTTCTACGGCTCGGAGGGCACTCAATAAAGCTATTCGAAAACGGTGCTTCGGCCCACCACTCTGGGGTCTCTTTCTGGGTTTGGGTTTGGTCTAGGAGATGATGGAACCGGATATAGTCAGTCCCTATAATACAGTCTTCAATCAACTGGTCCATAACCCCTACAGGGAGGAAGTCGTGATATTCGCCCCATTCCACCTCGACTTTTGCCAGGGGATATTGTTCTTTATCGCCATGTATACAACAAATAGTGACCCATTGGCTTGCGGTCAGGTCTATGGGGTCCACTAAGTCTTTTCTGATTACGGACTGACTACAACCAGAATCAATGAGGGCAGAGAGAAAATGTCCGTTTATATTGATGACTTGTTTGAACTTAGAATTACCCTTTCCGGTACATAATACCCTACGTCGGGTAACCCCTATTTCCATGGGTTCGACTCCATCTGATTTTCTGGGACATACCCTTGCTATATGACCCCATTCCCCACAACTAAAACATTGTGGTAGGTGCATGGGATGACTCTCCCCTTGTTTATGGGGTCCAGAGTCTTCCGGTGGGTACCTTGGGTTTGGTTTTGGTGGGGCTGGTATGGGTTTTATGGCTGGTCTGGGCTGTAGTAGTTTAACATCCGTAGACCGGTGGTATCACAGGCCAGATCTATAGCAAGCTCAGTATCTATTTTTGGATGTTGCCTTATCCAATTTCTAGTGCTATTTGGTAAAGAATCCAAATACTGTTCCAGGATAATTGTTTTTATCACATCTTCCCTGGTTGTTCCTATAGGCCCCAACCATTTCAATGCTAAATCTTTAACCCGGAAGTAAAACATGCGAGGATCCTCATTCTGTCCCCATTTCACTTTCCGGAATTTCAATCTATAGTACTCTACATCATGACCCACTCTTTCCAGGATACTTCTTTTTATGTCCTTGTATGGTGTGGTACCTCCCGGATTAGCAGCTTGGTAGGCTGTCTGTAGAATTCCCGTGAGTAGTGGCACAATGTATTGTCCCCATCGTTCCTCCGGCCATTGGGCGGAGGAAGCCACACGTTCAAAGTTTGTGAAAAAGGATTCTGGGTCTTCCCCTTCCTGGAATTTTTGTAAGACAGAGCTCGGTACATTGGGGTGTACTTTGCTGGCTGCTATACAGGGAGTGCAGAATTATTAGGCAAATGAGTATTTTGACCACATCATCCTCTTTATGCATGTTGTCTTACTCCAAGCTGTATAGGCTCGAAAGCCTACTACCAATTAAGCATATTAGGTGATGTGCATCTCTGTAATGAGAAGGGGTGTGGTCTAATGACATCAACACCCTATATCAGGTGTGCATAATTATTAGGCAACTTCCTTTCCTTTGGCAAAATGGGTCAAAAGAAGGATTTGACAGGCTCAGAAAAGTCAAAAATAGTGAGATATCTTGCAGAGGGATGCAGCACTCTTAAAATTGCAAAGCTTCTGAAGCGTGATCATCGAACAATCAAGCGTTTCATTCAAAATAGTCAACAGGGTCGCAAGAAGCGTGTGGAAAAACCAAGGCGCAAATTAACTGCCCATGAACTGAGAAAAGTCAAGCGTGCAGCTGCCACGATGCCACTTGCCACCAGTTTGGCCATATTTCAGAGCTGCAACATCACTGGAGTGCCCAAAAGCACAAGGTGTGCAATACTCAGAGACATGGCCAAGGTAAGAAAGGCTGAAAGACGACCACCACTGAACAAGACACACAAGCTGAAACGTCAAGACTGGGCCAAGAAATATCTCAAGACTGATTTTTCTCAGGTTTTATGGACTGATGAAATGAGAGTGAGTCTTGATGGGCCAGATGGATGGGCCCGTGGCTGGATTGGTAAAGGGCAGAGAGCTCCAGTCCGACTCAGACGCCAGCAAGGTGGAGGTGGAGTACTGGTTTGGGCTGGTATCATCAAAGATGAGCTTGTGGGGCCTTTTCGGGTTGAGGATGGAGTCAAGCTCAACTCCCAGTCCTACTGCCAGTTCCTGGAAGACACCTTCTTCAAGCAGTGGTACAGGAAGAAGTCTGCATCCTTCAAGAAAAACATGATTTTCATGCAGGACAATGCTCCATCACACGCGTCCAAGTACTCCACAGCGTGGCTGGCAAGAAAGGGTATAAAAGAAGGAAATCTAATGACATGGCCTCCTTGTTCACCTGATCTGAACCCCATTGAGAACCTGTGGTCCATCATCAAATGTGAGATTTACAAGGAGGGAAAACAGTACACTTCTCTGAACAGTGTCTGGGAGGCTGTGGTTGCTGCTGTACGCAATGTTGATGGTGAACAGATCAAAACACTGACAGAATCCATGGATGGCAGGCTTTTGAGTGTCCTTGCAAAGAAAGGTGGCTATATTGGTCACTGATTTGTTTTTGTTTTGTTTTTGAATGTCAGAAATGTATATTTGTGAATGTTGAGATGTTATATTTGTCGCGCCGCGCGGTGCGGCGCGAGCCGAGAGCTCGACTTCTGCCGGGCGTTCGGCTCGGGCCGCGCACCGCGTTATTAAGACGCGGCGCGCCCCCAGCCTCTCCTGCGCGTTTCGAGGCCCCAGATTTGCTTGGGGCCTCGTTCTTCCTTCTGCCTTTCACTGTCCCAGGGGTCTCTGAACCCTCTTACCTGTTTTTCTTCGTTTCTTTGTCCTTTCTTCTTTTTGCAGTCTGTTGTGTGCCTTTCTTTATGTCTTTTCCTCCTTCCCAGATTCCTGTGCTTTCCCAGCATTCCTTGTTCCCTATTCTCTATGGTTCCTCTACTATTCTGTTCTATATATTGTTTCCCTATCTAAGATGGTGTCCTTTTACTTCCTGTGGGTCACTTCCTGTTTTTTGGTATATAAGGGCTGTGTTTTTCCTCTTTCTTTGCGCTGCAACACTTTCTGCTCAGTTGGTGTCTTCGCTCCTGATTTCCTTGCCTTTTGGTTTTGGACTCAGCATTCTGTGTTTTCTGATTTTTGCTCCTTTTGGATTCCTGTTTGTTTGTTCTTGTTTTTCTCCAGGACTTTTCCTGTTTGGAGGTTTTTCCCCTTTGGAAGGGGTTTTTCCCTCTGGCGCTACTTTCTGAAGGGCACGGTCTGTTCTTGGTGTCTCCATTGCCTACAGCACCGTGGCTACCAGAAAGAGTCGCCCCTTTTTGGGCCAAAGCCGAACATTGAAGATTCACGCCACCAGATCTGCAAATTCCAGGCGCAAGCAGCACGTGAGTCGTGACAGATTGCAGCGCCTAACCATTCCGACGTCCTCAAACACCATGGATAATACAGTGGCGGCTGCTGCAGATCCGGAGCAATCTCTGTTAACCACGATTCAGCAACAAGCCCAGGAATTGCAACAACTACGTAATGAAAATGCTGCGTTACGACAGGCTTTGGCCCTCCGCACCAGTGATGTTCCGACAATCTCCGCTTCTACCCCTTGTTTCTCTGGTGAACCAACCAAGCTTCGCGAGTTCTTGGATGCTTTAACGGTGTATTTCGCCTTCCGACCTACTCAATTCTCCCACGACAGGACCAAGGTGGGTTATCTTATCAGTGCCTTATCCGGTCCAGCCTTGGCCTGGGCAACCCCGATGGTGTCCTCCGACGACCCTGTATTGTCAGACTATTCCGCCTTTGTGAGTCGCTTCAAACAAATGTTTAGCCGTCCTGGATTGGAAGCCTCCGCTGAAGAAGCCTTGTGCGACATCCAACAAGGCTCCCAAGACGTCCTGCAATATATAACCCGTTTTCGTCAGCTGGCGGCAGAGACCACTTGGGTGGAACGTACTCTGGTAACATTATTTCGTAGAGGACTCAAAGAAGAAATAAAGGATGAACTAGTGCATTCTACCAGAGCGGAAGATCTTCGTGGCCTGATGGATCAAGCACTGTCCATCGAATATCGTCTTCAGGAACGGAGATCGGAAAAGAAAAGGAGTAGAGGGTTTACCCAGCCAAGTAGCTCACGTGCATACCTGCAGCGTTCCGAGGAACCTCGCACTCCTGCTAGAGACATCGAAGGGGAACCCATGCAGGTGGATACTACCCGAGGTCCGCTCTCTGCTAGTGAACGAGAAGACAGACGCAAGAGAGGGTTGTGCCTGTATTGTGGTTCTGCTGGTCACATACTCCGTACCTGTCCAGTACGTCCGTCCAGACCTTCGGGAAACGCCACCTCCCGTCCTCTGTAAGAAGGGAGGGGACGGGATCTACAGCTATACCTTCCATCAGCTCCTTTAATGACAATACAACTGCCTTGTTCATCTTTCCTGTCCTGTTACAACTTCCTGACGGTCGTCAAGAAAAGACTATGGCATTACTAGACTGTGGTGCTAGTGGTATATACATGGACAAGACATGGGCTGCTGCTAACCTAGTTCCTACTCAAGCAAAAGAAATACCCGAACAGGTACACACTGTGGATGGATCTTTGATATCCTCTGGTCCTGTAGACACCACTACCCTGATGTTAAGTCTACAGGTGGGAAACCATCAAGAACACATCTCCTTCGATCTTATTACGTCCCCTAACCATACCATCATTCTTGGAATTCCGTGGCTCATTAGACATAACCCATATATAAATTGGGTTACCCGGACAGTCTCTTTGTCTTCGCAATTTTGTCATGAGAACTGTTTTACTTCCGACAAGTATTGGTCTCCGAAAAGATCCTTAGCTACTGAAGGTGCCACTGGTATGTCCATTAATACGGTCCAAGGGGTCCCAAACCACTATTTGGAGTTTCAGGATATTTTCCAAAAACCGTCAAAACCTGTGCTACCTCCACATCGAGAATATGATTGTGCAATTCCATTAGAACCCGGCACAATTGTTCCTTTTGGGAGGATGTACTCCCTCACGGAACCCGAAAGGGAAGTTCTAAAGGAGTATCTGGACGAAAATATACAGAGTGGTCTTATTGTTCCATCGTCGTCTCCGGCTGGGGCCCCTCTCTTTTTTGTGCCCAAGAAGACTAAGGATCTTCGTCCGTGCCTGGATTTTCGAGGTCTGAATAAAATCACCATTAAAGATCGTTATCCTTTGCCTCTCATCAGGGACATACTGGAAGCAATCAGAGGGGCCCAACGTTTTACTAAATTGGATTTACGAGGAGCCTACCACCTTTTACGCATAAGAGAAGGCGACGAATGGAAGACAGCATTCAGGACCCCATTTGGCCATTTTGAATATAGGGTTATGCCGTTTGGTCTTACTAACGCCCCCGCAATCTTCCAGAGATTTATGGACTCAGTGTTTTCAGACCTACTTAATCAGACAGTCGTGATCTACCTAGATGACATTCTTATTTATTCTAGAAATCCTGAACTCCATACTTCCCATGTGAAACAAGTTCTTCAAAGACTTCGTGATCATCAACTATTTTGCAAACCAGAGAAATGTGAGTTCGACATAACGGAAGTCAAATATCTGGGCTATCATTTAAGTCCCACCGGCATAGCTATGGATCAAGAAAAGGTACAAGCTATCCTAGAGTGGCCTTCTCCTTCTACCATAAAAGAAACACAATGTTTCCTAGGTTTAGCAAACTTCTATCGACAATTCATTCTAGACTTTGCCAGTCAGACTAGCCACATAACTCACACCTTAAAGAAGGACAATTTAAAGAAGGGGTTTGTCTGGACTGAGGCTGCTGAAGCAGCCTTTCAAAGCTTAAAGAGAGCCTTCACCCAAGCCCCCATCTTAAGACATCCAGATACCACCAAGCAATTTATAGTAGTAACTGATGCTTCTGAGAGAGCCATCGGAGCTGTCTTACTCCAACGACAAGAGGATGATGGCCTTGAACATCCTGTTTTCTATTTGTCTCATATCCTTTCCACAGCTGAACAACATTATTCCGTACTTGAAAGGGAATTATTGGCTCTGAAAACAGCCTGCCTTGAGTGGAGACAGTTTCTGATGGGTTCCAAGGAACCATTTGAGGTGAGGACAGACCACCGTAATTTACAATGTTTAAGAAATTTTGTATGCCAGAATAGTCGTCAGGCCCGCTGGGCCTTTTTCTTCAGTCAGTACGATTTTTATATTACATATATTCCAGGATCTCAAAACATTCTGGCTGATGCTCTGTCTCGCCGATATCCAGAGTGTTCTCCTTCCTCATCCCAGTATCTTCTAGAACCCAGTAAGATCATTGGAGTGGCTCAGTCTTTCCTGGAAGAAGTACAACAAGAATACGCCAACCTATCGGACCATGACATAGAAGAACTAAGACCATTATTGTACAAAAAACAAGGATATTTTTATTACCAAGACCTGATATTCCTCCCTACAAACAAGGTGCAAAAGAAAGCATTACAAATGTGCCATGATTCCCCTGTAGCTGGTCACAGAGGCATCAAAGCCACACAAGAACTACTTTCACGATTTTTTTGGTGGCCTACCTGGAAACTGGATGTGGAAAGATACGTTCAGGCCTGTCCCATATGTGCCCAAGTCAAAATACCTCACACCAGACCGGCAGGATTACTACAACCTTTGCCTGTTCCATCGGCCCCATGGCATACTATCTCTACTGATTTTATGTGTTCGCTCCCACCATCAGCAGGAAACCGGGTTATCATGGTCACAGTGGATTCTTTCACAAAAATGGCTCATTTCACTGGCCTAAAAAAGCTGCCTACTTCCCAAGAACTAGGTCAAATATTCATAGATCATGTCTTCCGTCTCCATGGACTTCCACATACCATAATCTCTGATAGAGGACCTCAGTACATCTCCCGATTTTGGAAGCATTTTTGTAAAACACTGAATATGAATAGAGCCCTGTCTTCAGGGTTCCATCCTCAGACCAACGGACAGACTGAGCGTCTGAACCAAGGACTTGAGCAATATCTTCGATGCTTTTGCAATTCTACCCAAAGTAACTGGAGCACTTACCTCTCTTTAGCTGAATTTTCCTACAATAACTCAGTCCATAGTGCCTCCAAGGTCACTCCCTTTTTCTGTTCCTATGGTTTTCATCCTACCTCTTTCCCTACTTCTCCACAATCCAACTCTCCTCTACCTGCTATTAACTATTTCTCCAAACGCCTTCTCCAACTCCATAAACTAATTCGATCTAATTTGTTACATACCAAGAGGTATATGAAGAAGGCTGCAGACAAGAGACGTACAACCAATCCAAATTATCATCTGCAAGATAAAGTCTGGCTCTCCTCCAAATTCTTGCCCTCACGTCTCTCTCAAAACAAGTTCACACCTCGTTACTATGGGCCTTTCCGTATTCTCCAGTTGGTCAATCCTGTCACTGTCCGTCTTCACTTACCCCATACATGGAAGATCCATCCGGTTTTTCATGTTTCTCAGCTTAAACCTTATGTGCCTGATCCTTACTCACGTCAGTTTCCTTGTCCACCTCCTGTCCTTGTGAATGATGCTCCTGAATATGAAGTGCAGGAAATCTGTGACTCTCGTCTTTTTCATAAACGACTTCAGTATCTGATTCATTGGAAGGGTTATCCTCTCAGTGAATGTTCATGGGAAGATGCCTCTTCCGTTCACGCTCCTCTCCTGACTCAACGCTTTCACTGTTTATTCCCTCTTAAACCTGGGCCTTCGGGAGGGGGACCTACTGTCGCGCCGCGCGGTGCGGCGCGAGCCGAGAGCTCGACTTCTGCCGGGCGTTCGGCTCGGGCCGCGCACCGCGTTATTAAGACGCGGCGCGCCCCCAGCCTCTCCTGCGCGTTTCGAGGCCCCAGATTTGCTTGGGGCCTCGTTCTTCCTTCTGCCTTTCACTGTCCCAGGGGTCTCTGAACCCTCTTACCTGTTTTTCTTCGTTTCTTTGTCCTTTCTTCTTTTTGCAGTCTGTTGTGTGCCTTTCTTTATGTCTTTTCCTCCTTCCCAGATTCCTGTGCTTTCCCAGCATTCCTTGTTCCCTATTCTCTATGGTTCCTCTACTATTCTGTTCTATATATTGTTTCCCTATCTAAGATGGTGTCCTTTTACTTCCTGTGGGTCACTTCCTGTTTTTTGGTAT
The DNA here is from genome assembly GCF_031143425.1 of Pleurodeles waltl. Lineage (NCBI taxonomy): Eukaryota > Metazoa > Chordata > Amphibia > Caudata > Salamandridae > Pleurodeles > Pleurodeles waltl. The sequence goes on from NC_090451.1 coordinate 559,961,218, forward strand.
ATAAGGGCTGTGTTTTTCCTCTTTCTTTGCGCTGCAACACTTTCTGCTCAGTTGGTGTCTTCGCTCCTGATTTCCTTGCCTTTTGGTTTTGGACTCAGCATTCTGTGTTTTCTGATTTTTGCTCCTTTTGGATTCCTGTTTGTTTGTTCTTGTTTTTCTCCAGGACTTTTCCTGTTTGGAGGTTTTTCCCCTTTGGAAGGGGTTTTTCCCTCTGGCGCTACTTTCTGAAGGGCACGGTCTGTTCTTGGTGTCTCCATTGCCTACAGCACCGTGGCTACCAGAAAGAGTCGCCCCTTTTTGGGCCAAAGCCGAACATTGAAGATTCACGCCACCAGATCTGCAAATTCCAGGCGCAAGCAGCACGTGAGTCGTGACAGATTGCAGCGCCTAACCATTCCGACGTCCTCAAACACCATGGATAATACAGTGGTGGCTGCTGCAGATCCGGAGCAATCTCTGTTAACCACGATTCAGCAACAAGCCCAGGAATTGCAACAACTACGTAATGAAAATGCTGCGTTACGACAGGCTTTGGCCCTCCGCACCAGTGATGTTCCGACAATCTCCGCTTCTACCCCTTGTTTCTCTGGTGAACCAACCAAGCTTCGCGAGTTCTTGGATGCTTTAACGGTGTATTTCGCCTTCCGACCTACTCAATTCTCCCACGACAGGACCAAGGTGGGTTATCTTATCAGTGCCTTATCCGGTCCAGCCTTGGCCTGGGCAACCCCGATGGTGTCCTCCGACGACCCTGTATTGTCAGACTATTCCGCCTTTGTGAGTCGCTTCAAACAAATGTTTAGCCGTCCTGGATTGGAAGCCTCCGCTGAAGAAGCCTTGTGCGACATCCAACAAGGCTCCCAAGACGTCCTGCAATATATAACCCGTTTTCGTCAGCTGGCGGCAGAGACCACTTGGGTGGAACGTACTCTGGTAACATTATTTCGTAGAGGACTCAAAGAAGAAATAAAGGATGAACTAGTGCATTCTACCAGAGCGGAAGATCTTCGTGGCCTGATGGATCAAGCACTGTCCATCGAATATCGTCTTCAGGAACGGAGATCGGAAAAGAAAAGGAGTAGAGGGTTTACCCAGCCAAGTAGCTCACGTGCATACCTGCAGCGTTCCGAGGAACCTCGCACTCCTGCTAGAGACATCGAAGGGGAACCCATGCAGGTGGATACTACCCGAGGTCCGCTCTCTGCTAGTGAACGAGAAGACAGACGCAAGAGAGGGTTGTGCCTGTATTGTGGTTCTGCTGGTCACATACTCCGTACCTGTCCAGTACGTCCGTCCAGACCTTCGGGAAACGCCACCTCCCGTCCTCTGTAAGAAGGGAGGGGACGGGATCTACAGCTATACCTTCCATCAGCTCCTTTAATGACAATACAACTGCCTTGTTCATCTTTCCTGTCCTGTTACAACTTCCTGACGGTCGTCAAGAAAAGACTATGGCATTACTAGACTGTGGTGCTAGTGGTATATACATGGACAAGACATGGGCTGCTGCTAACCTAGTTCCTACTCAAGCAAAAGAAATACCCGAACAGGTACACACTGTGGATGGATCTTTGATATCCTCTGGTCCTGTAGACACCACTACCCTGATGTTAAGTCTACAGGTGGGAAACCATCAAGAACACATCTCCTTCGATCTTATTACGTCCCCTAACCATACCATCATTCTTGGAATTCCGTGGCTCATTAGACATAACCCATATATAAATTGGGTTACCCGGACAGTCTCTTTGTCTTCGCAATTTTGTCATGAGAACTGTTTTACTTCCGACAAGTATTGGTCTCTGTAAAGATCCTTAGCTACTGAAGGTGCCACTGGTATGTCCATTAATACGGTCCAAGGGGTCCCAAACCACTATTTGGAGTTTCAGGATATTTTCCAAAAACCGTCAAAACCTGTGCTACCTCCACATCGAGAATATGATTGTGCAATTCCATTAGAACCCGGCACAATTGTTCCTTTTGGGAGGATGTACTCCCTCACGGAACCCGAAAGGGAAGTTCTAAAGGAGTATCTGGACGAAAATATACAGAGTGGTCTTATTGTTCCATCGTCGTCTCCGGCTGGGGCCCCTCTCTTTTTTGTGCCCAAGAAGACTAAGGATCTTCGTCCGTGCCTGGATTTTCGAGGTCTGAATAAAATCACCATTAAAGATCGTTATCCTTTGCCTCTCATCAGGGACATACTGGAAGCAATCAGAGGGGCCCAACGTTTTACTAAATTGGATTTACGAGGAGCCTACCACCTTTTACGCATAAGAGAAGGCGACGAATGGAAGACAGCATTCAGGACCCCATTTGGCCATTTTGAATATAGGGTTATGCCGTTTGGTCTTTCTAACGCCCCCGCAATCTTCCAGAGATTTATGGACTCAGTGTTTTCAGACCTACTTAATCAGACAGTCGTGATCTACCTAGATGACATTCTTATTTATTCTAGAAATCCTGAACTCCATACTTCCCATGTGAAACAAGTTCTTCAAAGACTTCGTGATCATCAACTATTTTGCAAACCAGAGAAATGTGAGTTCGACATAACGGAAGTCAAATATCTGGGCTATCATTTAAGTCCCACCGGCATAGCTATGGATCAAGAAAAGGTACAAGCTATCCTAGAGTGGCCTTCTCCTTCTACCATAAAAGAAACACAATGTTTCCTAGGTTTAGCAAACTTCTATCGACAATTCATTCTAGACTTTGCCAGTCAGACTAGCCACATAACTCACACCTTAAAGAAGGACAATTTAAAGAAGGGGTTTGTCTGGACTGAGGCTGCTGAAGCAGCCTTTCAAAGCTTAAAGAGAGCCTTCACCCAAGCCCCCATCTTAAGACATCCAGATACCACCAAGCAATTTATAGTAGTAACTGATGCTTCTGAGAGAGCCATCGGAGCTGTCTTACTCCAACGACAAGAGGATGATGGCCTTGAACATCCTGTTTTCTATTTGTCTCATATCCTTTCCACAGCTGAACAACATTATTCCGTACTTGAAAGGGAATTATTGGCTCTGAAAACAGCCTGCCTTGAGTGGAGACAGTTTCTGATGGGTTCCAAGGAACCATTTGAGGTGAGGACAGACCACCGTAATTTACAATGTTTAAGAAATTTTGTATGCCAGAATAGTCGTCAGGCCCGCTGGGCCTTTTTCTTCAGTCAGTACGATTTTTATATTACATATATTCCAGGATCTCAAAACATTCTGGCTGATGCTCTGTCTCGCCGATATCCAGAGTGTTCTCCTTCCTCATCCCAGTATCTTCTAGAACCCAGTAAGATCATTGGAGTGGCTCAGTCTTTCCTGGAAGAAGTACAACAAGAATACGCCAACCTATCGGACCATGACATAGAAGAACTAAGACCATTATTGTACAAAAAACAAGGATATTTTTATTACCAAGACCTGATATTCCTCCCTACAAACAAGGTGCAAAAGAAAGCATTACAAATGTGCCATGATTCCCCTGTAGCTGGTCACAGAGGCATCAAAGCCACACAAGAACTACTTTCACGATTTTTTTGGTGGCCTACCTGGAAACTGGATGTGGAAAGATACGTTCAGGCCTGTCCCATATGTGCCCAAGTCAAAATACCTCACACCAGACCGGCAGGATTACTACAACCTTTGCCTGTTCCATCGGCCCCATGGCATACTATCTCTACTGATTTTATGTGTTCGCTCCCACCATCAGCAGGAAACCGGGTTATCATGGTCACAGTGGATTCTTTCACAAAAATGGCTCATTTCACTGGCCTAAAAAAGCTGCCTACTTCCCAAGAACTAGGTCAAATATTCATAGATCATGTCTTCCGTCTCCATGGACTTCCACATACCATAATCTCTGATAGAGGACCTCAGTACATCTCCCGATTTTGGAAGCATTTTTGTAAAACACTGAATATGAATAGAGCCCTGTCTTCAGGGTTCCATCCTCAGACCAACGGACAGACTGAGCGTCTGAACCAAGGACTTGAGCAATATCTTCGATGCTTTTGCAATTCTACCCAAAGTAACTGGAGCACTTACCTCTCTTTAGCTGAATTTTCCTACAATAACTCAGTCCATAGTGCCTCCAAGGTCACTCCCTTTTTCTGTTCCTATGGTTTTCATCCTACCTCTTTCCCTACTTCTCCACAATCCAACTCTCCTCTACCTGCTATTAACTATTTCTCCAAACGCCTTCTCCAACTCCATAAACTAATTCGATCTAATTTGTTACATACCAAGAGGTATATGAAGAAGGCTGCAGACAAGAGACGTACAACCAATCCAAATTATCATCTGCAAGATAAAGTCTGGCTCTCCTCCAAATTCTTGCCCTCACGTCTCTCTCAAAACAAGTTCACACCTCGTTACTATGGGCCTTTCCGTATTCTCCAGTTGGTCAATCCTGTCACTGTCCGTCTTCACTTACCCCATACATGGAAGATCCATCCGGTTTTTCATGTTTCTCAGCTTAAACCTTATGTGCCTGATCCTTACTCACGTCAGTTTCCTTGTCCACCTCCTGTCCTTGTGAATGATGCTCCTGAATATGAAGTGCAGGAAATCTGTGACTCTCGTCTTTTTCATAAACGACTTCAGTATCTGATTCATTGGAAGGGTTATCCTCTCAGTGAATGTTCATGGGAAGATGCCTCTTCCGTTCACGCTCCTCTCCTGACTCAACGCTTTCACTGTTTATTCCCTCTTAAACCTGGGCCTTCGGGAGGGGGACCTACTGTCGCGCCGCGCGGTGCGGCGCGAGCCGAGAGCTCGACTTCTGCCGGGCGTTCGGCTCGGGCCGCGCACCGCGTTATTAAGACGCGGCGCGTCCCCAGCCTCTCCTGCGCGTTTCGAGGCCCCAGATTTGCTTGGGGCCTCGTTCTTCCTTCTGCCTTTCACTGTCCCAGGGGTCTCTGAACCCTCTTACCTGTTTTTCTTCGTTTCTTTGTCCTTTCTTCTTTTTGCAGTCTGTTGTGTGCCTTTCTTTATGTCTTTTCCTCCTTCCCAGATTCCTGTGCTTTCCCAGCATTCCTTGTTCCCTATTCTCTATGGTTCCTCTACTATTCTGTTCTATATATTGTTTCCCTATCTAAGATGGTGTCCTTTTACTTCCTGTGGGTCACTTCCAGTTTTTTGGTATATAAGGGCTGTGTTTTTCCTCTTTCTTTGCGCTGCAACACTTTCTGCTCAGTTGGTGTCTTCGCTCCTGATTTCCTTGCCTTTTGGTTTTGGACTCAGCATTCTGTGTTTTCTGATTTTTGCTCCTTTTGGATTCCTGTTTGTTTGTTCTTGTTTTTCTCCAGGACTTTTCCTGTTTGGAGGTTTTTCCCCTTTGGAAGGGGTTTTTCCCTCTGGCGCTACTTTCTGAAGGGCACGGTCTGTTCTTGGTGTCTCCATTGCCTACAGCACCGTGGCTACCAGAAAGAGTCGCCCCTTTTTGGGCCAAAGCCGAACATTGAAGATTCACGCCACCAGATCTGCAAATTCCAGGCGCAAGCAGCACGTGAGTCGTGACAGATTGCAGCGCCTAACCATTCCGACGTCCTCAAACACCATGGATAATACAGTGGCGGCTGCTGCAGATCCGGAGCAATCTCTGTTAACCACGATTCAGCAACAAGCCCAGGAATTGCAACAACTACGTAATGAAAATGCTGCGTTACGACAGGCTTTGGCCCTCCGCACCAGTGATGTTCCGACAATCTCCGCTTCTACCCCTTGTTTCTCTGGTGAACCAACCAAGCTTCGCGAGTTCTTGGATGCTTTAACGGTGTATTTCGCCTTCCGACCTACTCAATTCTCCCACGACAGGACCAAGGTGGGTTATCTTATCAGTGCCTTATCCGGTCCAGCCTTGGCCTGGGCAACCCCGATGGTGTCCTCCGACGACCCTGTATTGTCAGACTATTCCGCCTTTGTGAGTCGCTTCAAACAAATGTTTAGCCGTCCTGGATTGGAAGCCTCCGCTGAAGAAGCCTTGTGCGACATCCAACAAGGCTCCCAAGACGTCCTGCAATATATAACCCGTTTTCGTCAGCTGGCGGCAGAGACCACTTGGGTGGAACGTACTCTGGTAACATTATTTCGTAGAGGACTCAAAGAAGAAATAAAGGATGAACTAGTGCATTCTACCAGAGCGGAAGATCTTCGTGGCCTGATGGATCAAGCACTGTCCATCGAATATCGTCTTCAGGAACGGAGATCGGAAAAGAAAAGGAGTAGAGGGTTTACCCAGCCAAGTAGCTCACGTGCATACCTGCAGCGTTCCGAGGAACCTCGCACTCCTGCTAGAGACATCGAAGGGGAACCCATGCAGGTGGATACTACCCGAGGTCCGCTCTCTGCTAGTGAACGAGAAGACAGACGCAAGAGAGGGTTGTGCCTGTATTGTGGTTCTGCTGGTCACATACTCCGTACCTGTCCAGTACGTCCGTCCAGACCTTCGGGAAACGCCACCTCCCGTCCTCTGTAAGAAGGGAGGGGACGGGATCTACAGCTATACCTTCCATCAGCTCCTTTAATGACAATACAACTGCCTTGTTCATCTTTCCTGTCCTGTTACAACTTCCTGACGGTCGTCAAGAAAAGACTATGGCATTACTAGACTGTGGTGCTAGTGGTATATACATGGACAAGACATGGGCTGCTGCTAACCTAGTTCCTACTCAAGCAAAAGAAATACCCGAACAGGTACACACTGTGGATGGATCTTTGATATCCTCTGGTCCTGTAGACACCACTACCCTGATGTTAAGTCTACAGGTGGGAAACCATCAAGAACACATCTCCTTCGATCTTATTACGTCCCCTAACCATACCATCATTCTTGGAATTCCGTGGCTCATTAGACATAACCCATATATAAATTGGGTTACCCGGACAGTCTCTTTGTCTTCGCAATTTTGTCATGAGAACTGTTTTACTTCCGACAAGTATTGGTCTCCGAAAAGATCCTTAGCTACTGAAGGTGCCACTGGTATGTCCATTAATACGGTCCAAGGGGTCCCAAACCACTATTTGGAGTTTCAGGATATTTTCCAAAAACCGTCAAAACCTGTGCTACCTCCACATCGAGAATATGATTGTGCAATTCCATTAGAACCCGGCACAATTGTTCCTTTTGGGAGGATGTACTCCCTCACGGAACCCGAAAGGGAAGTTCTAAAGGAGTATCTGGACGAAAATATACAGAGTGGTCTTATTGTTCCATCGTCGTCTCCGGCTGGGGCCCCTCTCTTTTTTGTGCCCAAGAAGACTAAGGATCTTCGTCCGTGCCTGGATTTTCGAGGTCTGAATAAAATCACCATTAAAGATCGTTATCCTTTGCCTCTCATCAGGGACATACTGGAAGCAATCAGAGGGGCCCAACGTTTTACTAAATTGGATTTACGAGGAGCCTACCACCTTTTACGCATAAGAGAAGGCGACGAATGGAAGACAGCATTCAGGACCCCATTTGGCCATTTTGAATATAGGGTTATGCCGTTTGGTCTTACTAACGCCCCCGCAATCTTCCAGAGATTTATGGACTCAGTGTTTTCAGACCTACTTAATCAGACAGTCGTGATCTACCTAGATGACATTCTTATTTATTCTAGAAATCCTGAACTCCATACTTCCCATGTGAAACAAGTTCTTCAAAGACTTCGTGATCATCAACTATTTTGCAAACCAGAGAAATGTGAGTTCGACATAACGGAAGTCAAATATCTGGGCTATCATTTAAGTCCCACCGGCATAGCTATGGATCAAGAAAAGGTACAAGCTATCCTAGAGTGGCCTTCTCCTTCTACCATAAAAGAAACACAATGTTTCCTAGGTTTAGCAAACTTCTATCGACAATTCATTCTAGACTTTGCCAGTCAGACTAGCCACATAACTCACACCTTAAAGAAGGACAATTTAAAGAAGGGGTTTGTCTGGACTGAGGCTGCTGAAGCAGCCTTTCAAAGCTTAAAGAGAGCCTTCACCCAAGCCCCCATCTTAAGACATCCAGATACCACCAAGCAATTTATAGTAGTAACTGATGCTTCTGAGAGAGCCATCGGAGCTGTCTTACTCCAACGACAAGAGGATGATGGCCTTGAACATCCTGTTTTCTATTTGTCTCATATCCTTTCCACAGCTGAACAACATTATTCCGTACTTGAAAGGGAATTATTGGCTCTGAAAACAGCCTGCCTTGAGTGGAGACAGTTTCTGATGGGTTCCAAGGAACCATTTGAGGTGAGGACAGACCACCGTAATTTAAAATGTTTAAGAAATTTTGTATGCCAGAATAGTCGTCAGGCCCGCTGGGCCTTTTTCTTCAGTCAGTACGATTTTTATATTACATATATTCCAGGATCTCAAAACATTCTGGCTGATGCTCTGTCTCGCCGATATCCAGAGTGTTCTCCTTCCTCATCCCAGTATCTTCTAGAACCCAGTAAGATCATTGGAGTGGCTCAGTCTTTCCTGGAAGAAGTACAACAAGAATACGCCAACCTATCGGACCATGACATAGAAGAACTAAGACCATTATTGTACAAAAAACAAGGATATTTTTATTACCAAGACCTGATATTCCTCCCTACAAACAAGGTGCAAAAGAAAGCATTACAAATGTGCCATGATTCCCCTGTAGCTGGTCACAGAGGCATCAAAGCCACACAAGAACTACTTTCACGATTTTTTTGGTGGCCTACCTGGAAACTGGATGTGGAAAGATACGTTCAGGCCTGTCCCATATGTGCCCAAGTCAAAATACCTCACACCAGACCGGCAGGATTACTACAACCTTTGCCTGTTCCATCGGCCCCATGGCATACTATCTCTACTGATTTTATGTGTTCGCTCCCACCATCAGCAGGAAACCGGGTTATCATGGTCACAGTGGATTCTTTCACAAAAATGGCTCATTTCACTGGCCTAAAAAAGCTGCCTACTTCCCAAGAACTAGGTCAAATATTCATAGATCATGTCTTCCGTCTCCATGGACTTCCACATACCATAATCTCTGATAGAGGACCTCAGTACATCTCCCGATTTTGGAAGCATTTTTGTAAAACACTGAATATGAATAGAGCCCTGTCTTCAGGGTTCCATCCTCAGACCAACGGACAGACTGAGCGTCTGAACCAAGGACTTGAGCAATATCTTCGATGCTTTTGCAATTCTACCCAAAGTAACTGGAGCACTTACCTCTCTTTAGCTGAATTTTCCTACAATAACTCAGTCCATAGTGCCTCCAAGGTCACTCCCTTTTTCTGTTCCTATGGTTTTCATCCTACCTCTTTCCCTACTTCTCCACAATCCAACTCTCCTCTACCTGCTATTAACTATTTCTCCAAACGCCTTCTCCAACTCCATAAACTAATTCGATCTAATTTGTTACATACCAAGAGGTATATGAAGAAGGCTGCAGACAAGAGACGTACAACCAATCCAAATTATCATCTGCAAGATAAAGTCTGGCTCTCCTCCAAATTCTTGCCCTCACGTCTCTCTCAAAACAAGTTCACACCTCGTTACTATGGGCCTTTCCGTATTCTCCAGTTGGTCAATCCTGTCACTGTCCGTCTTCACTTACCCCATACATGGAAGATCCATCCGGTTTTTCATGTTTCTCAGCTTAAACCTTATGTGCCTGATCCTTACTCACGTCAGTTTCCTTGTCCACCTCCTGTCCTTGTGAATGATGCTCCTGAATATGAAGTGCAGGAAATCTGTGACTCTCGTCTTTTTCATAAACGACTTCAGTATCTGATTCATTGGAAGGGTTATCCTCTCAGTGAATGTTCATGGGAAGATGCCTCTTCCGTTCACGCTCCTCTCCTGACTCAACGCTTTCACTGTTTATTCCCTCTTAAACCTGGGCCTTCGGGAGGGGGACCTACTGTCGCGCCGCGCGGTGCGGCGCGAGCCGAGAGCTCGACTTCTGCCGGGCGTTCGGCTCGGGCCGCGCACCGCGTTATTAAGATGCGGCGCGCCCCCAGCCTCTCCTGCGCGTTTCGAGGCCCCAGATTTGCTTGGGGCCTCGTTCTTCCTTCTGCCTTTCACTGTCCCAGGGGTCTCTGAACCCTCTTACCTGTTTTTCTTCGTTTCTTTGTCCTTTCTTCTTTTTGCAGTCTGTTGTGTGCCTTTCTTTATGTCTTTTCCTCCTTCCCAGATTCCTGTGCTTTCCCAGCATTCCTTGTTCCCTATTCTCTATGGTTCCTCTACTATTCTGTTCTATATATTGTTTCCCTATCTAAGATGGTGTCCTTTTACTTCCTGTGGGTCACGTCCAGTTTTTTGGTATATAAGGGCTGTGTTTTTCCTCTTTCTTTGCGCTGCAACACTTTCTGCTCAGTTGGTGTCTTCGCTCCTGATTTCCTTGCCTTTTGGTTTTGGACTCAGCATTCTGTGTTTTCTGATTTTTGCTCCTTTTGGATTCCTGTTTGTTTGTTCTTGTTTTTCTCCAGGACTTTTCCTGTTTGGAGGTTTTTCCCCTTTGGAAGGGGTTTTTCCCTCTGGCGCTACTTTCTGAAGGGCACGGTCTGTTCTTGGTGTCTCCATTGCCTACAGCACCGTGGCTACCAGAAAGAGTCGCCCCTTTTTGGGCCAAAGCCGAACATTGAAGATTCACGCCACCAGATCTGCAAATTCCAGGCGCAAGCAGCACGTGAGTCGTGACAGATTGCAGCGCCTAACCATTCCGACGTCCTCAAACACCATGGATAATACAGTGGCGGCTGCTGCAGATCCGGAGCAATCTCTGTTAACCACGATTCAGCAACAAGCCCAGGAATTGCAACAACTACGTAATGAAAATGCTGCGTTACGACAGGCTTTGGCCCTCCGCACCAGTGATGTTCCGACAATCTCCGCTTCTACCCCTTGTTTCTCTGGTGAAACAACCAAGCTTCGCGAGTTCTTGGATGCTTTAACGGTGTATTTCGCCTTCCGACCTACTCAATTCTCCCACGACAGGACCAAGGTGGGTTATCTTATCAGTGCCTTATCCGGTCCAGCCTTGGCCTGGGCAACCCCGATGGTGTCCTCCGACGACCCTGTATTGTCAGACTATTCCGCCTTTGTGAGTCGCTTCAAACAAATGTTTAGCCGTCCTGGATTGGAAGCCTCCGCTGAAGAATCCTTGTGCGACATCCAACAAGGCTCCCAAGACGTCCTGCAATATATAACCCGTTTTCGTCAGCTGGCGGCAGAGACCACTTGGGTGGAACGTACTCTGGTAACATTATTTCGTAGAGGACTCAAAGAAGAAATAAAGGATGAACTAGTGCATTCTACCAGAGCGGAAGATCTTCGTGGCCTGATGGATCAAGCACTGTCCATCGAATATCGTCTTCAGGAACGGAGATCGGAAAAGAAAAGGAGTAGAGGGTTTACCCAGCCAAGTAGCTCACGTGCATACCTGCAGCGTTCCGAGGAACCTCGCACTCCTGCTAGAGACATCGAAGGGGAACCCATGCAGGTGGATACTACCCGAGGTCCGCTCTCTGCTAGTGAACGAGAAGACAGACGCAAGAGAGGGTTGTGCCTGTATTGTGGTTCTGCTGGTCACATACTCCGTACCTGTCCAGTACGTCCGTCCAGACCTTCGGGAAACGCCACCTCCCGTCCTCTGTAAGAAGGGAGGGGACGGGATCTACAGCTATACCTTCCATCAGCTCCTTTAATGACAATACAACTGCCTTGTTCATCTTTCCTGTCCTGTTACAACTTCCTGACGGTCGTCAAGAAAAGACTATGGCATTACTAGACTGTGGTGCTAGTGGTATATACATGGACAAGACATGGGCTGCTGCTAACCTAGTTCCTACTCAAGCAAAAGAAATACCCGAACAGGTACACACTGTGGATGGATCTTTGATATCCTCTGGTCCTGTAGACACCACTACCCTGATGTTAAGTCTACAGGTGGGAAACCATCAAGAACACATCTCCTTCGATCTTATTACGTCCCCTAACCATACCATCATTCTTGGAATTCCGTGGCTCATTAGACATAACCCATATATAAATTGGGTTACCCGGACAGTCTCTTTGTCTTCGCAATTTTGTCATGAGAACTGTTTTACTTCCGACAAGTATTGGTCTCCGAAAAGATCCTTAGCTACTGAAGGTGCCACTGGTATGTCCATTAATACGGTCCAAGGGGTCCCAAACCACTATTTGGAGTTTCAGGATATTTTCCAAAAACCGTCAAAACCTGTGCTACCTCCACATCGAGAATATGATTGTGCAATTCCATTAGAACCCGGCACAATTGTTCCTTTTGGGAGGATGTACTCCCTCACGGAACCCGAAAGGGAAGTTCTAAAGGAGTATCTGGACGAAAATATACAGAGTGGTCTTATTGTTCCATCGTCGTCTCCGGCTGGGGCCCCTCTCTTTTTTGTGCCCAAGAAGACTAAGGATCTTCGTCCGTGCCTGGATTTTCGAGGTCTGAATAAAATCACCATTAAAGATCGTTATCCTTTGCCTCTCATCAGGGACATACTGGAAGCAATCAGAGGGGCCCAACGTTTTACTAAATTGGATTTACGAGGAGCCTACCACCTTTTACGCATAAGAGAAGGCGACGAATGGAAGACAGCATTCAGGACCCCATTTGGCCATTTTGAATATAGGGTTATGCCGTTTGGTCTTACTAACGCCCCCGCAATCTTCCAGAGATTTATGGACTCAGTGTTTTCAGACCTACTTAATCAGACAGTCGTGATCTACCTAGATGACATTCTTATTTATTCTAGAAATCCTGAACTCCATACTTCCCATGTGAAACAAGTTCTTCAAAGACTTCGTGATCATCAACTATTTTGCAAACCAGAGAAATGTGAGTTCGACATAACGGAAGTCAAATATCTGGGCTATCATTTAAGTCCCACCGGCATAGCTATGGATCAAGAAAAGGTACAAGCTATCCTAGAGTGGCCTTCTCCTTCTACCATAAAAGAAACACAATGTTTCCTAGGTTTAGCAAACTTCTATCGACAATTCATTCTAGACTTTGCCAGTCAGACTAGCCACATAACTCACACCTTAAAGAAGGACAATTTAAAGAAGGGGTTTGTCTGGACTGAGGCTGCTGAAGCAGCCTTTCAAAGCTTAAAGAGAGCCTTCACCCAAGCCCCCATCTTAAGACATCCAGATACCACCAAGCAATTTATAGTAGTAACTGATGCTTCTGAGAGAGCCATCGGAGCTGTCTTACTCCAACGACAAGAGGATGATGGCCTTGAACATCCTGTTTTCTATTTGTCTCATATCCTTTCCACAGCTGAACAACATTATTCCGTACTTGAAAGGGAATTATTGGCTCTGAAAACAGCCTGCCTTGAGTGGAGACAGTTTCTGATGGGTTCCAAGGAACCATTTGAGGTGAGGACAGACCACCGTAATTTACAATGTTTAAGAAATTTTGTATGCCAGAATAGTCGTCAGGCCCGCTGGGCCTTTTTCTTCAGTCAGTACGATTTTTATATTACATATATTCCAGGATCTCAAAACATTCTGGCTGATGCTCTGTCTCGCCGATATCCAGAGTGTTCTCCTTCCTCATCCCAGTATCTTCTAGAACCCAGTAAGATCATTGGAGTGGCTCAGTCTTTCCTGGAAGAAGTACAACAAGAATACGCCAACCTATCGGACCATGACATAGAAGAACTAAGACCATTATTGTACAAAAAACAAGGATATTTTTATTACCAAGACCTGATATTCCTCCCTACAAACAAGGTGCAAAAGAAAGCATTACAAATGTGCCATGATTCCCCTGTAGCTGGTCACAGAGGCATCAAAGCCACACAAGAACTACTTTCACGATTTTTTTGGTGGCCTACCTGGAAACTGGATGTGGAAAGATACGTTCAGGCCTGTCCCATATGTGCCCAAGTCAAAATACCTCACACCAGACCGGCAGGATTACTACAACCTTTGCCTGTTCCATCGGCCCCATGGCATACTATCTCTACTGATTTTATGTGTTCGCTCCCACCATCAGCAGGAAACCGGGTTATCATGGTCACAGTGGATTCTTTCACAAAAATGGCTCATTTCACTGGCCTAAAAAAGCTGCCTACTTCCCAAGAACTAGGTCAAATATTCATAGATCATGTCTTCCGTCTCCATGGACTTCCACATACCATAATCTCTGATAGAGGACCTCAGTACATCTCCCGATTTTGGAAGCATTTTTGTAAAACACTGAATATGAATAGAGCCCTGTCTTCAGGGTTCCATCCTCAGACCAACGGACAGACTGAGCGTCTGAACCAAGGACTTGAGCAATATCTTCGATGCTTTTGCAATTCTACCCAAAGTAACTGGAGCACTTACCTCTCTTTAGCTGAATTTTCCTACAATAACTCAGTCCATAGTGCCTCCAAGGTCACTCCCTTTTTCTGTTCCTATGGTTTTCATCCTACCTCTTTCCCTACTTCTCCACAATCCAACTCTCCTCTACCTGCTATTAACTATTTCTCCAAACGCCTTCTCCAACTCCATAAACTAATTCGATCTAATTTGTTACATACCAAGAGGTATATGAAGAAGGCTGCAGACAAGAGACGTACAACCAATCCAAATTATCATCTGCAAGATAAAGTCTGGCTCTCCTCCAAATTCTTGCCCTCACGTCTCTCTCAAAACAAGTTCACACCTCGTTACTATGGGCCTTTCCGTATTCTCCAGTTGGTCAATCCTGTCACTGTCCGTCTTCACTTACCCCATACATGGAAGATCCATCCGGTTTTTCATGTTTCTCAGCTTAAACCTTATGTGCCTGATCCTTACTCACGTCAGTTTCCTTGTCCACCTCCTGTCCTTGTGAATGATGCTCCTGAATATGAAGTGCAGGAAATCTGTGACTCTCGTCTTTTTCATAAACGACTTCAGTATCTGATTCATTGGAAGGGTTATCCTCTCAGTGAATGTTCATGGGAAGATGCCTCTTCCGTTCACGCTCCTCTCCTGACTCAACGCTTTCACTGTTTATTCCCTCTTAAACCTGGGCCTTCGGGAGGGGGACCTACTGTCGCGCCGCGCGGTGCGGCGCGAGCCGAGAGCTCGACTTCTGCCGGGCGTTCGGCTCGGGCCGCGCACCGCGTTATTAAGACGCGGCGCGCCCCCAGCCTCTCCTGCGCGTTTCGAGGCCCCAGATTTGCTTGGGGCCTCGTTCTTCCTTCTGCCTTTCACTGTCCCAGGGGTCTCTGAACCCTCTTACCTGTTTTTCTTCGTTTCTTTGTCCTTTCTTCTTTTTGCAGTCTGTTGTGTGCCTTTCTTTATGTCTTTTCCTCCTTCCCAGATTCCTGTGCTTTCCCAGCATTCCTTGTTCCCTATTCTCTATGGTTCCTCTACTATTCTGTTCTATATATTGTTTCCCTATCTAAGATGGTGTCCTTTTACTTCCTGTGGGTCACTTCCAGTTTTTTGGTATATAAGGGCTGTGTTTTTCCTCTTTCTTTGCGCTGCAACACTTTCTGCTCAGTTGGTGTCTTCGCTCCTGATTTCCTTGCCTTTTGGTTTTGGACTCAGCATTCTGTGTTTTCTGATTTTTGCTCCTTTTGGATTCCTGTTTGTTTGTTCTTGTTTTTCTCCAGGACTTTTCCTGTTTGGAGGTTTTTCCCCTTTGGAAGGGGTTTTTCCCTCTGGCGCTACTTTCTGAAGGGCACGGTCTGTTCTTGGTGTCTCCATTGCCTACAGCACCGTGGCTACCAGAAAGAGTCGCCCCTTTTTGGGCCAAAGCCGAACATTGAAGATTCACGCCACCAGATCTGCAAATTCCAGGCGCAAGCAGCACGTGAGTCGTGACAGATTGCAGCGCCTAACCATTCCGACGTCCTCAAACACCATGGATAATACAGTGGCGGCTGCTGCAGATCCGGAGCAATCTCTGTTAACCACGATTCAGCAACAAGCCCAGGAATTGCAACAACTACGTAATGAAAATGCTGCGTTACGACAGGCTTTGGCCCTCCGCACCAGTGATGTTCCGACAATCTCCGCTTCTACCCCTTGTTTCTCTGGTGAACCAACCAAGCTTCGCGAGTTCTTGGATGCTTTAACGGTGTATTTCGCCTTCCGACCTACTCAATTCTCCCACGACAGGACCAAGGTGGGTTATCTTATCAGTGCCTTATCCGGTCCAGCCTTGGCCTGGGCAACCCCGATGGTGTCCTCCGACGACCCTGTATTGTCAGACTATTCCGCCTTTGTGAGTCGCTTCAAACAAATGTTTAGCCGTCCTGGATTGGAAGCCTCCGCTGAAGAAGCCTTGTGCGACATCCAACAAGGCTCCCAAGACGTCCTGCAATATATAACCCGTTTTCGTCAGCTGGCGGCAGAGACCACTTGGGTGGAACGTACTCTGGTAACATTATTTCGTAGAGGACTCAAAGAAGAAATAAAGGATGAACTAGTGCATTCTACCAGAGCGGAAGATCTTCGTGGCCTGATGGATCAAGCACTGTCCATCGAATATCGTCTTCAGGAACGGAGATCGGAAAAGAAAAGGAGTAGAGGGTTTACCCAGCCAAGTAGCTCACGTGCATACCTGCAGCGTTCCGAGGAACCTCGCACTCCTGCTAGAGACATCGAAGGGGAACCCATGCAGGTGGATACTACCCGAGGTCCGCTCTCTGCTAGTGAACGAGAAGACAGACGCAAGAGAGGGTTGTGCCTGTATTGTGGTTCTGCTGGTCACATACTCCGTACCTGTCCAGTACGTCCGTCCAGACCTTCGGGAAACGCCACCTCCCGTCCTCTGTAAGAAGGGAGGGGACGGGATCTACAGCTATACCTTCCATCAGCTCCTTTAATGACAATACAACTGCCTTGTTCATCTTTCCTGTCCTGTTACAACTTCCTGACGGTCGTCAAGAAAAGACTATGGCATTACTAGACTGTGGTGCTAGTGGTATATACATGGACAAGACATGGGCTGCTGCTAACCTAGTTCCTACTCAAGCAAAAGAAATACCCGAACAGGTACACACTGTGGATGGATCTTTGATATCCTCTGGTCCTGTAGACACCACTACCCTGATGTTAAGTCTACAGGTGGGAAACCATCAAGAACACATCTCCTTCGATCTTATTACGTCCCCTAACCATACCATCATTCTTGGAATTCCGTGGCTCATTAGACATAACCCATATATAAATTGGGTTACCCGGACAGTCTCTTTGTCTTTGCAATTTTGTCATGAGAACTGTTTTACTTCCGACAAGTATTGGTCTCCGAAAAGATCCTTAGCTACTGAAGGTGCCACTGGTATGTCCATTAATACGGTCCAAGGGGTCCCAAACCACTATTTGGAGTTTCAGGATATTTTCCAAAAACCGTCAAAACCTGTGCTACCTCCACATCGAGAATATGATTGTGCAATTCCATTAGAACCCGGCACAATTGTTCCTTTTGGGAGGATGTACTCCCTCACGGAACCCGAAAGGGAAGTTCTAAAGGAGTATCTGGACGAAAATATACAGAGTGGTCTTATTGTTCCATCGTCGTCTCCGGCTGGGGCCCCTCTCTTTTTTGTGCCCAAGAAGACTAAGGATCTTCGTCCGTGCCTGGATTTTCGAGGTCTGAATAAAATCACCATTAAAGATCGTTATCCTTTGCCTCTCATCAGGGACATACTGGAAGCAATCAGAGGGGCCCAACGTTTTACTAAATTGGATTTACGAGGAGCCTACCACCTTTTACGCATAAGAGAAGGCGACGAATGGAAGACAGCATTCAGGACCCCATTTGGCCATTTTGAATATAGGGTTATGCCGTTTGGTCTTACTAACGCCCCCGCAATCTTCCAGAGATTTATGGACTCAGTGTTTTCAGACCTACTTAATCAGACAGTCGTGATCTACCTAGATGACATTCTTATTTATTCTAGAAATCCTGAACTCCATACTTCCCATGTGAAACAAGTTCTTCAAAGACTTCGTGATCATCAACTATTTTGCAAACCAGAGAAATGTGAGTTCGACATAACGGAAGTCAAATATCTGGGCTATCATTTAAGTCCCACCGGCATAGCTATGGATCAAGAAAAGGTACAAGCTATCCTAGAGTGGCCTTCTCCTTCTACCATAAAAGAAACACAATGTTTCCTAGGTTTAGCAAACTTCTATCGACAATTCATTCTAGACTTTGCCAGTCAGACTAGCCACATAACTCACACCTTAAAGAAGGACAATTTAAAGAAGGGGTTTGTCTGGACTGAGGCTGCTGAAGCAGCCTTTCAAAGCTTAAAGAGAGCCTTCACCCAAGCCCCCATCTTAAGACATCCAGATACCACCAAGCAATTTATAGTAGTAACTGATGCTTCTGAGAGAGCCATCGGAGCTGTCTTACTCCAACGACAAGAGGATGATGGCCTTGAACATCCTGTTTTCTATTTGTCTCATATCCTTTCCACAGCTGAACAACATTATTCCGTACTTGAAAGGGAATTATTGGCTCTGAAAACAGCCTGCCTTGAGTGGAGACAGTTTCTGATGGGTTCCAAGGAACCATTTGAGGTGAGGACAGACCACCGTAATTTACAATGTTTAAGAAATTTTGTATGCCAGAATAGTCGTCAGGCCCGCTGGGCCTTTTTCTTCAGTCAGTACGATTTTTATATTACATATATTCCAGGATCTCAAAACATTCTGGCTGATGCTCTGTCTCGCCGATATCCAGAGTGTTCTCCTTCCTCATCCCAGTATCTTCTAGAACCCAGTAAGATCATTGGAGTGGCTCAGTCTTTCCTGGAAGAAGTACAACAAGAATACGCCAACCTATCGGACCATGACATAGAAGAACTAAGACCATTATTGTACAAAAAACAAGGATATTTTTATTACCAAGACCTGATATTCCTCCCTACAAACAAGGTGCAAAAGAAAGCATTACAAATGTGCCATGATTCCCCTGTAGCTGGTCACAGAGGCATCAAAGCCACACAAGAACTACTTTCACGATTTTTTTGGTGGCCTACCTGGAAACTGGATGTGGAAAGATACGTTCAGGCCTGTCCCATATGTGCCCAAGTCAAAATACCTCACACCAGACCGGCAGGATTACTACAACCTTTGCCTGTTCCATCGGCCCCATGGCATACTATCTCTACTGATTTTATGTGTTCGCTCCCACCATCAGCAGGAAACCGGGTTATCATGGTCACAGTGGATTCTTTCACAAAAATGGCTCATTTCACTGGCCTAAAAAAGCTGCCTACTTCCCAAGAACTAGGTCAAATATTCATAGATCATGTCTTCCGTCTCCATGGACTTCCACATACCATAATCTCTGATAGAGGACCTCAGTACATCTCCCGATTTTGGAAGCATTTTTGTAAAACACTGAATATGAATAGAGCCCTGTCTTCAGGGTTCCATCCTCAGACCAACGGACAGACTGAGCGTCTGAACCAAGGACTTGAGCAATATCTTCGATGCTTTTGCAATTCTACCCAAAGTAACTGGAGCACTTACCTCTCTTTAGCTGAATTTTCCTACAATAACTCAGTCCATAGTGCCTCCAAGGTCACTCCCTTTTTCTGTTCCTATGGTTTTCATCCTACCTCTTTCCCTACTTCTCCACAATCCAACTCTCCTCTACCTGCTATTAACTATTTCTCCAAACGCCTTCTCCAACTCCATAAACTAATTCGATCTAATTTGTTACATACCAAGAGGTATATGAAGAAGGCTGCAGACAAGAGACGTACAACCAATCCAAATTATCATCTGCAAGATAAAGTCTGGCTCTCCTCCAAATTCTTGCCCTCACGTCTCTCTCAAAACAAGTTCACACCTCGTTACTATGGGCCTTTCCGTATTCTCCAGTTGGTCAATCCTGTCACTGTCCGTCTTCACTTACCCCATACATGGAAGATCCATCCGGTTTTTCATGTTTCTCAGCTTAAACCTTATGTGCCTGATCCTTACTCACGTCAGTTTCCTTGTCCACCTCCTGTCCTTGTGAATGATGCTCCTGAATATGAAGTGCAGGAAATCTGTGACTCTCGTCTTTTTCATAAACGACTTCAGTATCTGATTCATTGGAAGGGTTATCCTCTCAGTGAATGTTCATGGGAAGATGCCTCTTCCGTTCACGCTCCTCTCCTGACTCAACGCTTTCACTGTTTATTCCCTCTTAAACCTGGGCCTTCGGGAGGGGGACCTACTGTCGCGCCGCGCGGTGCGGCGCGAGCCGAGAGCTCGACTTCTGCCGGGCGTTCGGCTCGGGCCGCGCACCGCGTTATTAAGACGCGGCGCGCCCCCAGCCTCTCCTGCGCGTTTCGAGGCCCCAGATTTGCTTGGGGCCTCGTTCTTCCTTCTGCCTTTCACTGTCCCAGGGGTCTCTGAACCCTCTTACCTGTTTTTCTTCGTTTCTTTGTCCTTTCTTCTTTTTGCAGTCTGTTGTGTGCCTTTCTTTATGTCTTTTCCTCCTTCCCAGATTCCTGTGCTTTCCCAGCATTCCTTGTTCCCTATTCTCTATGGTTCCTCTACTATTCTGTTCTATATATTGTTTCCCTATCTAAGATGGTGTCCTTTTACTTCCTGTGGGTCACGTCCAGTTTTTTGGTATATAAGGGCTGTGTTTTTCCTCTTTCTTTGCGCTGCAACACTTTCTGCTCAGTTGGTGTCTTCGCTCCTGATTTCCTTGCCTTTTGGTTTTGGACTCAGCATTCTGTGTTTTCTGATTTTTGCTCCTTTTGGATTCCTGTTTGTTTGTTCTTGTTTTTCTCCAGGACTTTTCCTGTTTGGAGGTTTTTCCCCTTTGGAAGGGGTTTTTCCCTCTGGCGCTACTTTCTGAAGGGCACGGTCTGTTCTTGGTGTCTCCATTGCCTACAGCACCGTGGCTACCAGAAAGAGTCGCCCCTTTTTGGGCCAAAGCCGAACATTGAAGATTCACGCCACCAGATCTGCAAATTCCAGGCGCAAGCAGCACGTGAGTCGTGACAGATTGCAGCGCCTAACCATTCCGACGTCCTCAAACACCATGGATAATACAGTGGCGGCTGCTGCAGATCCGGAGCAATCTCTGTTAACCACGATTCAGCAACAAGCCCAGGAATTGCAACAACTACGTAATGAAAATGCTGCGTTACGACAGGCTTTGGCCCTCCGCACCAGTGATGTTCCGACAATCTCCGCTTCTACCCCTTGTTTCTCTGGTGAACCAACCAAGCTTCGCGAGTTCTTGGATGCTTTAACGGTGTATTTCGCCTTCCGACCTACTCAATTCTCCCACGACAGGACCAAGGTGGGTTATCTTATCAGTGCCTTATCCGGTCCAGCCTTGGCCTGGGCAACCCCGATGGTGTCCTCCGACGACCCTGTATTGTCAGACTATTCCGCCTTTGTGAGTCGCTTCAAACAAATGTTTAGCCGTCCTGGATTGGAAGCCTCCGCTGAAGAAGCCTTGTGCGACATCCAACAAGGCTCCCAAGACGTCCTGCAATATATAACCCGTTTTCGTCAGCTGGCGGCAGAGACCACTTGGGTGGAACGTACTCTGGTAACATTATTTCGTAGAGGACTCAAAGAAGAAATAAAGGATGAACTAGTGCATTCTACCAGAGCGGAAGATCTTCGTGGCCTGATGGATCAAGCACTGTCCATCGAATATCGTCTTCAGGAACGGAGATCGGAAAAGAAAAGGAGTAGAGGGTTTACCCAGCCAAGTAGCTCACGTGCATACCTGCAGCGTTCCGAGGAACCTCGCACTCCTGCTAGAGACATCGAAGGGGAACCCATGCAGGTGGATACTACCCGAGGTCCGCTCTCTGCTAGTGAACGAGAAGACAGACGCAAGAGAGGGTTGTGCCTGTATTGTGGTTCTGCTGGTCACATACTCCGTACCTGTCCAGTACGTCCGTCCAGACCTTCGGGAAACGCCACCTCCCGTCCTCTGTAAGAAGGGAGGGGACGGGATCTACAGCTATACCTTCCATCAGCTCCTTTAATGACAATACAACTGCCTTGTTCATCTTTCCTGTCCTGTTACAACTTCCTGACGGTCGTCAAGAAAAGACTATGGCATTACTAGACTGTGGTGCTAGTGGTATATACATGGACAAGACATGGGCTGCTGCTAACCTAGTTCCTACTCAAGCAAAAGAAATACCCGAACAGGTACACACTGTGGATGGATCTTTGATATCCTCTGGTCCTGTAGACACCACTACCCTGATGTTAAGTCTACAGGTGGGAAACCATCAAGAACACATCTCCTTCGATCTTATTACGTCCCCTAACCATACCATCATTCTTGGAATTCCGTGGCTCATTAGACATAACCCATATATAAATTGGGTTACCCGGACAGTCTCTTTGTCTTCGCAATTTTGTCATGAGAACTGTTTTACTTCCGACAAGTATTGGTCTCCGAAAAGATCCTTAGCTACTGAAGGTGCCACTGGTATGTCCATTAATACGGTCCAAGGGGTCCCAAACCACTATTTGGAGTTTCAGGATATTTTCCAAAAACCGTCAAAACCTGTGCTACCTCCACATCGAGAATATGATTGTGCAATTCCATTAGAACCCGGCACAATTGTTCCTTTTGGGAGGATGTACTCCCTCACGGAACCCGAAAGGGAAGTTCTAAAGGAGTATCTGGACGAAAATATACAGAGTGGTCTTATTGTTCCATCGTCGTCTCCGGCTGGGGCCCCTCTCTTTTTTGTGCCCAAGAAGACTAAGGATCTTCGTCCGTGCCTGGATTTTCGAGGTCTGAATAAAATCACCATTAAAGATCGTTATCCTTTGCCTCTCATCAGGGACATACTGGAAGCAATCAGAGGGGCCCAACGTTTTACTAAATTGGATTTACGAGGAGCCTACCACCTTTTACGCATAAGAGAAGGCGACGAATGGAAGACAGCATTCAGGACCCCATTTGGCCATTTTGAATATAGGGTTATGCCGTTTGGTCTTACTAACGCCCCCGCAATCTTCCAGAGATTTATGGACTCAGTGTTTTCAGACCTACTTAATCAGACAGTCGTGATCTACCTAGATGACATTCTTATTTATTCTAGAAATCCTGAACTCCATACTTCCCATGTGAAACAAGTTCTTCAAAGACTTCGTGATCATCAACTATTTTGCAAACCAGAGAAATGTGAGTTCGACATAACGGAAGTCAAATATCTGGGCTATCATTTAAGTCCCACCGGCATAGCTATGGATCAAGAAAAGGTACAAGCTATCCTAGAGTGGCCTTCTCCTTCTACCATAAAAGAAACACAATGTTTCCTAGGTTTAGCAAACTTCTATCGACAATTCATTCTAGACTTTGCCAGTCAGACTAGCCACATAACTCACACCTTAAAGAAGGACAATTTAAAGAAGGGGTTTGTCTGGACTGAGGCTGCTGAAGCAGCCTTTCAAAGCTTAAAGAGAGCCTTCACCCAAGCCCCCATCTTAAGACATCCAGATACCACCAAGCAATTTATAGTAGTAACTGATGCTTCTGAGAGAGCCATCGGAGCTGTCTTACTCCAACGACAAGAGGATGATGGCCTTGAACATCCTGTTTTCTATTTGTCTCATATCCTTTCCACAGCTGAACAACATTATTCCGTACTTGAAAGGGAATTATTGGCTCTGAAAACAGCCTGCCTTGAGTGGAGACAGTTTCTGATGGGTTCCAAGGAACCATTTGAGGTGAGGACAGACCACCGTAATTTACAATGTTTAAGAAATTTTGTATGCCAGAATAGTCGTCAGGCCCGCTGGGCCTTTTTCTTCAGTCAGTACGATTTTTATATTACATATATTCCAGGATCTCAAAACATTCTGGCTGATGCTCTGTCTCGCCGATATCCAGAGTGTTCTCCTTCCTCATCCCAGTATCTTCTAGAACCCAGTAAGATCATTGGAGTGGCTCAGTCTTTCCTGGAAGAAGTACAACAAGAATACGCCAACCTATCGGACCATGACATAGAAGAACTAAGACCATTATTGTACAAAAAACAAGGATATTTTTATTACCAAGACCTGATATTCCTCCCTACAAACAAGGTGCAAAAGAAAGCATTACAAATGTGCCATGATTCCCCTGTAGCTGGTCACAGAGGCATCAAAGCCACACAAGAACTACTTTCACGATTTTTTTGGTGGCCTACCTGGAAACTGGATGTGGAAAGATACGTTCAGGCCTGTCCCATATGTGCCCAAGTCAAAATACCTCACACCAGACCGGCAGGATTACTACAACCTTTGCCTGTTCCATCGGCCCCATGGCATACTATCTCTACTGATTTTATGTGTTCGCTCCCACCATCAGCAGGAAACCGGGTTATCATGGTCACAGTGGATTCTTTCACAAAAATGGCTCATTTCACTGGCCTAAAAAAGCTGCCTACTTCCCAAGAACTAGGTCAAATATTCATAGATCATGTCTTCCGTCTCCATGGACTTCCACATACCATAATCTCTGATAGAGGACCTCAGTACATCTCCCGATTTTGGAAGCATTTTTGTAAAACACTGAATATGAATAGAGCCCTGTCTTCAGGGTTCCATCCTCAGACCAACGGACAGACTGAGCGTCTGAACCAAGGACTTGAGCAATATCTTCGATGCTTTTGCAATTCTACCCAAAGTAACTGGAGCACTTACCTCTCTTTAGCTGAATTTTCCTACAATAACTCAGTCCATAGTGCCTCCAAGGTCACTCCCTTTTTCTGTTCCTATGGTTTTCATCCTACCTCTTTCCCTACTTCTCCACAATCCAACTCTCCTCTACCTGCTATTAACTATTTCTCCAAACGCCTTCTCCAACTCCATAAACTAATTCGATCTAATTTGTTACATACCAAGAGGTATATGAAGAAGGCTGCAGACAAGAGACGTACAACCAATCCAAATTATCATCTGCAAGATAAAGTCTGGCTCTCCTCCAAATTCTTGCCCTCACGTCTCTCTCAAAACAAGTTCACACCTCGTTACTATGGGCCTTTCCGTATTCTCCAGTTGGTCAATCCTGTCACTGTCCGTCTTCACTTACCCCATACATGGAAGATCCATCCGGTTTTTCATGTTTCTCAGCTTAAACCTTATGTGCCTGATCCTTACTCACGTCAGTTTCCTTGTCCACCTCCTGTCCTTGTGAATGATGCTCCTGAATATGAAGTGCAGGAAATCTGTGACTCTCGTCTTTTTCATAAACGACTTCAGTATCTGATTCATTGGAAGGGTTATCCTCTCAGTGAATGTTCATGGGAAGATGCCTCTTCCGTTCACGCTCCTCTCCTGACTCAACGCTTTCACTGTTTATTCCCTCTTAAACCTGGGCCTTCGGGAGGGGGACCTACTGTCGCGCCGCGCGGTGCGGCGCGAGCCGAGAGCTCGACTTCTGCCGGGCGTTCGGCTCGGGCCGCGCACCGCGTTATTAAGACGCGGCGCGCCCCCAGCCTCTCCTGCGCGTTTCGAGGCCCCAGATTTGCTTGGGGCCTCGTTCTTCCTTCTGCCTTTCACTGTCCCAGGGGTCTCTGAACCCTCTTACCTGTTTTTCTTCGTTTCTTTGTCCTTTCTTCTTTTTGCAGTCTGTTGTGTGCCTTTCTTTATGTCTTTTCCTCCTTCCCAGATTCCTGTGCTTTCCCAGCATTCCTTGTTCCCTATTCTCTATGGTTCCTCTACTATTCTGTTCTATATATTGTTTCCCTATCTAAGATGGTGTCCTTTTACTTCCTGTGGGTCACGTCCAGTTTTTTGGTATATAAGGGCTGTGTTTTTCCTCTTTCTTTGCGCTGCAACACTTTCTGCTCAGTTGGTGTCTTCGCTCCTGATTTCCTTGCCTTTTGGTTTTGGACTCAGCATTCTGTGTTTTCTGATTTTTGCTCCTTTTGGATTCCTGTTTGTTTGTTCTTGTTTTTCTCCAGGACTTTTCCTGTTTGGAGGTTTTTCCCCTTTGGAAGGGGTTTTTCCCTCTGGCGCTACTTTCTGAAGGGCACGGTCTGTTCTTGGTGTCTCCATTGCCTACAGCACCGTGGCTACCAGAAAGAGTCGCCCCTTTTTGGGCCAAAGCCGAACATTGAAGATTCACGCCACCAGATCTGCAAATTCCAGGCGCAAGCAGCACGTGAGTCGTGACAGATTGCAGCGCCTAACCATTCCGACGTCCTCAAACACCATGGATAATACAGTGGCGGCTGCTGCAGATCCGGAGCAATCTCTGTTAACCACGATTCAGCAACAAGCCCAGGAATTGCAACAACTACGTAATGAAAATGCTGCGTTACGACAGGCTTTGGCCCTCCGCACCAGTGATGTTCCGACAATCTCCGCTTCTACCCCTTGTTTCTCTGGTGAACCAACCAAGCTTCGCGAGTTCTTGGATGCTTTAACGGTGTATTTCGCCTTCCGACCTACTCAATTCTCCCACGACAGGACCAAGGTGGGTTATCTTATCAGTGCCTTATCCGGTCCAGCCTTGGCCTGGGCAACCCCGATGGTGTCCTCCGACGACCCTGTATTGTCAGACTATTCCGCCTTTGTGAGTCGCTTCAAACAAATGTTTAGCCGTCCTGGATTGGAAGCCTCCGCTGAAGAAGCCTTGTGCGACATCCAACAAGGCTCCCAAGACGTCCTGCAATATATAACCCGTTTTCGTCAGCTGGCGGCAGAGACCACTTGGGTGGAACGTACTCTGGTAACATTATTTCGTAGAGGACTCAAAGAAGAAATAAAGGATGAACTAGTGCATTCTACCAGAGCGGAAGATCTTCGTGGCCTGATGGATCAAGCACTGTCCATCGAATATCGTCTTCAGGAACGGAGATCGGAAAAGAAAAGGAGTAGAGGGTTTACCCAGCCAAGTAGCTCACGTGCATACCTGCAGCGTTCCGAGGAACCTCGCACTCCTGCTAGAGACATCGAAGGGGAACCCATGCAGGTGGATACTACCCGAGGTCCGCTCTCTGCTAGTGAACGAGAAGACAGACGCAAGAGAGGGTTGTGCCTGTATTGTGGTTCTGCTGGTCACATACTCCGTACCTGTCCAGTACGTCCGTCCAGACCTTCGGGAAACGCCACCTCCCGTCCTCTGTAAGAAGGGAGGGGACGGGATCTACAGCTATACCTTCCATCAGCTCCTTTAATGACAATACAACTGCCTTGTTCATCTTTCCTGTCCTGTTACAACTTCCTGACGGTCGTCAAGAAAAGACTATGGCATTACTAGACTGTGGTGCTAGTGGTATATACATGGACAAGACATGGGCTGCTGCTAACCTAGTTCCTACTCAAGCAAAAGAAATACCCGAACAGGTACACACTGTGGATGGATCTTTGATATCCTCTGGTCCTGTAGACACCACTACCCTGATGTTAAGTCTACAGGTGGGAAACCATCAAGAACACATCTCCTTCGATCTTATTACGTCCCCTAACCATACCATCATTCTTGGAATTCCGTGGCTCATTAGACATAACCCATATATAAATTGGGTTACCCGGACAGTCTCTTTGTCTTCGCAATTTTGTCATGAGAACTGTTTTACTTCCGACAAGTATTGGTCTCCGAAAAGATCCTTAGCTACTGAAGGTGCCACTGGTATGTCCATTAATACGGTCCAAGGGGTCCCAAACCACTATTTGGAGTTTCAGGATATTTTCCAAAAACCGTCAAAACCTGTGCTACCTCCACATCGAGAATATGATTGTGCAATTCCATTAGAACCCGGCACAATTGTTCCTTTTGGGAGGATGTACTCCCTCACGGAACCCGAAAGGGAAGTTCTAAAGGAGTATCTGGACGAAAATATACAGAGTGGTCTTATTGTTCCATCGTCGTCTCCGGCTGGGGCCCCTCTCTTTTTTGTGCCCAAGAAGACTAAGGATCTTCGTCCGTGCCTGGATTTTCGAGGTCTGAATAAAATCACCATTAAAGATCGTTATCCTTTGCCTCTCATCAGGGACATACTGGAAGCAATCAGAGGGGCCCAACGTTTTACTAAATTGGATTTACGAGGAGCCTACCACCTTTTACGCATAAGAGAAGGCGACGAATGGAAGACAGAATTCAGGACCCCATTTGGCCATTTTGAATATAGGGTTATGCCGTTTGGTCTTACTAACGCCCCCGCAATCTTCCAGAGATTTATGGACTCAGTGTTTTCAGACCTACTTAATCAGACAGTCGTGATCTACCTAGATGACATTCTTATTTATTCTAGAAATCCTGAACTCCATACTTCCCATGTGAAACAAGTTCTTCAAAGACTTCGTGATCATCAACTATTTTGCAAACCAGAGAAATGTGAGTTCGACATAACGGAAGTCAAATATCTGGGCTATCATTTAAGTCCCACCGGCATAGCTATGGATCAAGAAAAGGTACAAGCTATCCTAGAGTGGCCTTCTCCTTCTACCATAAAAGAAACACAATGTTTCCTAGGTTTAGCAAACTTCTATCGACAATTCATTCTAGACTTTGCCAGTCAGACTAGCCACATAACTCACACCTTAAAGAAGGACAATTTAAAGAAGGGGTTTGTCTGGACTGAGGCTGCTGAAGCAGCCTTTCAAAGCTTAAAGAGAGCCTTCACCCAAGCCCCCATCTTAAGACATCCAGATACCACCAAGCAATTTATAGTAGTAACTGATGCTTCTGAGAGAGCCATCGGAGCTGTCTTACTCCAACGACAAGAGGATGATGGCCTTGAACATCCTGTTTTCTATTTGTCTCATATCCTTTCCACAGCTGAACAACATTATTCCGTACTTGAAAGGGAATTATTGGCTCTGAAAACAGCCTGCCTTGAGTGGAGACAGTTTCTGATGGGTTCCAAGGAACCATTTGAGGTGAGGACAGACCACCGTAATTTACAATGTTTAAGAAATTTTGTATGCCAGAATAGTCGTCAGGCCCGCTGGGCCTTTTTCTTCAGTCAGTACGATTTTTATATTACATATATTCCAGGATCTCAAAACATTCTGGCTGATGCTCTGTCTCGCCGATATCCAGAGTGTTCTCCTTCCTCATCCCAGTATCTTCTAGAACCCAGTAAGATCATTGGAGTGGCTCAGTCTTTCCTGGAAGAAGTACAACAAGAATACGCCAACCTATCGGACCATGACATAGAAGAACTAAGACCATTATTGTACAAAAAACAAGGATATTTTTATTACCAAGACCTGATATTCCTCCCTACAAACAAGGTGCAAAAGAAAGCATTACAAATGTGCCATGATTCCCCTGTAGCTGGTCACAGAGGCATCAAAGCCACACAAGAACTACTTTCACGATTTTTTTGGTGGCCTACCTGGAAACTGGATGTGGAAAGATACGTTCAGGCCTGTCCCATATGTGCCCAAGTCAAAATACCTCACACCAGACCGGCAGGATTACTACAACCTTTGCCTGTTCCATCGGCCCCATGGCATACTATCTCTACTGATTTTATGTGTTCGCTCCCACCATCAGCAGGAAACCGGGTTATCATGGTCACAGTGGATTCTTTCACAAAAATGGCTCATTTCACTGGCCTAAAAAAGCTGCCTACTTCCCAAGAACTAGGTCAAATATTCATAGATCATGTCTTCCGTCTCCATGGACTTCCACATACCATAATCTCTGATAGAGGACCTCAGTACATCTCCCGATTTTGGAAGCATTTTTGTAAAACACTGAATATGAATAGAGCCCTGTCTTCAGGGTTCCATCCTCAGACCAACGGACAGACTGAGCGTCTGAACCAAGGACTTGAGCAATATCTTCGATGCTTTTGCAATTCTACCCAAAGTAACTGGAGCACTTACCTCTCTTTAGCTGAATTTTCCTACAATAACTCAGTCCATAGTGCCTCCAAGGTCACTCCCTTTTTCTGTTCCTATGGTTTTCATCCTACCTCTTTCCCTACTTCTCCACAATCCAACTCTCCTCTACCTGCTATTAACTATTTCTCCAAACGCCTTCTCCAACTCCATAAACTAATTCGATCTAATTTGTTACATACCAAGAGGTATATGAAGAAGGCTGCAGACAAGAGACGTACAACCAATCCAAATTATCATCTGCAAGATAAAGTCTGGCTCTCCTCCAAATTCTTGCCCTCACGTCTCTCTCAAAACAAGTTCACACCTCGTTACTATGGGCCTTTCCGTATTCTCCAGTTGGTCAATCCTGTCACTGTCCGTCTTCACTTACCCCATACATGGAAGATCCATCCGGTTTTTCATGTTTCTCAGCTTAAACCTTATGTGCCTGATCCTTACTCACGTCAGTTTCCTTGTCCACCTCCTGTCCTTGTGAATGATGCTCCTGAATATGAAGTGCAGGAAATCTGTGACTCTCGTCTTTTTCATAAACGACTTCAGTATCTGATTCATTGGAAGGGTTATCCTCTCAGTGAATGTTCATGGGAAGATGCCTCTTCCGTTCACGCTCCTCTCCTGACTCAACGCTTTCACTGTTTATTCCCTCTTAAACCTGGGCCTTCGGGAGGGGGACCTACTGTCGCGCCGCGCGGTGCGGCGCGAGCCGAGAGCTCGACTTCTGCCGGGCGTTCGGCTCGGGCCGCGCACCGCGTTATTAAGACGCGGCGCGCCCCCAGCCTCTCCTGCGCGTTTCGAGGCCCCAGATTTGCTTGGGGCCTCGTTCTTCCTTCTGCCTTTCACTGTCCCAGGGGTCTCTGAACCCTCTTACCTGTTTTTCTTCGTTTCTTTGTCCTTTCTTCTTTTTGCAGTCTGTTGTGTGCCTTTCTTTATGTCTTTTCCTCCTTCCCAGATTCCTGTGCTTTCCCAGCATTCCTTGTTCCCTATTCTCTATGGTTCCTCTACTATTCTGTTCTATATATTGTTTCCCTATCTAAGATGGTGTCCTTTTACTTCCTGTGGGTCACGTCCAGTTTTTTGGTATATAAGGGCTGTGTTTTTCCTCTTTCTTTGCGCTGCAACACTTTCTGCTCAGTTGGTGTCTTCGCTCCTGATTTCCTTGCCTTTTGGTTTTGGACTCAGCATTCTGTGTTTTCTGATTTTTGCTCCTTTTGGATTCCTGTTTGTTTGTTCTTGTTTTTCTCCAGGACTTTTCCTGTTTGGAGGTTTTTCCCCTTTGGAAGGGGTTTTTCCCTCTGGCGCTACTTTCTGAAGGGCACGGTCTGTTCTTGGTGTCTCCATTGCCTACAGCACCGTGGCTACCAGAAAGAGTCGCCCCTTTTTGGGCCAAAGCCGAACATTGAAGATTCACGCCACCAGATCTGCAAATTCCAGGCGCAAGCAGCACGTGAGTCGTGACAGATTGCAGCGCCTAACCATTCCGACGTCCTCAAACACCATGGATAATACAGTGGCGGCTGCTGCAGATCCGGAGCAATCTCTGTTAACCACGATTCAGCAACAAGCCCAGGAATTGCAACAACTACGTAATGAAAATGCTGCGTTACGACAGGCTTTGGCCCTCCGCACCAGTGATGTTCCGACAATCTCCGCTTCTACCCCTTGTTTCTCTGGTGAACCAACCAAGCTTCGCGAGTTCTTGGATGCTTTAACGGTGTATTTCGCCTTCCGACCTACTCAATTCTCCCACGACAGGACCAAGGTGGGTTATCTTATCAGTGCCTTATCCGGTCCAGCCTTGGCCTGGGCAACCCCGATGGTGTCCTCCGACGACCCTGTATTGTCAGACTATTCCGCCTTTGTGAGTCGCTTCAAACAAATGTTTAGCCGTCCTGGATTGGAAGCCTCCGCTGAAGAAGCCTTGTGCGACATCCAACAAGGCTCCCAAGACGTCCTGCAATATATAACCCGTTTTCGTCAGCTGGCGGCAGAGACCACTTGGGTGGAACGTACTCTGGTAACATTATTTCGTAGAGGACTCAAAGAAGAAATAAAGGATGAACTAGTGCATTCTACCAGAGCGGAAGATCTTCGTGGCCTGATGGATCAAGCACTGTCCATCGAATATCGTCTTCAGGAACGGAGATCGGAAAAGAAAAGGAGTAGAGGGTTTACCCAGCCAAGTAGCTCACGTGCATACCTGCAGCGTTCCGAGGAACCTCGCACTCCTGCTAGAGACATCGAAGGGGAACCCATGCAGGTGGATACTACCCGAGGTCCGCTCTCTGCTAGTGAACGAGAAGACAGACGCAAGAGAGGGTTGTGCCTGTATTGTGGTTCTGCTGGTCACATACTCCGTACCTGTCCAGTACGTCCGTCCAGACCTTCGGGAAACGCCACCTCCCGTCCTCTGTAAGAAGGGAGGGGACGGGATCTACAGCTATACCTTCCATCAGCTCCTTTAATGACAATACAACTGCCTTGTTCATCTTTCCTGTCCTGTTACAACTTCCTGACGGTCGTCAAGAAAAGACTATGGCATTACTAGACTGTGGTGCTAGTGGTATATACATGGACAAGACATGGGCTGCTGCTAACCTAGTTCCTACTCAAGCAAAAGAAATACCCGAACAGGTACACACTGTGGATGGATCTTTGATATCCTCTGGTCCTGTAGACACCACTACCCTGATGTTAAGTCTACAGGTGGGAAACCATCAAGAACACATCTCCTTCGATCTTATTACGTCCCCTAACCATACCATCATTCTTGGAATTCCGTGGCTCATTAGACATAACCCATATATAAATTGGGTTACCCGGACAGTCTCTTTGTCTTTGCAATTTTGTCATGAGAACTGTTTTACTTCCGACAAGTATTGGTCTCCGAAAAGATCCTTAGCTACTGAAGGTGCCACTGGTATGTCCATTAATACGGTCCAAGGGGTCCCAAACCACTATTTGGAGTTTCAGGATATTTTCCAAAAACCGTCAAAACCTGTGCTACCTCCACATCGAGAATATGATTGTGCAATTCCATTAGAACCCGGCACAATTGTTCCTTTTGGGAGGATGTACTCCCTCACGGAACCCGAAAGGGAAGTTCTAAAGGAGTATCTGGACGAAAATATACAGAGTGGTCTTATTGTTCCATCGTCGTCTCCGGCTGGGGCCCCTCTCTTTTTTGTGCCCAAGAAGACTAAGGATCTTCGTCCGTGCCTGGATTTTCGAGGTCTGAATAAAATCACCATTAAAGATCGTTATCCTTTGCCTCTCATCAGGGACATACTGGAAGCAATCAGAGGGGCCCAACGTTTTACTAAATTGGATTTACGAGGAGCCTACCACCTTTTACGCATAAGAGAAGGCGACGAATGGAAGACAGCATTCAGGACCCCATTTGGCCATTTTGAATATAGGGTTATTCCGTTTGGTCTTACTAACGCCCCCGCAATCTTCCAGAGATTTATGGACTCAGTGTTTTCAGACCTACTTAATCAGACAGTCGTGATCTACCTAGATGACATTCTTATTTATTCTAGAAATCCTGAACTCCATACTTCCCATGTGAAACAAGTTCTTCAAAGACTTCGTGATCATCAACTATTTTGCAAACCAGAGAAATGTGAGTTCGACATAACGGAAGTCAAATATCTGGGCTATCATTTAAGTCCCACCGGCATAGCTATGGATCAAGAAAAGGTACAAGCTATCCTAGAGTGGCCTTCTCCTTCTACCATAAAAGAAACACAATGTTTCCTAGGTTTAGCAAACTTCTATCGACAATTCATTCTAGACTTTGCCAGTCAGACTAGCCACATAACTCACACCTTAAAGAAGGACAATTTAAAGAAGGGGTTTGTCTGGACTGAGGCTGCTGAAGCAGCCTTTCAAAGCTTAAAGAGAGCCTTCACCCAAGCCCCCATCTTAAGACATCCAGATACCACCAAGCAATTTATAGTAGTAACTGATGCTTCTGAGAGAGCCATCGGAGCTGTCTTACTCCAACGACAAGAGGATGATGGCCTTGAACATCCTGTTTTCTATTTGTCTCATATCCTTTCCACAGCTGAACAACATTATTCCGTACTTGAAAGGGAATTATTGGCTCTGAAAACAGCCTGCCTTGAGTGGAGACAGTTTCTGATGGGTTCCAAGGAACCATTTGAGGTGAGGACAGACCACCGTAATTTACAATGTTTAAGAAATTTTGTATGCCAGAATAGTCGTCAGGCCCGCTGGGCCTTTTTCTTCAGTCAGTACGATTTTTATATTACATATATTCCAGGATCTCAAAACATTCTGGCTGATGCTCTGTCTCGCCGATATCCAGAGTGTTCTCCTTCCTCATCCCAGTATCTTCTAGAACCCAGTAAGATCATTGGAGTGGCTCAGTCTTTCCTGGAAGAAGTACAACAAGAATACGCCAACCTATCGGACCATGACATAGAAGAACTAAGACCATTATTGTACAAAAAACAAGGATATTTTTATTACCAAGACCTGATATTCCTCCCTACAAACAAGGTGCAAAAGAAAGCATTACAAATGTGCCATGATTCCCCTGTAGCTGGTCACAGAGGCATCAAAGCCACACAAGAACTACTTTCACGATTTTTTTGGTGGCCTACCTGGAAACTGGATGTGGAAAGATACGTTCAGGCCTGTCCCATATGTGCCCAAGTCAAAATACCTCACACCAGACCGGCAGGATTACTACAACCTTTGCCTGTTCCATCGGCCCCATGGCATACTATCTCTACTGATTTTATGTGTTCGCTCCCACCATCAGCAGGAAACCGGGTTATCATGGTCACAGTGGATTCTTTCACAAAAATGGCTCATTTCACTGGCCTAAAAAAGCTGCCTACTTCCCAAGAACTAGGTCAAATATTCATAGATCATGTCTTCCGTCTCCATGGACTTCCACATACCATAATCTCTGATAGAGGACCTCAGTACATCTCCCGATTTTGGAAGCATTTTTGTAAAACACTGAATATGAATAGAGCCCTGTCTTCAGGGTTCCATCCTCAGACCAACGGACAGACTGAGCGTCTGAACCAAGGACTTGAGCAATATCTTCGATGCTTTTGCAATTCTACCCAAAGTAACTGGAGCACTTACCTCTCTTTAGCTGAATTTTCCTACAATAACTCAGTCCATAGTGCCTCCAAGGTCACTCCCTTTTTCTGTTCCTATGGTTTTCATCCTACCTCTTTCCCTACTTCTCCACAATCCAACTCTCCTCTACCTGCTATTAACTATTTCTCCAAACGCCTTCTCCAACTCCATAAACTAATTCGATCTAATTTGTTACATACCAAGAGGTATATGAAGAAGGCTGCAGACAAGAGACGTACAACCAATCCAAATTATCATCTGCAAGATAAAGTCTGGCTCTCCTCCAAATTCTTGCCCTCACGTCTCTCTCAAAACAAGTTCACACCTCGTTACTATGGGCCTTTCCGTATTCTCCAGTTGGTCAATCCTGTCACTGTCCGTCTTCACTTACCCCATACATGGAAGATCCATCCGGTTTTTCATGTTTCTCAGCTTAAACCTTATGTGCCTGATCCTTACTCACGTCAGTTTCCTTGTCCACCTCCTGTCCTTGTGAATGATGCTCCTGAATATGAAGTGCAGGAAATCTGTGACTCTCGTCTTTTTCATAAACGACTTCAGTATCTGATTCATTGGAAGGGTTATCCTCTCAGTGAATGTTCATGGGAAGATGCCTCTTCCGTTCACGCTCCTCTCCTGACTCAACGCTTTCACTGTTTATTCCCTCTTAAACCTGGGCCTTCGGGAGGGGGACCTACTGTCGCGCCGCGCGGTGCGGCGCGAGCCGAGAGCTCGACTTCTGCCGGGCGTTCGGCTCGGGCCGCGCACCGCGTTATTAAGACGCGGCGCGCCCCCAGCCTCTCCTGCGCGTTTCGAGGCCCCAGATTTGCTTGGGGCCTCGTTCTTCCTTCTGCCTTTCACTGTCCCAGGGGTCTCTGAACCCTCTTACCTGTTTTTCTTCGTTTCTTTGTCCTTTCTTCTTTTTGCAGTCTGTTGTGTGCCTTTCTTTATGTCTTTTCCTCCTTCCCAGATTCCTGTGCTTTCCCAGCATTCCTTGTTCCCTATTCTCTATGGTTCCTCTACTATTCTGTTCTATATATTGTTTCCCTATCTAAGATGGTGTCCTTTTACTTCCTGTGGGTCACGTCCAGTTTTTTGGTATATAAGGGCTGTGTTTTTCCTCTTTCTTTGCGCTGCAACACTTTCTGCTCAGTTGGTGTCTTCGCTCCTGATTTCCTTGCCTTTTGGTTTTGGACTCAGCATTCTGTGTTTTCTGATTTTTGCTCCTTTTGGATTCCTGTTTGTTTGTTCTTGTTTTTCTCCAGGACTTTTCCTGTTTGGAGGTTTTTCCCCTTTGGAAGGGGTTTTTCCCTCTGGCGCTACTTTCTGAAGGGCACGGTCTGTTCTTGGTGTCTCCATTGCCTACAGCACCGTGGCTACCAGAAAGAGTCGCCCCTTTTTGGGCCAAAGCCGAACATTGAAGATTCACGCCACCAGATCTGCAAATTCCAGGCGCAAGCAGCACGTGAGTCGTGACAGATTGCAGCGCCTAACCATTCCGACATCCTCAAACACCATGGATAATACAGTGGCGGCTGCTGCAGATCCGGAGCAATCTCTGTTAACCACGATTCAGCAACAAGCCCAGGAATTGCAACAACTACGTAATGAAAATGCTGCGTTACGACAGGCTTTGGCCCTCCGCACCAGTGATGTTCCGACAATCTCCGCTTCTACCCCTTGTTTCTCTGGTGAACCAACCAAGCTTCGCGAGTTCTTGGATGCTTTAACGGTGTATTTCGCCTTACGACCTACTCAATTCTCCCACGACAGGACCAAGGTGGGTTATCTTATCAGTGCCTTATCCGGTCCAGCCTTGGCCTGGGCAACCCCGATGGTGTCCTCCGACGACCCTGTATTGTCAGACTATTCCGCCTTTGTGAGTCGCTTCAAACAAATGTTTAGCCGTCCTGGATTGGAAGCCTCCGCTGAAGAAGCCTTGTGCGACATCCAACAAGGCTCCCAAGACGTCCTGCAATATATAACCCGTTTTCGTCAGCTGGCGGCAGAGACCACTTGGGTGGAACGTACTCTGGTAACATTATTTCGTAGAGGACTCAAAGAAGAAATAAAGGATGAACTAGTGCATTCTACCAGAGCGGAAGATCTTCGTGGCCTGATGGATCAAGCACTGTCCATCGAATATCGTCTTCAGGAACGGAGATCGGAAAAGAAAAGGAGTAGAGGGTTTACCCAGCCAAGTAGCTCACGTGCATACCTGCAGCGTTCCGAGGAACCTCGCACTCCTGCTAGAGACATCGAAGGGGAACCCATGCAGGTGGATACTACCCGAGGTCCGCTCTCTGCTAGTGAACGAGAAGACAGACGCAAGAGAGGGTTGTGCCTGTATTGTGGTTCTGCTGGTCACATACTCCGTACCTGTCCAGTACGTCCGTCCAGACCTTCGGGAAACGCCACCTCCCGTCCTCTGTAAGAAGGGAGGGGACGGGATCTACAGCTATACCTTCCATCAGCTCCTTTAATGACAATACAACTGCCTTGTTCATCTTTCCTGTCCTGTTACAACTTCCTGACGGTCGTCAAGAAAAGACTATGGCATTACTAGACTGTGGTGCTAGTGGTATATACATGGACAAGACATGGGCTGCTGCTAACCTAGTTCCTACTCAAGCAAAAGAAATACCCGAACAGGTACACACTGTGGATGGATCTTTGATATCCTCTGGTCCTGTAGACACCACTACCCTGATGTTAAGTCTACAGGTGGGAAACCATCAAGAACACATCTCCTTCGATCTTATTACGTCCCCTAACCATACCATCATTCTTGGAATTCCGTGGCTCATTAGACATAACCCATATATAAATTGGGTTACCCGGACAGTCTCTTTGTCTTCGCAATTTTGTCATGAGAACTGTTTTACTTCCGACAAGTATTGGTCTCCGAAAAGATCCTTAGCTACTGAAGGTGCCACTGGTATGTCCATTAATACGGTCCAAGGGGTCCCAAACCACTATTTGGAGTTTCAGGATATTTTCCAAAAACCGTCAAAACCTGTGCTACCTCCACATCGAGAATATGATTGTGCAATTCCATTAGAACCCGGCACAATTGTTCCTTTTGGGAGGATGTACTCCCTCACGGAACCCGAAAGGGAAGTTCTAAAGGAGTATCTGGACGAAAATATACAGAGTGGTCTTATTGTTCCATCGTCGTCTCCGGCTGGGGCCCCTCTCTTTTTTGTGCCCAAGAAGACTAAGGATCTTCGTCCGTGCCTGGATTTTCGAGGTCTGAATAAAATCACCATTAAAGATCGTTATCCTTTGCCTCTCATCAGGGACATACTGGAAGCAATCAGAGGGGCCCAACGTTTTACTAAATTGGATTTACGAGGAGCCTACCACCTTTTACGCATAAGAGAAGGCGACGAATGGAAGACAGCATTCAGGACCCCATTTGGCCATTTTGAATATAGGGTTATGCCGTTTGGTCTTACTAACGCCCCCGCAATCTTCCAGAGATTTATGGACTCAGTGTTTTCAGACCTACTTAATCAGACAGTCGTGATCTACCTAGATGACATTCTTATTTATTCTAGAAATCCTGAACTCCATACTTCCCATGTGAAACAAGTTCTTCAAAGACTTCGTGATCATCAACTATTTTGCAAACCAGAGAAATGTGAGTTCGACATAACGGAAGTCAAATATCTGGGCTATCATTTAAGTCCCACCGGCATAGCTATGGATCAAGAAAAGGTACAAGCTATCCTAGAGTGGCCTTCTCCTTCTACCATAAAAGAAACACAATGTTTCCTAGGTTTAGCAAACTTCTATCGACAATTCATTCTAGACTTTGCCAGTCAGACTAGCCACATAACTCACACCTTAAAGAAGGACAATTTAAAGAAGGGGTTTGTCTGGACTGAGGCTGCTGAAGCAGCCTTTCAAAGCTTAAAGAGAGCCTTCACCCAAGCCCCCATCTTAAGACATCCAGATACCACCAAGCAATTTATAGTAGTAACTGATGCTTCTGAGAGAGCCATCGGAGCTGTCTTACTCCAACGACAAGAGGATGATGGCCTTGAACATCCTGTTTTCTATTTGTCTCATATCCTTTCCACAGCTGAACAACATTATTCCGTACTTGAAAGGGAATTATTGGCTCTGAAAACAGCCTGCCTTGAGTGGAGACAGTTTCTGATGGGTTCCAAGGAACCATTTGAGGTGAGGACAGACCACCGTAATTTACAATGTTTAAGAAATTTTGTATGCCAGAATAGTCGTCAGGCCCGCTGGGCCTTTTTCTTCAGTCAGTACGATTTTTATATTACATATATTCCAGGATCTCAAAACATTCTGGCTGATGCTCTGTCTCGC